>NC_092017.1:7863806-8172347 GCF_042242105.1 Pempheris klunzingeri
TCTTTGACAGATGTGTCAAAACCACAATATATATTATCAACTGTTAAAAGAGCTCCTGTTTCATTTTAGTGAAGTTAGAATCATCAGTGTTTATGTTGATGAAACACAGACGCCACAAAGTGAGTGAGTGAGTGCTTTGATGAACCATTATACATACAGTTATTATCCCCCTGTTAGGGCCCTGCCAGCAGCCACATGCTCACTCAGCCAGACTCATTCGTCCATTCACTCACTCTGCCTTCATTCACAAACAAGCCTCACTACATCTCTTTGTCTCTGTTATACCACAGTAAAAATTCAAGAGAGAGAAAACTGGCGAGGACAGTGCTATTGTAGCACAGAGAATGACGGGCCAGCTTACTATGGGATTTACAGTGTGTTTGACCTCACACCTGGTGGTAAGAAGCACCACTGGATGAGCTCAATATACACCTTTGGTGAACTCGGAAGCTTTCAATTGGAAGCAGGTGTGGGTCCAGGCCACGTGGACGGGCAGAAGATCCAGATAGTATCAGTAATATGCCCTCCATCCGTTCCTCATGGGCTGGCAAGCACACAGTGTGCCTTGACAATGAGCCAGTCACTTCAAACACTTGGAAAACACAGCTGTGCATTTGGAAAAGTGCTTTGATCATGTTGCAGCGATTTTTTTTAATTCATTGATTCATCTGTAGATTTATTTGCTCTCTCTGTTTCTTTTCACAATTTTTAGAATGAATTGCCTGAAGTATTGTATCAAGTTGAATGGTAGCTGGCAGTGCATATCTGCCAGGAACAGATAGATAACAAGGAGGTCACCACAAATAGAACAAACAGCTCGAGGACATTTTTTCAGCAAGAATTGTACATTGCAAAGTAGGTTGTGGAGTCATATAGAGACTTTATGTATGACTTGAGTGTATGTTCACTTTTTGTTCTCATTTCAGACAAGACACCGATGACCCCTCAACTTCACTGTACCCATGTTCATCAGGTACATGTCTACCTCTGTAACTGTCCATAATGCAAAAAGTCTATGTGCTGCACATACTATGCAATGATGACTTTACATACAACCTCAACCACGATCAAAGATGAGTATTGCCTCTTGGTGTTAATGGATTCCTCCAGAGGAGTCAGCCATTCTGGGAATCTGCCACTTCATGCTCTCAACTGTCCTTGTCTATACTGCTCTACTATCTTTAAGGGGGGCTGGAGCCAATCCCAGCTGACTGGGGGTAGGAGGTGGGGTACACTCTAGGCGCCTCTCAATCACATAGAGACAGACAACCATTTCACGCTCACACTCACACCTACGGGCAACTTAGAGTCACTAAGTAACCTAACCTGCATATCTTTGGACTGTGGGAGGAAGCCGGACTGCTTAGTTTATAGTATGAGTTAATGAAAAATGGTGCACTTTCCAGTTGCTGCTGCTGTTCATGGTCCTCTCCTGTTATGTCTGTCTGTCATGGAGCTGTTCTTTCTCTTAGGTATATCATCTTCGATCCCAAAGAGTACAGTCTCCAGCGCTAGAGTGAGTGCTGCCAAGGCCTGGGAATACTGCATATGGCAGGAAAAGTATGGCATGGACAGAGACAGATTCAGAGAGCACCGTGATGGTAAAAGAGGCAGAAATAAAGACAGGGAGATCTATTCGTCCTCACACAACAGGTGGGTCTCAGTCACTTGAAGTTATAAATATTCATGATCAAATGGCTCAAGGTCAGCTCATTTAATGTATGTAATTCTCAAGCCTGTTTCCCTTTTGTACATTATGCTGATCAAGGCACAGTGTGCCGCCTTCACATGTCCCTCTTTCAACTCGCCTCTGTAGTGGATAAATGCAAATGTCTGCTGAGCAGCTGTGGCCTTCAGGATTGGGCAACATATAGTGTATTGGTTCTGGTCCAGATATCCAGGCTGTTTTGGGCTCCTCCAATATGTGCGCATTTGCAGCCCTCCTCTCTCTCAAATACACACACATGCACACACAGGCATGCACATATGTGTACAGCAAGCAAGATTTACTGTAGACTGATTGAAAACTTCAGAGGAAAGACAAAAGCAGAACAAAGAGGGAGGAGAAGGAGGAAGTCTGTTTGCCAGGTGAGACAGACAGAAATAGTAGTATGGTGTGGGCATCAATGCTGGGTAATACTTCAGCAGGACTATGTAGTAGTATGTGATGGAAGTTAACTGTAGCAGCCTGCGTTATACTGGCTACCTCAAGCCGCAGAGAAGCAAAGCACTGAAGGCACAAAAATATAGATTGGAAAATATTTGTCTTTTGTGTTGCCTTGTACTAATTGTTGCCAGACTTTTAAGCTGCTTTGTATCTTAACATGTAGCCCCATGTTATTTTTATGTAGAACTGTAAAGCCAGACTATGTTCTTAGTGTCTATTGTTGCAGAGAGGGTAAAGCTGCAGCTGAAACTGTGCTCTGAGTCTGTGAGTGGTTCCTCCGTCACATCCAGCTGTTAGCTATAATATAACTGGCTATGACTGTTATTAGAAAATGCACAGCTATTGTGAAGAAATGCACACTATTGCAAAAGAGTGGAACGCTATTGTGACAGAAATCAAGACTACTGCAAGCCCAGGAGAAATTGTTGCCACCATATGCAAAACCAGTTGTTTTGAGTTTTTTTTTGTGTTCTGGTGCAGTGAAACGGCCAGCGTGCAGGCTAGATGAGGGAATAACTCTCTGTATTTGCCAGCTACTGCGAGGAAATAATTGAGTGTATGCTCCTCTGCATGGCGCTTGAGCCCTTCCTCCCTGTGGCTCACGGATGATAAGAGCCAATCTGATTTCCACTCCAAATTTCACATAGTGCCCCACTAACCTACAGTCTGACAGCCAGTGTGCTGCCGTATTTGTACTCAAACACTCATGCTCACATGCATGCACGTGCCAAATCCTGCCCTACATTTTCTCTGCACACTCAGTCTTGACCGGTAGCCAGATGTCTATTTAATTATTATCAACTGAGGCAGCTGCCAGCTGTAATACACACACAGGGACATCTTCCCTCCTTCTCACATACCCCTAACGTGACCTAAGGCTTATACTGTATGAAACATGAGTGTGACATTCCTCACTAAAACATGTACATGTATGTTGGGATACTCCACTGCCTCTGACTGAGGCGCTGCATGGCTCAGATGTGGAGCTGGGACTCATGCATTAGACTGTGACTGCATATTGCCCCTGAATAGTTATACAACAATAAATACATGCAGTACAACTGAAATTTGGACTAATTTCTGAAGCTGTAATGCTGTTGATACAATGAACTCCTGTGTCAGCTAATGCTGGAGCTTCTGCTTTTCAGCACTTCTCCTACTTAAAGTGGTGAGCTTGTGCCAGAGTATTTGTGTGCGTTGGATAGCTGGATTCAGGTTTATACGTAAAGCTCAGAACAGTCTTGTGGGTCAAATGAGGGAAGTGGGACGAGGGGACAGCTGGGAAGCTGTAGGCTAACTGCGGAAGATAGGAAGTATGGGAATCACATGTGCGTGACAGACACACAGAGAAAGCACGGGAGATTTGTGTATTCACACCATAGATTTGTTCTAATGTCACAGTCTCAAAGGACTTAATCCTGTGGCCAGTATGTGCTGCTCACACCCTGTGGGCTGTGTTGATGTGTTCGCTCTATGTTCTGGTCATGTGATCAGCCTTCACACTGTGCGTGTCACACACATGCTCATATGTACAGGTTATGTGTTTTCTGTTACATTGATTTATGACTGTGCTCTAAGCTATTTTTAGACTGGAACCAAAGGGATTCATTGTCAGTGTGTGGGTAGTGTGTGTGTGTGAAACAGAGAAAAACAGATGGACCCTTTCACAGCTTTCTTGCTAGCCACCCTTATTGTTCATCGCTGAGGTCAGTGTGTGGTGTTACATTGAGCATTTGGGCTGCTGATGCAGGAGCTGTGCTTGGTATGCCACATGTCCTGTGCTGAGTCACACACAGGCAGAGTGTGGCAGAGCAGCCCTCTAGGCATCAGCTACTGGTTATCGGCTGTGGTTGTGACTGCATTCCTCGGCTTTACCACCACCGCTAATGGATTCCATGAGCTTAACACTCACATTTTCACCCATGCATCTATCCAGTGAGTGATCCAGAGTACTGTGTGTTTCTTTCTCCTTCCCTGCCTCCGACTCCATCTACCTTTTTACCAAAGGGTGTAGAATGAGGAGATGATTGGCCATTTGGTCAACACCGACTGCAGATCACGTCTCTGGATGATGAATGCAGCTCTCATCTTTCCAGCTGGCTCTGCCTCAGACTCATCATCTCTTTCATGTGCACATATGCACACATTTTGCACAAGACAACAGCAATGTGTGATATCCACTTTTCGTCTTGGTCCATTTCTTCCACATGGCATCAGTTCACGTGTCCAAAAAAACGTAAATCTAATTCAATAGCCTCCGCCTAGTTTGATCATGAGTTGACAGAAAAGCTTGCACATGTAAGCCTGTGAGTTCACTGGGTAATAATTGAGTAGAGAAGTTCCAGTGTGATGAGGACATTAAAATGACAATTGTCTCCCTGCTTAAACTTTCACTAAAAGCTTCATTAAAATATGTCGTAAGGCCAGTTTAAGTGTTCACAAAGGGCTGAGCTGACTCTGAATATGGAGCAGGAACTGATAATTGAAAAAAGGCAGCTGTAACACAAAGCATAGAACCCAAATTAGGGCACTGCTAATTCAGAACAGCAAAAGCACGACAATAAATTTTTACAGCCTTTAAACAAATTTGCACCTGTCAACAATAACAGACTCATTCATTTTGCATCAATGCACAATAGTGATTTCTTTCCCTAGCTGAGAGTTACATTGTCATAAGTTTTGTAACTCTTGCCCATAGTTTCGAAAAAGAATCCTCAGTGCAACTTTGATGGCAGCTCTGTGATGTATAGGTAGAGGCCTGCCTCCCATCCAGGTTTTGTTTTAGATTTAGAAGGCATACCAAGATCCAAATTGCCCCTTTTCTTCTTCCATAGGCAGAAAGGGAAACAGTAAAACCCGTCTTTTACTTGATTTTTCCTCGGCTGCTTTCGTGCCTGATGCCACTTTTATCCTAACTTCAGGGCCTGTCTTGAGGCCTGTATGTTCTTCCACCTACATCTGTTTTTATTTTAACCCTACCCAACTTACTTAGCCTTTAATGTGACATACTTTCTGTCTTTGTGACTCAACATCATGCATAAAACTCATTTCTTTCCAGAGCCATTCCCAGGGTCTGTACCCAATCCATTTTAATGTTCCTCCTGCAGTACTTTTCCTTGCATCCTACACTACTTTATGTTTTTATTTATTAAACATATAGGAGCACCTCCTGTCTCATCTTTACATAAATGGCTGCCATGCATTCCTCTGCATTTGCTTCTTCAGTTTCCCCACCACTATCAGTCAACAATGCTTGCTCACTTGCTTGCTTTGTATGTGTTAAAGCTCTGTTCCCAGAGGCACTGGTTATCCTTTACAAAATATGTTTGTTTCTCACAGTTCCCACTTCTTTTCTGTTGCTGGTTTAAATTGACCCGAGCCCCCAATTTTGTTTGATTTTTCACCCACCCACCTACAGAAATATTGGCTTCTAAGTAGTATTATTGTTTTGTCTGGAGCAAAGTGATTGGTGATTGGTGTTTCTACAGAACCATGGTTTCCTCAATAACCTAATTCAATGGTGGTCCGTTTGGCCAAATCAAACCATCTGCTGAGAAAACAAGTAAAGCATTATGGTAGAACTCTGTATGGATAGAAACAGTCATTATTCCTGCAGGATCCTAACACGGACATAAACACTGACTTCATAATAAGGTTTTGAGCAAAAAATAGCTTTGGATATTTTTATAGATCAGCAGAATCATTTTGCTGATTCACTCTGGTTTTAAGACAGAGCTTCTAACAAATGGAGAGATGGTTTGCTGCACTATAAATATATAACAACGATTATAGCTGCATATTTATCGCACAAAGTTTCTTTCATCCTGACAAGATTCCAGACAGTGTAGATGCTTCCACCACCGCAGCTCAGAATAACACAATGGGACTTTGTGATGATAATTGGAAAAAAGGCATTAAGTACTTTTCTTCTCCTCCCTCCTCTCTGATTTAGCAGCAGAAACAGTCTCTTTTATTTGCATCACATATTCATAGTTTGTTCATCAAACAAAAAAAGCAAAAATACTCTATTCTAAAGATATATATATATAATAATGTCCATATATATTTATAGCATAAGCCTTACTTTTAATATTTTTTTAAACTATTTGTAGCTTCATATTTTACTCTAGTTATGTGATTGTATTGTATAGATTTCACTTTGTTGAGTATCACTTTCATTTTAACCAGAATTTTTTTCATGTGCATCACTGTTTCATCTTATTTCATAATACAAGTACTTCCTTCATGGTTCTGATGTCTCTGCCTCTCTCATATGAACATGCTCATGGCTGGATCACTGATCACTGGTTATCCAGAATCACAAAATGTCAGTGACGAGTCAGTAATTTGCCAGATTGCCATCGCTGTCCACTAAAACCAAACAACTGGTGTTGAGGTCAGAAAGGTAAAACTTGTTTTAGTGCCAATCTGTCTTACCACGGTCCCTGCTGACACAGGTGCAAAATCCTGTTTGTGACACTGGAAAAAAGATTTAGCGAAAATCAAATCTTCCATGTTTGTATTTGGTCTCTTCAATAAACAACACCGTGTCTTTACTTACATTTTGCTTCTGATGCACATTTAGAGAAACACAAACAAGGCGAGCACCTAAAGTGGAATTGACTGTGTAGTTGCTTTTAGCCACAGAGCACCATGGGATGTGTCAGAGTTACCAAATAAGGTCACATTAGTGTAATATACATATTAATTGGCTCTAATATGCAAATATCTAGCATGATTACCACATAAGAGAATAAGACATAGGAACAGGAGAGAAGAGGGTTGTGAGGTTGTGCTTTTTCTTTAAAAAAGTTCTTTAATAATCTTTGAAAGAACTAACAGTTGCCGTGACATGGAAGCTGGCTTACTGCTGACCCCACACTACTGCCACACTGGCACGGTTGCGTTTCTTTTGGCGACCACATTCTCCACCATAATGAAGCTGATATAACAACATATTTCAGCTCCAGGAATCATTTGATGTTGCAGTCTATCCATCCACTCGCAGCTGCTATTTATTTTTGAGGATATTGCTTTCATGCTAATTGTGTCAATTATAAATTGTGTTTCATATCCGCAGTGTATCCCCTGAATCATCTTGGTTTCTCAGTTAAATGACTACAGAGATGGAGAGGGCAGAATTAGACCACGCCGGGCTCATGCGTCTTATGAAGACTGTGATACTGCCCGCCCTGACAGCCTGGGCACCAGCACACTGAATAAAATCATAAAATGTAAAAACAAATCCTTGGGCTTTCATGCTGTGTTTTACTCTTTCTAACACAGTCTCCTTGGGAACCATTTCACTGTGCTCTTGGCATTATGTGAGGTGGCTGTTTCTGTGTTAAAGCTAATGGCTCTGAGCAAGAACAAATGTGGGCCTTGGGTCCTAATCCCTACTGCTAACAGAGGAGCTGTCTCCAAATATTGAATATATTTAGCTTTGTACTTGCACCAACTCTGCCCCTTAAGGCTCTCTCCCTTTTCTGTTTTGAGCAAGTGAGTGGTAATGATTACCCCCGCCATGTGTGAGCTGTTTGCACTGTTTGCAGTGCAGTGTCTGTACTTTCCTTTTCGAGCAAGATGATACTTCTATCTATCGTGGTAGAGAGAAATGCCTTCGTTGTGACAATTCTTAAAGGTCAGGTTGATTATTCTCAAACCGCGAGAGTGCCAAGGTGTGTTGAGTTAAGATAAAGGGAGAGAGTGAAAAACATTATATTCACACTACAGATACAGATTTGTCAGACTGTGAGGTTTCTGTCTTTGATCTAACAAGCAATATACAATATCATCTGTTTTCAGTGTGTTCTGTATGGGACTTAAAGGCTCCTTATCTGTAGCTGGAGCCCTTCCCACTTACATGTATCATGACCACCCAGTCTGAATCTTCATCACCTTCCCCCGACATGCGTGCGCTGCGTAGTATGGTATATTGAGCAGTTGAGTTTACGTTATGTAACATGATTTAGATTATGGTTTTGAGGAAACCAGTTGTACCAGCTACTGTAGGTAGTTAGCTATAATCCCCATCATGCAGAAGCAGACAGGGTGGAGCTGACAGTTCCATATTCACTGAGCACTGTGTCTTATGTGCTAACCGTGGAAAGGTTTGCAAAACTAAAAACATAATGAAGTGTTAGTCTGGTGGTGGTAACTTCTAATTATGTTGGCGTTGCAGCCAACCAGCCTCTGATTACTGGAGACACCCTATGAAGGTCACACTGTAATAGACTGCATCCCTCAAAGGAAGCAGCTACTGAAATGGGACACTATTAAAGTGGTTTCTAAACGTGACACCCCTTTTTTTTTTAATAGAACTGCCCCATGCAACTTACATTAGAAGTGAATAATAATTATACTAATACTAATACTACATAGTATAACAACATAGTATATAATATTTTTGATAATATGTTTTTCCAATAGGTGTTCCAAATGTGTTGTCCTGACTTTTCATGCTGTGTCTTGATCTTATTCGGCACCACTGCTGTTTCTGTCTGTTTCTGCCTGCAGATGAGGCATGTCAGAGTGGCACAGCTAGCTACTCCTGTCTGTGAAAACCTGTGCGCCACGTAGCTTTCACTGTAGGTTCCTTCGACTGTGCACAGCGCTTAGATGGATCAGCATGTCTTTGAGCTTTATTTACAGTGACAAAGCCTGGGACACCCTTGGACTGTCCCTAAGACACCCAAACGTGCAGCAGCTCTTACCCTGGTTACAACTGCACCGTAGTCTTCAGTGTGTGCAGGTGTTCATTCCATCCAGCGTTTGATATTATTGATCAGTCCCTCCTCTGTGGTAAAAGGTGTAGTTACAATGAATTCAATATAGTCTCTCCACTGTCTGTGTGTCTCTTTGTATGAATGTGTTTTTGCATGTGTGTTTTCAGAGGTCATATGAGGGGAGAGAAAGTGTGAGCTAATGCTCAGTCCTGTGGTCACACAGGACTGCAGGCTCTACGGTGAATAATGGATTTTTTTTAGCTTAGAGAATACTGCAGCATAGCTGCTTGGCTTTAATGTAAAGGGCATGTGTTGGGCTCTTTCTTAGTTAAAGTCTAGGGCAGGGGAGAGGCTGCAAACACTCAGGCGGCCAAGAAGCAGACACCATGGTTAAGGCTTTGGTCCCTTGAGTTCTGACTTATCTCTCTCCCAGTGGAGAAGAGGAGAAAGGCCAGCAGCCTAATTCCTGTGGGCCATGAGCTCCTTTTCTTGTTGTATTATTTCCCAATGAAAAAAACAACAGTTGCTTCAATAGCAATTGGAAGAAATACACAGCAGACGTGTATGGTATTTTTCAGTGGTGAGGAGCGAATGAGGCACAGGGACACTGCGGCACGAGGGCACAAACGCCACAGCTTTGAAAGATTCAGTGGAGAAAAAGAAGAGTGGCAGAGACTGTGGAGGCACAGAGGCAAAAGCGAAGGATGGCGAAAGTCATCATGCAGGTTTAACAGAGACACACACACACACACACACTCACTCACTCACATGCTTTCCAAATGAAAGAAATGATGAAACAATGATGATGTTTGTTTGTCATCTATGTCTTTAACAGCAGCAGCAGCAGCAGGAGTAGGAAAAGGAGGGACGGTGGTGAGGACAGAGACAGTCAGAATAGACACTCACACAAAAAGGCCAAAAGAAATAAGGACAAGGAGACCAACAAAACGCTCTCCACTGACCAAGAGAGGAAATTAAAATCTGACTGACTTTCAGTCTATTTAATGAGGAGACGTGCCCTATGGCATTTTACTCTGTCTGATCCAATGTGTCTAATTTTAAAAGTAATTTTAGAAGCTAAAGATAGTTTCATGTATATATTGTATACAAAATGTTTACGTAGCATCGGCTTATAGTGTTTTTTCTGTTGAGCTGAAAAGTAAGGCTTTTAAGAATTGGTTTTCTCACACAACTATCTTTTTCAAATGACTTTATTGATCATTTAACCAAATGTACCATCAGATATACTACACAGGCCGAAGCGTGACAGACAGAACCACAGCAGATGGGCCCCAGACCATCCACTGATACACAGAAACCAAGTCAGTTTTTTTTTCTTAAAAGTAAGAAAATTAGTAAGGCCTCCACAATGTCACCTAATTAAATATTATTTTTTAACATGTTATGAACACACTGATCCTTTATTTTTTAACATATTTTTATTGCCAGTGGTTTGATAATTTAGCCATAGCTTCTGAAATAAAAGAAAAAAAAACCTCAACACAGACTACTACTTGGCAACGTGTCTTCAGGTCAACGAATGGAGATGACAGCCACTGTCAGTACAAACAGAATGGAGCCTATATTTAAAGGCCATACCACAAACAAACAAAAAAAACGTATTACAAGTGCTTGGATCAGTACTTTTTTAGACACCCAACATTTACAGTAAAGAAATGTGAGTCCAACTTAACGCATACCCTAATATATAACTACTGGAATTGGCAACGTGTTGTGTCTCCTCTCGATCCGCCCAACCCTCTCACTGGGTGCTGTGCCAGAGAATGACCGTGTCTTCTAAACAGATAACGCCCAACACCCTAGTTAGAAGTGGCTCAGTCCTGGATCCTCCCAGTTCAGCGTTCTTGGAGGGGCAAGTTAACCTCTGGTAGCAATCCAGTCTCATGTTTGTCCCTCTCCAAACTCCTGGCAAAGTCTCAGCTGTCCATCAGAAGTGAGATATCCATAACAGCTACAGCACTAGTCTAAGCTTCTCCCGCACAGCAAGCTTAGGGTGGTCAGCCAGTCTAAAGCTCTGCCTTCCACATTCCTTGGTCAGTGCTACTGAAGCTTGGAGCACTGCTACAGCAGGCTGCCCGGCCAGGAGACGATGGTCAGGGTGATTCTGCCCCGAAGCTCCTTCAGAAGGCGCACCAACGCTGTGTGGGTCATCCCCCATGTACTCTTCCCATTCACCTCGAGCAAGATGTCCCCACACCTACAGAGAGAGAGAGAGAGAGAGAGAAATGGTCAATGCATATCAGCTAAAGAAAAACAGCACCTTCTTTTTGCATTTACTGTAAACATTTAAGGCTGAGTACCTTATCCTGCCATCATTGTAGGCTGGTGTCCCCTCCACTATGGAGCGGATAAAAAAGGATTGATTGCAGTTGACCTCCTCCTGACCTCCCACGATACTGAAGCCCAGGCTGCCGGAAGTGCTCCGCCGCAGGACAATGTCTTTGCAGCAGTAGAGATGCCTGTGCGAGCCAAGAGAGAGATTAAAAACACTAATCTCTTCACTGCATCTTTAAATTATATAAACTGTATATCCATACTGAGTGTGTGTGCAGCAGCTAGATGAAACTGAAACCCATCCAGCTCACAAAACAAAGGCCTGGCTGCTCTTTGAATGAAGGTGTGACTTTACCTCCAAGGAGATGTGAAACAATGAGAGCGGTTGGACTTCTATATCAGCCCTATGGAGATAACCCAGGGCTGAGTGAAAATTATATTCAAATCCTTTTAGCTGCACCACTGGTCTAGGCTTACTTGGTTTAGACTCCTAATCAATTCAGTGTTTGAGAAGAAACATTTCTATTTCACTTCAAGCAGGAGCAGTTGTTTGTTGCTGTCAGGGCACCGCTGACTTTCTGACAATTTATTGTAGTGAGATAAATTCATACGTTACAGTCCGAGAGAAAGTTTTTCATTCGCAGAAGTTCTACTGATATAATGGTGGTGATATTTCAGCTGAAAAGTTAGTTTGAAAGTATAATGAGCGCTCTCTCCCCAGCTGGCTCTGTCAAAAATTTCAGTTGGCACCAGCTGGCAGAGGTCAGGAGGACCAGTGTGTGTGTGTGTGTGTGTGGGGGGGGGGTTAAATTATACTGGGCTCAGAAAAAGTGGTGGTGGAGAAAGTAGAAAAAAGTATATGGGGTGGAGACAGAAACACCAAGGGGTGCTCACCTGGGTAGCTGCAGCCATGACACCCACAGCGGGGAGTAATCGTCATTGGGCAGTGGGCTCTTGGTGCTATCTGTGGGTGAGGGTGTGAGACAGGGCGGCAGCGCGCACTCTTGCAGGCTTTCTTCCGGAGGACGCATCTCCAGGACCTTGAGCACAACGGGAGAGGAGGTGTTCTTCAAGTTGGCCACGGCTTCCCCTCGCGTCACCCCCGTCAAGTCCACCCCGTTCACGTTTAACAAGATGTCACCTGCGGGGGAGGAAGTGGACATCACAGCTCATCCTCTGCCTGGGGTTGCTGCTCTGATAAACGCTTTTCAAAAGACCTCACAGGGACAGGGGCTCATCATCTGCCTGTTTAATATTCAACAACCTTCCCGCTTCAACACAAAGGGATGGAAACCAAGCGCCACCTGTGCTTTAAAAAGCCTCCTAGTGATGAAAGTGGTGCAAAGAAAAACAGACGGCACGGTCCAGCTTGCTAGTAAGCAGCTGAAAGGGTGCGTTCGCCCTGCGTGGATATGCAAAGGAATAGTCTATTACAATACACAAACATGTTTCATAACCACACAGACAGACAGCTGCTGCTGCTGTGTCCCATATGAATACAGTAATGTGCACCTTGAACCATGCACAGGACACGCACACTCAGTTTACTTCCATTTTTATGAAGTCTTTATACTACTGCTACTCTCCATCACTGCATTTCTCTCATAAACAGAGCGTCAGATGGGGGCTGAGCATAATATGTAATATGATTCAGTTTTAAGATAATTATGCTGGAATCAGCAGTAAGGGCTAAAATCTCTCTCTCTCTTGCCTTCAGCTGCATTATAGGCTATCGAGACCGCTGCCATTATATCTAGTTATTTGTGTGCCGTTCCATGTTTTTGCTCTATTTCAGACTTGACTGATTTCATATAACGAAATAATTAAGTACTCCACAAATTCTCCTCTGAAACACAATAAGCCCCCGAGAACTGCTATGCTAATGTCTGTTTGTGTTTCTGTTTAAGTGTGTTAGAGCCAATTTGCAGAGCACTGAACCACAGCAGCGGCAGCACGGAGTTTTTCTGTTGGATGAATAAACTTCATAATGAAACATGAATCTTAAGTGTTCATCAATCATCTCGTCTGTTTTATACAAAGTATTCATCACCAGCGCCACATCCGTGACAGCCCGCCTGGCATAATGTGAGCTCTAGTAGTCGACAACCTCACAAAACAAATACTCCATCCACTAAATGCGTAATTATTCGCACAAAA
Organism: Pempheris klunzingeri; assembly: GCF_042242105.1. Lineage (NCBI taxonomy): Eukaryota > Metazoa > Chordata > Actinopteri > Acropomatiformes > Pempheridae > Pempheris > Pempheris klunzingeri. The sequence continues at coordinate 7,877,151 of NC_092017.1, forward strand.
GCTCCGAACATGACGTTCCTTTTAACAGATAAGAGTAATATTGTGATAATTACAAGATTGAGTGTGCAGGTAAGTAAAGGGATGATGCGTCAAGGGGTTCATTAGCTGTTCATTACCTTTGCGGATGGAGCCCTCCTGTCCCACCACTCCGTCAGTGTCCACGTTTGTGACATAAATGGGCAGGTCCCACCCTCGGCTTGACATGCCACCCGCCACCGTCATACCCAGGGAGTCGTACGGCTCCTTAGTCAGAGTGACTGTCTTCTCATAGCATGCAGGCTTCTGACAAGAGTCCTTCACCGGATACAGGACAGGGAGAGAGATGTTGCAGTAGAGGCTAAATTAATAATGGAAATCTAAAACCAAGAGGGCTGTTTTTAGCCCCAACACCATGTCCTATTTTATGTTCCACTGTCAAAATAGATGCATCACAACTGACGCTGTCACAGTGGCGTCTTCAGTGTCTTCCTCTGTGTATTGTGTATCCACATTCTCATAAACAGAATGAATTGGGACCAAACATGGTATGAACTTAATTGTTACACCAAGGGCACCTTCTATAGACTACATAATCTAATTAGATTTCGGAGCTGCACATTTGCATATTAATAAGGACTGTTTTCTCTGGGATGTGCGATAGCCCCGTTATGGTGAATACCACCCATGCTGTGCTATGGGAACAAGAGCCAATGACATAGACATAGTTTCCAATTAATGAATGACTGATTAATGAATATATGGTGGTTATTAGGATGAGACATAAGGCAGCTCAAGTGCCTCTTCATTTTCTGTCCATGTTGGATATATAGAGAAACTGATTTATTCAAAGACGTTGTGATGTGCGATTTGGTTTGGCGAACAAGGTCGTGTGTGGGATAAAATGAGAGAGACTTCATTTATGGCGAGTGTGTTTGTGTGTCTGATGGAGGAGGGCGAGAGAAAGCAGAGTAGTAATGAATAACACATGGACACATTGAGGTTGATGGGATGTAGCTTGTGCTGCTTCGCTAATGTGCTGCATTCACACATTTCTGCTGCGCTCACAGGAGGAGATCAGTTGTTGTCACATGACTGACCCCAGGGCACTGGGCTGGCTATAGCTGTGTGAACACACACGGCCGCCTACCGCCACAATCCACTGGTGCTGTTGGGTGGTGAACTGAACACTACCGCATGGTTTACAACACGTGTGAATATACGTGCATGATACACGAAATGCAAAGAATATCCAGAAAATGGATTGAAGAAGTGTGGACTTCCCCATCTTTCTCAAACGGCATCCTTCCTACAAAAATCCTATAAAATATGCTTATTTTACTTGCTGAGAATTAGATCAATAGATTGTTACCACTCTCGTTACTGTACAATAACTATGAAGCAACAGCCAGGTGCTAGTTAGCTTAGCTTAGCATAAAAAACTGGCTCAGCCAGTCAGGCTCTGTCTGGAGGTTACTACCAGCAAACGACTAGTGGGGCTTTGTGTCAGACCAGTTCTTGGCTGGACACAGTGATTTTTAATGAACATTTTATTTAGTGAGATTTAAAGATAAAAAGCTGTTTCCCGCCATCTCTTGTCTTGCAACTAAGCTAACTAGCTGCTGGCTGGAGCGTCATATTGAATACTATACAGACACGGGATTGGTATTAATCTTCTTATCTGACGTTTGGCAAGAAGGGACTTTTCCCCCCGAAAAATCAAATCATTTCTTTTACAGGATTTTACACCTAAAATGTAATGCAATGCATTTTAAGGACTGTGATCTGATATACAGAAGCCTACTTCTCTGAAATCATACATTTTCTGCTTGAAACAGTGGTTCTAAAAAAGACTTTCTTAGGGAAAGATGGTGGAAGATACACTGTAGGGTGCACAACTGTTTTTAATGTGCGCTGAAAAAAGATGGCTGGCGTGGATGTAACAAGACTGCCTGCGGTACTGCTTGAATGACATGCTCAGCTTTGATGGGAGAATAATACCTCCATGGATCATTTGCACCTGAAAGGGAATATTTATCATGGGAAGGGCAGACAGAGGAACAAAGCTCCTGTCTGTGTATTGGTACTGGCCTCGTCTCAGGTGCATGTGTCTGCGTGTGCTGCTCACCAGTAGTGTTTGCTCTATATCCACAGGGGAATAAGGTGGGGGGCCGTCCATACCCCACGGAGCTTCTTGTAAGATGTCTGGGGTAGGCAGGCAGATCTGACGAGACACTATGAAGTGGACACGCTCCTCGCTTGCCTGGAGGACATGAAGAGACAGCAGAAAGTTTAGTAAATGCAAGGCAACACACATTTTTAAAGCAAAACTGAAAAGATATCACTCTCTTGTTTGTCCATGAAATTTAAGGCTACAGCCAACAGACGCTTAGCTTAGCATAAAGACCAGAAACAGGTGGAAACACCTGATCTGAATGTAAGAAAACCAGGAGGTTAACAGGCTGGTTGTGGCCAAGTAATAAGTCAACACAGTATCACCTGTAAAACTGAATTGTTGTTACATTCTGGGTTTTGAATGAACGAATCAAACAAGATATAGAGTGTTAATTAGTGAACTATTAGTGGTCATAAAATAATTTAGCTTTAGTTTAAAGGGTTGGTTGGAAAAGTCCCATTTAAATGTATGTGTATAAGTTAAGGACAAATTAGCAGGAGAACCATGGTCCCTCATGGTTTAAATTCACCTAGTGCTAACTCTCCTCTCTGTGACAAACATCCCCTCTACTGAGCTGTCAGTCCAGCTACACTCATTCACACTTTCACATGCAAGTGGTCTAATAGACACACAGACAGGTTGGCTGCTTCCCTCCCTGCCCACCCACTCTGTCTTTCCTCTGAGATTTCCCCTGGTCTCCGTAGCACTGAGCTGACTCTTGAATTAGCCAGTCCAGCCCATTATTGCCTTGATTGGACTAATTTAATTTCTTCCCTGCCAGTTCTTAATCTCTGACAGAAAGTGCCTGCACTGAGAGACCATGTTGGCTCCACAGAGACCCAGAAGAGCCAGTCAGACTGCTCAGACAGGAACTCTGGGCCCAGAGACCCTGCACAGTCAGCCACAAACAAACTGCAATTAACCACTATTAACCACAAACACACCATCATTGACTGGCATCAGCCAGGAACCAGAGGCAGCCGCATGGCCCCGTCCGTCAGGGAATCACCACAATTAAATACTATTAACTGCAGTGAGTGCAGACACAACAGCACAGCACAACACAATTAGCCTGAAACACCACAATTATCTTTAATACCTCAGGGACTGGGAGCAAGAACAGAACACAGTAGTTTATGGTCTGTAACAACATGTGGACTCATTTGGCTGTCACAGCTATGAACTTTCTATTAAATGTTAAGACCTGATATCGTAGTTAAACCCATACGCCTGAAGAGCTGACTGACTGACCTGGATCAGCAGAGCAGCGTGTTCTGGAGCTCCATAACGTAGATCGTGCCCGTTAATGGCAAGCACGCGGTCACCAACGCACAACTGTCCATCACGTGCTGCCAGGCCGCCCTCCAGCAGGTGAAAGATATAGACTCCGTGCTCCTCCGGCCGCCTGACCAACTTAATGCCCAGCTGTTCCTCCGGAATGGTTTTATTCAGGACCACGTGGATGCTGTCATCTCTCATGGGATGGTGGGGCAGGCCGTGAGATGGGTGGCCCACAGCGATATCATGGCCATGCCCGTGGCCGTGCAGGTGGCTGTGCGAATGCGAGCGGTAGCGATGGCGCTGTTCTCTGAGCACGGTTAGTCGGAGCAGTTGGCAGGGCTGTTTGAGGGTTGCCACAGCGTAGCAGTGAGGAACGTTGCTGATGTCGATGCCATTTACCTGCGAGGGCATCAGAGAGGCCGTTTAAAATGGGACAATATGATGGCCTCTTACTGATTTGGGAAGCAAAATTTTACGGTGATACCTTCAGGATCATGTCCCCAGGCAGCAAGCGTCCATCCCGGGCAATGACGCCTTCTCTGTAGATATCCTGGATGAGGATGCGAACCAAGGGGGTCTCACTGCCGCCGACAATGCTGATAGCCAGCGGCTCTGAGGGATCCACCCGCGTGATCTTAATACTGGTAAGTTCACCGTCAGGGATCAGGTGATGCAGCTGAGGAAGAGCCAGCACTAAGGGAGAAGGTGCAGAGAAGAAAAAGCTCTGAGTTTAGCTCTGGATTTTACTGTACTACGACAAGAAAAACCCAAATTTGATAAACAGCCAAATAAAACAGGGGAGGAAGTGGGAGTAAGAGAGAGCCCTGCGGTGGGAAAAGGAGACACATGGAGGGAGAAAGTGTGGTGGACCGTGGTGGAGAGGTTCAGCAGTGGAACCAGCTGCCTCTACTCCCTCAGGTTACTAAAACAAACTTGTACAAGCCAAGAGGGAAAATTTACTTGGCCGATCATCCCGCTCGATGTTTGTATCATTAGTCACATACATCTGTAGCGAGCTGGGAAAACCCTCAATTTCAAATTTCCACAAGGTTATTACTTGGGCGGGGATGCGTGTACAAGTTCTAATATGTACAAACTTTAATCCAGCCATTGCACGGGGAAAATGTTAATCCAAAAAGAAGTACATGCTGCTTCATCAAACCCTCAACATACTCAACGGGTGTCACGAACGGATGACCGTATGAAAAATTTGAATTTTCTGCCTGATTTTTTTTTCCCCTCACATTTTCACTTCAGGATTCGATCAGCCACTAACTACTTCAGCCAACGATCAACGCAGAATTTTATGCAGCCAAATAATAAGATTTCTGTGCTGAGCAAACCTCATCGGAAACCTTAACATGTCTGAGAGATATGCGCTCAGATTGTGTGAGCTCTCCTCCCCTCATGCCCACTGGTGAATTCCACTCAACAGCAGAATGACACATCCTGGACTGGACCATGTGGAGGTGGGTGGGGATCTTTTGTAACTATTTTGGCCTACAGCCTTGGCCAATAAATGACAGAGAAGATGTATTTCTCGTCTTATTTCTTTTTCTGTGGTTGTAAAAAATGTCTCTCTCTCTCTCTCCTTATCCCTCAGTGGGCTGTCTCCCTCTGTGTCCGTTCTACTCACGCTGCACTTTCTCCGTTCTAAAGTCAATATTTTGTCGTTATCGCAGCAGATTGCTTCCAGGGTGGAGTCCACATTAACAGACAGACCTGCAGATGTTATGTAACCCCTCCCTCTCTCCATCACACATCCTTTCAACCCATATTTCTTCATCTCGTCATTTCTATTTTATACCCACTCCCCCGTCCATAGGGATATCACTATGTCTTTATTTGTTTCTCTCTCTTCACTGTCTCTTTTTTTTTTTTTTTGGATCCGCTCTTCCCTCCATTTGTCCTGTATGGACCTGTCTCTGCTTCAGTCTTCCGTCCTCTCCGTCTATCTTTGTCTCTCCTGCGGCACGCAATGAATATTTAATCTATTCTCTCAGCCTCCTCAGTGATGGCCTCAGAGAATAATCTAGTCCCTGATCGTTCGTCATCCTTCATTCTTACGCAACACCACTTCCATTCTCCTTTTCCCATCACGCTGCAATTCTGCTTTAACATCATGCTCTCTTATGGTTGGCTATATTTCCTCCACTTTACTATCACAGGGGTCGGGCTGTGGATATTACATAAAACATCTCTAGCACATTCCCTTTACTGCCTAACATCTTATGGATCTACCATGTCAAGAGCACAGCTCTCCCCCGGGACCCCTACTCCATCAAGTTGGCGCAAACCAGTTGACCCCTGGCTGTGTTGGAGGGAGAAAGAGAGGAGGAGGAGGGGGTGCAGAGCTAGTGGTGAAGAAGGAGGGGATCGCAGGGAGGAAGAGAAAAGTGAGACAGAGGAGAGGAAGAAGTGGAGGTGGAGCAGGGAGGACGACATCAGTGACCTCCTGTGCAGCCTCGGGCTACCGCTCTCCCTCCTGATCCGTCTCTAGTGATGCACCAGCAGACTTATGCAATCTGCTGCTGAATTATTAAAGAAACATATGCTACTGTTACGCTGTGGACTCCCAGCCGTGTCACCCTCCTCGTACAGCTGAGGGAACATCGCAAATACACACATTTGGAGACACGCACATGGGTTGAGCCCTATCTTAGGAACTCTCTTCGGGGAATCATGAAAGTGCAAATGCAGCTGGGACATCACACGATCACAACGCGGCACAAAATGCACAAATCAAGGGCAGAAATGTGCATGTAAAAGGGAGAAAGTCCAGATATGCAGGCCCTGATCCCATCCCTACCTTCCTGTGGCACACTGGAGTTCCTGGCATTGTCTCGCTCCTCAGACGTCTCATTGCTCACTGCGTTGCCGCTCTTGGTCCTCCGCAGGACACTGAACGCCCGGTTTAGCCTCCTGAAGGAACGGCTCCTCACTGAAGAACGGTCAAAATTTCTGACTGCAAAGGAGACAGGGAAGAAAGAGAGGCAGTTTATAGATTACCTCACCCTCAACATGCCCGGACATGTCTGAATCAGCCTCCTCCTCGGCCAATCGAATGCCTGCTTGTGGCTTAGTGACTGTTAAGAGATCTGTGTTGCTGCTGAGAAGATGAAAAACTTGTAGGAGTTTCAAGCCTTACCAGATGCCAAAACAGTGGACAGAAGATTTTATGATTGCAGTATGTTTTTAGTATGTTTTCATTTCCCCTACATCTTGGTGATAGTAAGATAAACAATAGAATTAAGTGCTGTTCCCTGAGTATTTCATTGTCGATTGCAGTGTTACTGAAGTTGCACTGTATGAAAAGTACCCTTAAGAGTTTTCGACCTCTAGTAGCACCATGGAGACGTATTTTCACAAGTGGGTTTGTACAACTTAGAATATCTGCTGCTCCAATACCAGAGATCTGTTTTGCAATGGTTATCTGTGCACCTTGCTGCGTGGAAGTTGGGATCATCTTATGTATGGTAACATAAATCAGCTGTAACTGACAGTGGAAACACTGAATTTCATAATGATGTTGACAAATAAACTGCACACAGAAAACCTTTAAGGCAAAATTAGAACCAGCTTTTTTGCCAGACGACCCAGTGTTTGTTTCCCACAGCCCTCTGCATTGAGACCCCTGCTGAGTCACTGCAGTGGTCTCACCGAAAGCAACGAGGAAACAGCCCCCAGGTTTCCGAGGTTTATTTGTTGAGCTACTTTCAACAAGCTCTAATAACATATCTGTTTTGTGGATGGAGGTGCTGCTTTCAACCGGTGGCTCTTTCATTAATAACTCAATCCGTGCTGAGTAGAGTTACATGGTTGCGTAACTACAGCGGTGATATAACACTCTGTGGACCCTTGTGACCACATCCAAAAGAGACCCTCCCGCAGAGACCGTTGTCTGCTACTTTGCTTTGCTTAGAAAAAGTTAGACAGGCTACAGGAGGCTGCAGTGGAGAGGCAGCAGCCCCAGCCGCTGCACTGAGCTAGGGGCAGCCAGCCTCTGCAGCGCCCCTCCCTCCCTCCCTCCCTCCCTCTGCGGGGAGATGCGAGGGCTCCTGACAGCCACATTATTCTTTAAAAGCGCCAGCCGCTTCTGGAGCTGACAGCTTGTTCAGCAGTAGTGGCGCTTGTGGTGGCGGTGGTGGTGGGCGCTCAGCCGGCCGGGCCTAAAGTGCTGGTGCAGCGTCATTTGGTGTCCCCACTGCCTGTGCGCTCACGTTAGGGGGTGGGGAGAGGGGATGGAGGGGGCACAGAGGAACACTCGTGACTGCTTCCTGGTTTCACAGGTGGGAGGAATGGAAGGAGAGGGGTGTTCACGTCACTGGGCATTAACACACACTTGCATCAGCTATATTTAACCTACCTCTCCTTCCATTTCTCCTTGACTGCATAATGTACCTGCCCTCTCAGTGACTTTCTCTCTCTTTCTCTACTGTTTTCCTCAAAGAGAGATTTTATGGATCGGTGAAAAAAAAACAAGGCAATGGAGCTAATTGGCTGATAGGATTTCTATCAGAGACCATTAGGGAGAACAAAGAGTGTGTTTGAAGTTGAACAAGCCGCTTGGTTATACGTTTTAAATGTGCAGGTGTAAATGTATGTTTGAACATAGCTCACTGGCATCTGCTTCTGACTTGGAGACTATGTGACTGTGACTGAAAAACTCTCTACTCTTTATTGATTCTCAATCTGTCACTCTGGCAAACACACATTCCCTCTAGCTCTCTCTCTCTCTCTGTCTCTCTCACTAGGTAACTCCAGGGTAACACCACACAGGACTGAACATGACTACACACAAACATCCTTTCGCCCACTCACACTCACTCTTCTTGCTGCTGCTGCGGGCGGCCAGGCTGGTCGTGCTGCCCGACTGACTGTTATCCTCCATGCTGGGGTCGAAGGCGGGGTTGACCAGACCGGGCTCGTCTGACAGGAGGGCCACGGCGGCGGAGGTGGGGCCGTCATTGGGCAGCGTGGCGATGGTGAGCTCTGACGTGCTGTCGGTGCATTCGCCCTCCTGCGAGCGTCGCTTCCTGTCTGCCGAGAGCCCATAATGAGAGGCCCCTTTACACCTGCGCACAGGGGTCAGGAGGTCAGTGTCACACTCGGGTTACACAGTAATACAGGACATGTTGAGGAAACATTGACACAGATGATCTGATGGTGAAGAACTGATGCTGAACCACTGCAGCAGTAAAACAGCATCACTTATCACAGTAGAGATAATCAACACAGAAGGTCAACAAATTCATGTTAACATCTCCCGAAAAGGTCACATTCTCAAGTCTAATGTGAGCAGATTTGAGCATCTCCTCCAGCCTGAGGCCGGCCACTATCTTCTGCTTTGGGAGCACCTCACACAAAGACTGCTTATCTGACCTTAACGCTCAAACAGCAGCTCTCTACAACAAAAACAACCATGTTGTGGCAGAATATATTTCCTGGCGGTCTCGCTTAGAATTCCTGCAGCATCTCTCTGAGAATGTACCAGAAATGTCATATTTATAAAAATAAAAATAAAACTCAATTCCGTTGCGTTTACACCCTCTGTGTGACAGTATCTGTTATCACATGTAGGATGGGTTTTCTCTGTGGCACTGAGTGTGAGCATCCCTGACAGATGATTGAATGCAAATGCAAGAGAACACCCATTAGAGAGCAGAGAGGCCAGGTACTTGACACATCATTTGAATATAAAACAGAAATCATCTGAATGTTTTTTTTTCTTTCCCCAAAACAAATCTTATTCTGAGTTCCAGGTGTCTCCTTCATGTCAGCAGCGCCACAACCACAGCATGATTACAGTCTCCCTCTCTGTCATACACACCCGCACAGATACACACCCATCTACACACTCATCTTATGCTACCCACCATAAAAGAATTTTCACACTGACAATATTAAATTGGGAATGTTTGTGTGTGAATTAAAGCTATCCCCATAGAGTAGGGTGTTGTATTGTTGGGGAATTTTCCTCCATCTGTAAGCCATAAAGGCTTTGAGCTGACGCTTCATCAGAGGCAGGAATAACACTGGCTTGTCTCTCCGGCTGTCTCTGCGGAGCCATCAGCACAAACATTAACTGGGTTTTAATGAGCTGGATCGAGCCCAGGCTCCACTTCAACAGTAGCTCAGAAAAACAAGAGGAGCGGCATCCATTCTCCTGTGCTGTAAGATGGGCTGGGTACCCACTGGCTCCTACACGGGGGACAGCGAGCCAAAAACGAAGGGTTACGTGAAAGGAAGGTAAAATGGCTACCATCTTTGCAGAGTCACAAAAGAAAAACAAGATTACATGCTGGTAAGCCATTTGAGCCCTGGAAGGCCTTTGCCCCACTTTGGGCCCCACATCACTAGAAGCAGCATTTTGTCTCAATAACAGAGCTGCCAGAGTGGGTCATGCACCCTGCCCATATTTCACAGGGAAAATCATTTCATCCTGAAGTGGGTTCTATATCTCACTTGTAGCCACAGGACTCACAGTCAGATACAAGCTGAAGCACCTATTGATCTCACTCCAAGCTCTGTGACATAACACTGCCATGCAGCGCATTGGGTCTCTGCATACCTGTGTGCGGGAAGTGCCGCTGTGAGTTATTCCTGTTCATTCAGTTAGTAAATTGAATGCTATCAAGCATGTCCGCGCAGCAACATACCACTTAACTGAGTGAAGTGGTTGAACAGAGCAATATTTCAATCAGTGGCAGAGGAGAGGGCAGTGCTGCAGTCCGGAGGGGGCAGAAGCTCTCCCCGTGTCACTCACTATCAATTAGGAGAATTAAAGCCGCATGCAGTTTGAAAATACTACTGGTGCTCACGTAACTGTCTTCTAGAAGAACAGTAACTCCCCAAACGAATATCTGTGTGCCGGAGCTAACGCAGACAAATGTGTACATGTATGCAGGCTCATGTACGCTTGATGTTTTCACTCCACGATCAGATCATCCGGCGCTGCACTTCCTACATTGTTCTGGTGGCAGCGGAGTCTGCTCTTCTTCTTGTGAATATTTCAACACGCTCCAGCTCGCTGATGGATACAAAAACAATGTCTTAACTAAAAAAAAACAAAGCCGATTGCAGCTTTAACCGTCCTCATTGTTACACAACTTGGAGCTGCTGTGACCATTCCTGTGTAACAATGTCCTCGTTAACTTTAATTTCTCCCAGCTGGCGTTAATCTCTTCATCTATATATAGATTCGCTCCCCACCGAAGTCTTGTGCAGCAGCGCTGGCTGTAGACGCTCAACTGAACATTTACTTCCTTCTTATTTACACACACACACACACACACACCCCTTTGATAGGCTCGCTTGTATATAGGACTGACTGTATGGAATTGGAGACTTAGAGAACATTCCCCTGTTTCAGCAGGGGTAGTGGAAAATGGAAAAACCACAGTCACTCAGAGGAGATGGGCAAATACCGTTGAATACAGGTTCATTCAAGTCGCATAAATCTTACAGACCACCCAAATCTGGGTTAAAATGTCTGTCCAGGTATTAATGAATGCTACGCTACGCACAGGATTTGAGTAAGGAAGATCTTAAGGTGTTAATTTCTGTGAATCTAGAGCTCAGACACAGAGGATAAAAAAAAAAAAACAGAGAATAATATATTTAGAGCTGTCGCCGGGAACAATAGGTACAAGTGTTGATAAATACCAGAAACATAGAGGCCATCAAGAGACAGCAGCGTCTCTGAGACAGCAGCACGCAGCCCTTGTTTAGTGTGTGGCTGGTTTATTAAAGGCTTTGTCTCCTGTTAATTAAAATCTCCTTCCTCCGGGGGATAAGAGTTGCCTTAAAACCGTGGCCATATCTCAGCTGCTTAGAGATTGAATGCCCGAGTTTGAATGTTAAGGCCGCGGTCTGAGCTGTCTGAGGTTAAAGGCAGGGAAGCATGACAGAAAGCCCTTGTCTCGCTTACCGGGGTGGTCCTGCACTTTGAGAGCCAAGGTAAGCGAGCCAATTAAGTCTGCACACAGGAGAGGTGCAGTGCATCAGTTGAGGTATGCTTGAAAAGACACACACACACACACACACACTTCCCCTCCTTATTTTCTTTCCTCTTTTCTTTCTCTTGAAAACATACATGCTTCTGTGTGTAATGATGGAACTTTTTTTTTTTCCTGGGGATGATCACTGAGCTCAGAGGATGCTCATTAGCGCTGCAGTATCCGTGTCTCGGCCAGCACAGCCTCAGTTATCACATCATCTCTCTAAAACCCCGGGATCCGTGGCGAGATAAGGAGCGAAGACACCAAAACGTCCTCACGGCTCATCCTTCCCTTCCTCCCCAATTCCTCCTCTACCTCCTACTCCCCTTTCCTCCGCTCTCTCCGGCGCAATAACAATTACCCATGATGCTCTCTGTGACACTGTGGCCGTGCTGAGACGCCCTGGCTGTGACACAAACAGCCCCGTTCTTGTGATGTGAAATAAACACCAGCTCACAACTCATCAAAGCCTGTGAGATTCTCCAATCCTCTTTAGGGGTGAGTGGATTATCCCTCCTAACCCAAATACACTCTCCGCTCCCTGACTGCCACGGACAGTTGTGTTGGGCCACACTCCGCAGTCAGAGGGAAAATTACCTCCGCTGGGGTGACAATTCCAGGTCAGATAGTCAGGTACATAAACTCGGATGTGTCTCTGTGCCTATTGTCACATAATGCAGGGGTGGAATCATGAAAATGGTTTGGAATGTAAAGCATTGTTTCTAAGACACTCGTCCTACGTCTGTGTATGACCCGCAAAGTTTTTCTAATCTTAGTTGAGCTCCTTTTTCTCTTCCTCCTGCTTCCTTATTAATGTGAAAGCAGCAGCAGGCATTTCTTCCAGATGAGTTCTGACTCCGGCAGCCAACTTTCTGATGCTTTTGAAAATATACCAGCGACACCTGACATGTAAGAAGAGAAGAATCTCTGGTTGCACAGTGAGGCCTGTGAGGTAGCCTGCAGGTTTATCTTACAGAGGAATATGTGTAACATAGCAAGTGTGTGCATGTGTGATATAGGCTGGGGCTCCTTGTGTGACAGAGAATGTGAGAAAAGACTAAAAGTGACTGCATGTGTGTGTGTTGAGTTTATTTTTGGAGCACTAATAAATGTGGCAACTCACATGCACTATTAGCTCAATATTCTGCTACTTCTTAGTGCCACTCATCTGGAAGAGAGAGCACAGAAAAACTGCTGTTTCTGCCTCATTGTGAGCTAAAAAAAACAACTTTTTCCTAAACCGACCGCCTGTGGACAAAGAACAGAGTAGATGTATCAAATAATTCAAAAGCCAGGGAGCCATGCTTTCCCTCTTCACTATTATATTTCCCATCGCTCTCTTATTAAAGGCAAACAATGCTAAGAAATAAAAATCTAGAAATATTTTATGGGCCCTGGCTTCACGCAGCATCTTCTCCAACTGATTCTTCTGAACTTCTGGAGAAAAACTGTCTGTCCGCAAGAGCTTTTGGCAGAGACACATGAAGGAGTAACTTCCTTTACACCAGACTGAGCAGGGAAAAAAAAGAAACCAAAACCTTACACTGGGGAAGCACCTGTGGCTGTAACATACACACACACACACACACTGACACAAAGCAGCCAAACATGAACGCTGACACTTTATGAGGAGGGTTAGCGGTCATTAATTGAATTTATGTAAATAGAGGCTTGAATAAAACATTTTTCCTCGATTAGATTAGTGTATCAATTATTCCTTAATCACGCACATGGGCCACATGCCAAACACATAAAGTTAGACTGGGAGGGAATAGACAGCATGATAGATAGATAGATACATAGAGAGAGAGAGAGAGAAGAGGGAGCGACATAAAGACAGACAGAGTAATCCAGTTAATGATGAACTAGAGGAGTGTTAATCAGAGGATGCGCTGGTGTGTTGATTGGATCCGCATGCTGTGAGGGGTAATCCCATCTGCTGCGCGAGGAGGGGGTGAGACCGCAGCCAGAGGGGACGGTCTCTGCTGCGGGAGGAAATTTTGGCTGAGCTTATTCCCAAAGACAGATCTGCTAAATTGAAGTAGGAGGCGAGGTTTAGCTGGGTGTGACTTCCCACAGCCTTTGAAGATGAGCGTGCGCTAAAAGCAAAAGTGAATGTGCACGCCGGCCCACGCAGCGCATAAATCCTGTCTTTGTGATCCATCTCTCCATTGTGCTCCTGTGCAGTGAGCAGTGGCTGGGCAGGTTTGGCATGCCTAAAGCATCGGTGTGTTTACGAGTGCAGGGGCCTCCCAGCCAGCGCCGAGTCAGCCTGTTAGTGGCAGCCCAAACTCTGAGTCATGGTTTTCCAGCCAATCAATGTATGTACGATCATCACCAGAGCCCTGACCTCATGATCAGGCTGGAGGGACATTTCTGCAGCATTTATTGTGATGGTATCTGGTTTCAGCCGGGAGGGAATCTCACTCTTTTTTGTCAACAGAGAAGAAGAACACAGGAAGTACTAAAACTGATTTATTCCCTGCTGTCTGGCTGAGCTGCATTTCAGCTTACTAATACACCTCGCATGTGTCCACCTCAACAGTGGCTGTTTTCGGGCTCTGCAGTCAAATACTTTGCAGACGTTTGAAGCGCACACACCTGTCACTGTAATTCCCTCCACACTACAGTACATGATAATAGAGAATCCCCACTAGGCTGCTGTCCCACATTGCTCTTGGCACCTTTTAGCCTATATTTCTCACTCTATGCCACACTAGCCCTTGGCAGTGTCCTGTTTTCTCTCTGCCCCCACGTGCCATGGTACAACTGCCTGAAACACAGCCAGCAGTGATCAGCCCAACCCAAAGCCCTGGCCCTCAGCGGGGTGCTGTTCACGTGAGAGATTAACTCTACACTGCTCTCCTCTCTGCTGTCAGTGACACTCTGCTGGCTCCCTGCTCTCATGTGGGACCCCTCCTACAGATTAGCCGGCTGCAGACAGGACGCTGTAGAAAATACCCCATGTTAAACATGTCAGGCCTCAAAGAACCTAAACACCAGCCAGACTATGAGCCAGCCAAAGCCAGAGGCAAAGGTTAGCAGACATTTGCACACCTTCAGTGACTGGCTGAGTAGGGCTGTGTGATATGATGACATATCATGTGACAACAGAAAAACATCTATCGTTGTATATTATGTTTATCATTTATTTTGTTGCACGCTGTTTACAGCAAAATTCTTTAGTCATTTGGATGACACCTTGTGCTCATCCGCTCGGCACAGATGCAGGCAGGAAATCTGCATGAAGGCAACACAAACAAACATGGCAGAGAGTGAATGGGACACAGAGGGGGGTAACTGAACAGGAGAAGGACTCCATTCAGCCAAATGAGGTGCATCAACATGGTTTGAAGTCTGACACAGTCCAGAAAACCGTACTCAGCGAATTATGCCACAGACAACAGACTCAAACACCTCTAACCACTTCTACCACCTCGGCCAGAACCATAAATAGAATTCAATGAATTTATTTAAAATATGATGCTATGCCGTGGTTATTTGGGTATGAAATGATCTATATCAGGATATGAGATTGTGGTCATATGGCTGAGAAAGTAGGGCACTTGTACATGATTCAGCACAGATGTGAAAATGCACTGCACTGTGAAAACAAATACCGCTCATTTAAGTTTAGCAAAATGCTTTTCTCGAGTAAAATACCAAACTCAATCCCATCTTTTAAACCCTCTCTGCGTGCTGACACTAATACCTGTTCCCCTTGCTGGTGTGCTGCATCTCTGCTGGGACAGAGACACATCTGACAGGAAGGCTCAGCTAAAGTAAACAAGCTGACCTGCTACCCATTTCTGTTCATGAATAAATGACGACGTACATAATTCAGCTGTTCTTTTTGTGACTGTGTATTTACATAGGTGTTGTGCACACTTCAATTATACATGGTCAGATGTGTGTTTTGGTGTGTCTTTTCATGCATATTTGCTTTATGGGGAGTTTCATGCAATGTGAGATTGATGCATTTGTTTGTCTGTGAACTTGAGTGCGTCCTCTACATGTGTCCTTGCTCCGTGTTTCCTTTCATGTTTGATTCTGTGTGCAGGGCACACGGTCTAACACTGCTGTAGCTTTGACTACCCATGCATATAAATGCTCCCATGGCAGACTCACTGAATGTGCTTCTTATTGAAAATCCCATGCAAAGAAATAATTAAGCTGATTTAATGTTATCTCCTTTTAGAGAGCTGTGAAAGTTGTTCAGGAGGGTTGGAAGTAGGCTGTTAGCCTGATTTTTATCTCTCAGCCACTCTCCCCGCGGCCTTCCCTGTATTTCTGGCCTGCTAGATACAATGAGACAGGGAGAGCTGCCTCACTACAGAACAGGGATTAATATTTAATCCAAACAAAAGTCTAATTAGTGAAGCCTGCCCCATGCTTGAAGCGGCCACGAGGCCGAAGAGAGCATGACATGGCGCGCTGTCTTTGACTCGAGATGGACCTGGCATAAACAAATGCTCGTATTGTTCAGACCCAGCGAGTGTGCGGCGGCCCGGGTGGCTAATCCTGTTAGAATGCGTCCATGCTGAAGATGTCCGGAAGACGGCGAGTGCGCGCAGCTCTTGGTGATCAAACACCTCCTGGATGAGGGCTGAAAGGACGGAAGCTAAGCTAATCACAGTGTTTAAGACATCTCAGCACAGGCCCTGAAATGAACATAGATTAATCATTAATGCTCTACAGCACTGCACTGTGATTATCAGGGGAGGCCATGTGGGCTGGGGGAGGGAATCAACACAGTTTAATTGTGTGTTTGTGTGTGTGTGTGTGTGTATGAGGAGGTAAGGAGCACAGAAATCACAATCTAGGTGCTTTCCTGCGTCTGCCTGTGCTGTTTTTTTATTGGCTGCTGCTGACAGAGTAAAACAACAGTAACCGTATTAAGCATTTCATCACAGAGAAACATTTACTCTGCATTGTTAGCTCCATCTACACCCTGCGTACACCCAGTATAGCCCGTGTACAAGCCTGCACACGTACGCTTACGTGTCAGTGAGACAGATTGCGGCCACTCTCATTTTTCCCACGCAATAGAAGCTCACTGTAGTAATCACGTAAATTGAAAGAAATCAGAAAAGAAGGAGGGGAGGGAGGAAGATGAGTGGAGAGAGGGAGCAGGAGAAATAGAGGCGGGCAGAGGCGCACGAGGAGCTGGAGGCTGCTCCTGTCAACAGTATGGATAAAGACAAATGGTGTGCCACTGCTCTCTAGCCAGGCAGAAAAACACCACGTCCGCGTTTGTCTGCTCCTGCTTTCTCTCTCTGTCATGTCATAATCAGCAAAAAACCTCACTGTCACAAGCACAGAAACACACACACACACACACACACACACACACACACACACACACTGTCTGGCTGTCAATACATGTCGCTCGATGGGAAGAAGGAGTCAGAGAGAAATCTGTTGTTATTTACAAACAACCCCTCACTGGAGTGACCCACATACCGGGCGTGCTGGGTGCCATCGCCATGGCAGCCGTATGTATGGCCAGATGGATGGCAGGCGCAGGGAGTGACCTTCCACCCTCCTGTCTCTTCTCATCTCTCCTCTCCTCTCTGCTGTACTTCCCTGAACCGTCCGTCCCCTTCATTTCCATTCTTACATGCTTATCCTCCTCCCCCATTCCCTCTGTATACAATCAAATGTAAGGATTTCATCTCTGCTACCTCTTTTCTTCCAACCTATTCTATTGCCTACATCGCCCCTCTTTCCCTCCCCCCTCCCCTCCCCTCTCCTCTTTGGCTTCCATCGCTGTCCAATATGGGCTCTTGGTGTCTGCAGGAGCTAAAGCCCCACTCAGTGGAGAGAGCATACAATGAAATGAGGGGATTTGCGAGGCGCTCCATTGTTCCATGTATTCATGCAGCATAATGGGACATTTCCGTCAGGCTGGAGAGAGGAGCCGCAGCCCAGCTTTGGGATCAGAGAGCCCTGGCTTCACACGGTGCTGCTCAATATAGTCAACATTAACTCCCACACAAAGAGAGTCTGAGGGCCAATACAGAGCAGAAAACACAGTTGAGAGGAAGAGGAGCCAAGAACGCAGCTAGTGTGACGTACGGTCTAGTGAGAGGAGATGATATTTGTCAGCTGCTCTGTTGACGTCTGCTGAAGTGATCGGTCAAATATTCAATTAGTCAGTTTTCAAGTAAAAATGTCAAACATTTGCTGGTTCAAGCTTCTGCACTTTTCTCTGGTTCATATCATTTTAAACTGTGCAGGTTTAGGTCGGTTGGTTTGACAAAACAAACAACACAAAGACGTCGCCTTGAGCTCCGTGAAATTATGGTGGAAATTCCTCACTATTTCCAACATCGTTGCAAAAATAGCCGACAGATTGGTTGATAATGAAAATAACCCCTGGGTGCTGCGCTGGTGTTGACATGCCTGATGCGAGGTTTGTTTCCATGGTATCAGAATTCAACAACAGCAGACAACGTGTTGTCCATCTGTGTGGCAACATAACACGGATGAAATATTGAATCAAAAGAAAAAGGTTGTGGAAATGTGCAACAACAGGTGTGTTTTTATGTTATGTGTTGTTTTTTGTCTGATGGTGATTTTCTTTATTCTAAATATAAAGACTATGTGTACATAAAGGATTGTTTACTATACACTGAACAGATGCGATGTGAGAGTGGCTATGAATTTTTAATGCTGAGGTGAAAGTCTATTCCACAAACACACCATGATTACTAGATGCTTAGCGACACACGCACACACACACACACACACACACACAAAGACACACGCAGAGTGTAAAAAGCCAACAACAGTGAGCAAACGTGTGCTGACATTTTGCTCAAATCAATACAGCGGTTGCAGACACACTCACACATGCTGCTGAGAAGAAGGAGAGAGAGCGGGAGATAAAGAGAGAGAGAGACGCCACGCTGCAGTGCTGTAGCATCCAAACTGTCCTGGACAGCACAAAGCCCTACCTGCTGGCTCTGCTGCATCCCAGTGCCACAGCAACCAGTGACCAGAGCATTAGAAAGCAACTCCAGGATCATTTTCACACCACGGAGACACACCAGAACTCTTCAAGTCATGATAAAAACATTGCAAGTTGCACTCACGTATGCATGGATGTACTGCACAAACACATGGCTGACAAAAGTGAGAGACATGCACAATAACACATTGACAGCCGCCTGGGCTGTTGATGGAGGGGAGGGATGGGGTGATGCTGGTGAAAGGATGGAGGCTGAGTGTTGTACTCACAGCTCAGAATAGAGGATGTGCAGGTTGCCCAAATTGTCTGTGTAGTTGGCCGGGCTGAGCCAGGGCAGGACCAGCAGCAACAGAGCCTTCATGGTCAACGCTCGGCTCTTTTTCCTCTCTTTTCCCCTCTTTCTCTCCTCTCTGCACTCAAGCTCTCTCCTCTCCTATTCCCCCCCTCCTCCCCCTCCTCCTCCCCCACCTCTAATTCTCCGAACCTGGCCGTGCTGACCCCCCTCCTCGTCTTGCCTTCCTTCTTCAGAGGCGCTCTCAGATCACAATTAATCCTTCACTTCCTACCTTTTCTGCCTCTTTTTTGTCCCCCCCCACCCCCCTCCTCTGCTTCCCCCACCCTTCTCTCTCTCTACCTCAGTGCCTGTGTGAGCTTGGCAGTTTCTTCCTCTGCCTTCAGGCTGGCTGCCTGGTCATCTCAGCTGCAGAGGCAAACGGGCCAGTTGCCAGAGGTTGAAGACGGAGCGGAGGAGGAAGAAGCAGCAGAAGCAGGTGCAGAGGAGAAGTCCCGTTGTGGCACAGGAGGAAGAGGAGAAAGTGCAAGAAGAAGAGGAAGGAGACCCATGCAAAGGTGGCACATTTGGAATACAATTTGAGATGTGCAGCCCCTTAATCTGCTCTGGGCACCGGCGAGTTGTAAGAGGATTTGCGCTCGTATGCGTGTGTGTGCATGTCTGTCTCCATCGGTGTGTGCGTGTGCGCGCGTGTGTGTCAGAGAGAACAGCGCAGGCTGTGACTTATACTGCAGCAGAAACCACTGAGGGGGGAGATGGGGCAGACCAAATGAAGGCAGGATGGGGGGGAGGTACCTGGTGCTGCTCTGATTGGCTCTGCCCTCTTAACACGCACACACTCAGACACGCACACACACACACGTGCAACCTCTGCATTCACCCCCCCCTCATCTGCCTGCACATATGTTGGTCCGTGAAGGGGAGGAAGGAGTGCAGAGAGAGAATATGTTGCCTCCGAACCCTCACCCCCTCCTCTCCAACGATGGACTGCTCCCTGTGCAGCAGATTGGTCTGATCGCTCAAAAGAATCTGCCTACATGTGTGAGGGGAAAAAAAAAAAAAAAAAAAAAAGGCAGAGCATGTTCAAAACACACACCAGCAAATCAATATTCTCTGCAGTGATGGAAGCTTGTTATTCTGCGTGACATGAAAGAAAAAGACGGGGGCAGAAAAATAAGAAGATTTGGAATGAATCTTAAAAGGAGCAAAGCCCAAGTGCACATTTCATTCATTTAGTCAGTCATTCATGCAAGCAGCCAGTTTTAGAATACACAAGGAGAGAGGGGGAGGTAAAATAGGATAACAGGTGATACATAGGAACAAAGGTCAACTCCCTCTCTAACTCTAAGCGTTGCTCGCTCTGGGAGGGTGTGCAGGGATCTTGGGAAGTCACTGGGAGAGAGGTGTGTGTTGATGGACTGTGGTACATGCTGGTGACAGTGACTAGCGTTCATCTGAATGTGCTGAATACAGAGGCAAGATACATTTGAGGGCTGTTTCAGGTGTGTATTTCTTTCCTCTCTCATCCCCTTTTCTCTCACTCACATCTCGACCAGTGTTTTTCTACAGTAAACACAAAACAAGGGGGAGTGATGGTGGCATTAGATTTCATATCAGTTTTATTTATAAAGCTGAAGTGTTACATGCTTCCTTTCCTGACTGTTATCTTCATCTTTTCTGTCCTTTTCTTGTTTTCTCCCTTCTTACCTTTTTTTTCAACTATTATCCAATTTTCACAGCGCTGAGCTGTCTGCTACCCTGGAGAAAGACACTTAACTGGTGTAAATACCCTGTCTGAATGAATATTTCATGGATGGAGGTAGTGTGCTTACAGGCTGAATTTGTGTGCGTGTGTGCGTGTGTGTTTTTGTGTGTTAATGCATGCAAGCGTGCATACTGAGGCACAAGTTATCCTGCGGTATTTGAACAGTACGCACAGCAACAAGACCACAGGGCACGCAGGAAATGGAAATGTAATTGGATTGTGACAGGATGCAGTTTGTGAACAGAAACCAGTCTGCCCCACAGGAGTCGTTTCATACACCAGCACATTAACTCGCACTCACAAAAGCACCGTCATAACGTACACATATACACATACTCCCCCAATTATTCCTTTTCATTTCCCACTCACTGCAGCCAATTTCTCATACTGATGTGAAGTCAGAGTGTTTTTCGCAAAAATACGGTATTATGAGCATAAATCAAAAGACAGTGTGTACATTCATGTACATGTAATACTGAGTAAAGAAGATAAAGTTATCGTTATTATTTGCCTTTTATTTTAAAGAACACTGAGTCTATGCCTGTCGTATGAAAGGTGTTAAATGACTTGACTATCGATGCTCTAAACATGTCCAGATGGCATGAAAAATAATAATAAATGTATTGAAATAATAAATATATGCAATTAGCACCATGACACTTTGTTTAAATTATGATGTTTACGCTAACGTGAAGCTAACTTCGTTTGTTACTGCAATCCTTGTTGAGGTTGTCCGTCCAGATGAATGGCCAAATTATGTTTGAGGTGTTAAAGGTTGCGTTCCCACGTCATGTAGTTCCCAGAAAGCTCTAAGAAGGTGGAAGACACCTGCAGCACTCTTGCAGACGCTGGTTCGTTGAAAGAAATAACCAGAATAATCCATATAAGGTATCATGGTGCTCTGTGTATCTCTCATACAAACATACACACAAACAGCACGGTCGCCTACAAAGGTAACCGGCATGTTTAAATATACAGAATACAATTAAGGTGCAGTGTAACTGGCAAAATCCTAATTTTTATCCTCAAATATTCACACTAGCTTTGAAGAATTCCTCTGTGGGCTTTGAAAGTGTACTTGAAAACAAGTACATTTTCAAATAAAAAGAAGAAGAAAAAGAAAAAAAAAAAGAAACACCATCACGCTCAAGGCAGTAAATCAGCAAAACCTACACATGGAACTCTGGATAAATTAACTTGGCTAATAAAAAAAATATGAGAGCAAGAGACGCTCAGAGAAGAGAAAACCTGTTTTAAACATAAGCAGCGCATGTAGCTACATGAAAGTGGCTAAAGAGAAGAAAATACCTGAGTGGGTGGGGAGGCTCTTCCTGGCTCAATTCTATGCAAGCCCTTACAGGATAGAGTCACAAAACCAACATTGAATATCACTGATGAAATTTATGACTTTTATTACAGCTCTTGATTGCTCTGGTTGTGTCCAGAATGACAATTTCTCCAACCAAAGGCCAATAAAGGTCATGGATGATTAGATGAGTATGAAATCAGCTCTGACCAGATGGCGTGGCTGTCTCAGTCATTACGACTCCTGACCTGCTGCCAGATTCTGGGGTTCGGCCAGAGACGGTGTGCTCTGCCATCACACCCACAGTGGATATAAGCTCACATTTTTACTCCACTGACTTTAACTTTCAAGACACTTCAACAGAAAGGTGGCAAATGAAAACCAAGACAATGCAGGTGCTTCCACTAGTGACACACATTGTAAATAGTTGGATGCTGTGCTATGCAATGCTTCAACAGGTCGAAATTACATGACAAAATACAGCATACAACTCCCCTCCAGAATGACACCCCATCTGATGCCCCTGTTTGTGTCTCCAACTGTTACAAATCAATGATGAAAAGATGCTTTGGTTTGGTTTAGGCGATGACTTACTGGGTTAAAATTACTATTGGGTTATACTACCTTTAGAGACATTTGGGTCATGGCTGAAATAATATCCACAGAGTTATTTTTAGGGGACCTTAGTGAGTATGGTTAAAAGAAACCAAAGCTATCTTTCAGTCCGAAATGGGAGGTATTTACTAGTCTGACCCATCCAACCAGCAGGTCTTGATGATGACTATGGACAATCGAGGGGTTTGTCACTTCAGCTTAAACATAAGTTGTTTGTGGCCACTTGCTGAAATGACTGATGCAGACGTTCTTCTTGGGACGACAGTCTCTAAGATACCAGATCTCAGGCCAACTGAAAACCTGTGGGAGATTTTCGGGGTGACAGCACTCTCCATTACCATTATCAACTATCATTATCACCAAATGAGGGATTATCAGGGAAGAATAGTGTTTCTTGCCTCTTGTAGAGTGTAACTGGTATTTTAACTTTGCTGACTTGTAGAGTTTATTCTAAGGTGCATTGGAGCTGATGTGGTGGCCAAACCTACACTTTATTTGGACACCTTCTGTTGGTTTTTCCCTTAGTTGCTTCTCCATCTGCCCATGCTGAAACTCAACAAATAGTAGGGCCAACAATAGTCACTTGGATTGTTAAATTGTGGAAAATAGTCCAAAAAACACATTTATTCCACTGTATAAACACCAGCCACAATTACTGGACCAGCAAAAAGAAAATGAACAGAATAGAAATGTTGAAATGGGTGTTCCACTGAAACTTTTTTGCATCCGTGCACACAATGTGCAGAGTCATCTCTCTGGACGCGGCCTCTCACCTCCACAGATAACACCTAACTATGGGGGGAGCAGCTGAATCCTTCTGGGAGTCGGTCTCAGAGCTCCACACCTCATTATGACATTCACACTACAGGAAGGAGAAGCCTGAGAAACGACGGAGCAATGTGGAGAAAATGATCGAGGGAAGGATGGAGTAGGAAAGAAGGTGTGAAGAGAGAAGAAACGGAGGAAATGGGTGCATGTGTAGGTGATGGGAAATGAGACAGAGTGAAGGGACAGAAAAAAGGGCACAAGTCTTAGAGAGTTTTATGCAACTTGAGGTTTTATAAAGTCCAAATGAATAGGAAACGCTCTGCTGCTCGTGTGTGATGTGTGGCGAGATGCATTAATTATCCCAGAGGCCTTTGGGCTAGGGGAGTGTTAATGAGCTCTAATGAAAACACACCCAGACTGCAAGAAACCAAAGTAGTGCCTCTTAATGATATATAAACAGAGGAGCTGGGCCTAGCTTAGATGAAAGCCTGGTTGGAGGAAGAACTCTTGCTTTTGAAAATAAAGCTGTGGGTCAATGGTGATGGCAGAGGAGGGTGGGAAACTTAGAGTGTGTGTTTACTGGAGGTCATCGTAGTTTTTACCTGATAGCAAGGGTAAATAAAGAAGCTCAAGTACTTGCTTAATTGTTTCATGAGATTATATCTTAGTTTCTCTAATGGAAAATACACAGTTATAGGCCTGCAAAAGCTAAACTGATTCAGGGATGTGAATAGTGGGATAAACTTCTTCTTCCATCCTACCTGCTCTTGATGTGGTCTTCCAGTTCACCGCGGGCCAGTGTTTCAGTGCAGTACTCAGTGAAGGGGCACGCCACAGTGAGTTTGTCCAGCAGCTTGTGCACCAGCAGGCTGGGCTTCCTGCAGCTCTGCAGCATGAGGGGCGTGCGGCACACGGGGCAGAAGTCGCTCTCCAACAGGAAGCTGGTGAGACACTCCTGGCAGTAGGTATGTCCGCAGGGCGTGTCCAGGGGCCTGATGAGCGCCTGCAGGCAGATGTGACAGACAAGGTCGTCGTCCACCTCGTCTTTGTAAAGGTACTCGTGGTTCTCCTCCAGCTGGTGACTGTGGCCACAGGAGGCGCACAGGTCAGGAGGAGGAGACAGCAGTCCATAGTTTGAGGGGGAAAGAGGCGGAGCTGATGCTTCGGCCATCGCCGTGGCAACTTCAGACCATATACTCTCCTCCTGGATACTCATCTGGAGGGCGGGACTCAGGATGTCATGTTTAATCCGGTGAGGAGGTCATTCCTGAGAGACCTGTGGACAACAATGTCAGGAAAAGGAACACAATGTAAGAAAGGCAGAAGTGGGAAGTAGTCAGATCCTTTACTCAAGCAAAAGTACCAACACAGCAGGGTAAAAATATTCTATTACAAGTGATATGCACTACTTATTAGTAAATACTGATGCATCAGTGTGTAAGTAAACGTTTTATTTAATTTTTGCATTTTGGTGAAATGTTAGATGATTTTACCTCTTTTGCCTTTGAGTGGTTATGCAATATGAAAAAGATGTATGAGGTACAGTATGAGAAGTTTAGAGGGGAACTATCTCTTTGGTGGACATGCTAACAACTTGTAGACATCTAAAATGTGATAAGGGATCCCAAAAAGACACTTTTCTGTAAGGGGTCAGAGGTCAAAACAGTTGGGAGCCACTGGTTTAATCATGAATAGTGTGTTGAATGTAACGGTTTTATATTTGTTCGTATAATCTGAATCTAAAGATTAATCCGCAATTTAACAGATACATGTAGTGGAGTAAAACATTTGTCTCTGAAATGTAGTAAAGTAGAGGCACAAAGGAGCATCAAATGGAAAAATTCAAGTCAAGTGCAAGGAAGTGCAGCAGCAGTGCTGGGATTGTTTCTTTCTCTTTCACATTAGCAGCAGTAGCACACGATGTATGCGTCGGCCCTATGAACTGTCCTTTTCTGAGCTTGTTTGATTTCCTCGGCTGGCACAGAGAAGTGATATCGAACTACTAAGATTTCTCCTCTGGATGCAGAAACATCAATACCGCTCATCTCTGCAGCAAGCGTAGAGACAGATAGACACAGATAAGTCTCCAGCACTCGCTCGCTGTGCTGCATGACAAATGCACAGCACTGGTAATCCACTGTGTGATGTGCGGCTCATTTCTACTGCTACACAGGTTTACATTGTGCTCGATGTTGTGAGCGTGCCAGTGCACACGTCATACCCAAAACAGGCAGGCTCCTCGGGCACATGGACATGAACAGATGGGCTCAGTCAGACACACGTCACCTTGGCAACAGCCATCTTGTTGGCGCTCCACAAGCTTTGTTTCTGGACCCACTATTGGGCCTTGGCTGCTTAATCAGACACTAGATGAAAAAAAACACCAACAAAACTTGTGTAGAAACAGAAAGTAGTTCTATTTTAATTGGACACATTCCCACGCTTTAAATGCAATCTTAGCAAACAATAGACTTTGATGTGCGTCCCAATATGCTAATGCGCACAAATATGACTGTGCACGTATAAGCACATACAAATCAGCTCGATAACCGCTGAGTTGTCAAAACAAACAGGCCATCTTCATTTCGTTTTACATAAGCAGTATGGAGATGGCGCCCGGCGAGTTGTGACAGCCATGAAAGCTCAGTGTCTTTGGTGTGTCTGGGAGGGGAAGGCTAATAAGACGAGGCTGAGCAGTCTTAACAAAGATGAACTTTCCCACTGAGAGCATGCGGTAACATGGCTGATTCATCACACACTGTGGCACCTGCTGCCTCTGAGGTCTGGCCTGATCTGTGGAGCGGAGCACTTTCATCAGCACACAGAAAAAGCAAGAGACAGATACAGAGAGAGAGAGAGAGAGAGAGAGAGAGAGAAAATATCTGCCAGCAGGAGCTGAAAATTAAAAAGAAAAAAAAGAAAATGAAAAATGAAGATGGCTTGATATTCTCTCCAACTCCTGATCTGAGCACGATAACACCATCTCCTTTAAGTTTGTTCTCTTCTCTGCTGAGAAACTTTGGTGATCAAAGAGAAACGATAACTAGACACTAATGATAAGATTGTGGAGGGATCACACTGTACACCTGTTTAGTCTGACTCAAAATGGATGACATCTTCAGATACTTACAGCCTGACTGGAAGCCATTAGCTATAATAATCTCTGTTTGGAATGAGGATCACAATAGTTTTCCCACACGCAAATACATGTAACTACAAGCCGAGAAACAAACACACACACATGCCTCTACACACCCGCTCATACAGACGGGTACATTCAGAGGACACACCCGTGCCTCAGGAGCATTAGCAGCACTAGTCTGTGGTTCGTTCCTAATCCCTGAAGTGACAAGACGACACCATCACAACGGTCCTGTTTGTACGCTGAGAGCTGATAGGCTGAACCATAACTACATTTATTAATAGCAGCACCTGCGTTACATGAGAAATGCGAGGACGTTCTCTTCACATTTCCATTTTACCTCTGAACTCAAAAGGGAAGGAAAGAGCAGCGTGCAACGTGCCAAATTGTTTCCTTTGTCTTTGAACCAAAGTCATGTCAAGTTTTGGCTCAATAGGCTATCCCCTTTCAACGATTGAGACCTGGGAGAGTTGTTTGTTTAAGATAGCCTATAACTTCTTCCTCTCACATTGCACATTTTATGTAAATAGAGCTGTTGATTCTCTCTCGGGTCACTATCCTGCGATGGCTTGACGAGTTAATAATGACACAAGGCTCTGCCAAGTCAGCCGCTTTTCCTGGAGTGTGGAAAAACAACCCATTGACAAGGTATCAGTCTGCATCAGCACTGTCGCTGTTCTACTGAACTAGCACGTTGCTATGTACATATCCACTCCTCATATTCAACCCAGAGAAATAAAATCATATCTGTATCAATCAAACAAACGCACCCTCGGAGCAAATGGCCCAGTCAGCCAAATCTGACAAAGCAGGGCGCTTGCATATGAGCAAAGCACACTTGTAACACAGCCTTCTTTCACACAACTAGCTTGTTAATCATTGCAGATTTTATTTTATGTGATACATCTGCACTGTACTGACACAGAGTACACCTGGACATTGTAGTTGTAGCAGGTGTGGTCTCACATTGTCAAGGCCTCAAACCGTGATTCATGTAAAAAACTCATTCACAGGGCCCTCGCTCGCCAACACACTTACAGCACAGAGTGGGAGTGCTGAATAAAACGCAGCTCACAAACACACCGGTTTATCATCAGATCATAAAACAGTCAGAATAGCATGCTGATACTAGATCAGCGCCGCTGTGGCAAGCAGCTAAATAAACATGGACCCTAAGCACAAATCAACATGAGGCAACCTGTGTCAAATAACACTCACACACACAGATTCCAGCACAGTCTGTTGTGTTCAGACTTGTCCCTGAAAAGACTGAAAATTCCGGTAAGCCTTTTTTTTTTTCTTGCACTTTCTGCAGACATCTGTTTCAGAATCACTCACATCTAAACACCAAACAAAGGAAAAAACAGAATTCTACAGTGTACAAAAGGAAAAATTAAGAAGTGAAACTTCCCTATATGGATGATAAAATCATAGAGGTGGGCAACAGTGCACTAGTATCACCCATTCGTTTCACCATGAGTCATTACTCATACCTCTACATGTATCATATCAACCTCTGTGCTTGATGAGGGTAGGGTTAGTCATGCAGCACAAACAAAACAAAAATATGGAATCATCATTATCTATATTTCATTTTCATTTATAAATCAAGGCCTGGGGCTTTAGCTGCACTGATACTATTACATAACATAAATCCAGCACATTTCGCTCCATTTAGAATGAACATATGGGATGTGGAGCAACAGAGTAATGTAATTCCTGGCCTTTCGATAACCTCTACACAAGGCTCATGTGTGTGTATTTCTGTGTTTGTGTATGCCGGTCCCTCCCTGAGTTCATAGCAATCTCCACGGTGAGTCTGAGCCAGACCTGACACCTCAGTCTGGCAGAACAGCTGCAGGCAGATGTGAAGCTCTGTGAAGTGTCTCTAATATCAGAATGGCTGACTGGATCAGCACAGACTGTACTGAACACTAACTGAGACGCTGAGATTAGCAATCATACTCGTAGGTAACAGTAAATCTACATTTACAACATCATTATAGGCAACTTGTGTCTTTCACACACATGGAAAGTGAAGGTGAAAACACTCGCGCAGGGATTTAATGCGAATGTATCCAATGCAAATAACAGACCAGCAACAGGCACAAGAACAATGTTTTGTAACTACTGACAAAGACAAAGTTTCAGTTTTAGAGCATTCAAGACAAGTAACAACCAGGTTTACTGCACAATACAAAAAAATCTACGTGGAGTGGGGGAAGTATACTTACATGACTTCATGAGCGACGTTCACTTTCAGCAGTGCAGTTCACCTGGACAGGTAAAGCCTTGCAGAGGGTGTAACATTAAACCAGCGAGAGAGGAGGTGGAGAGCAAAGGGGAGTTAAATGACTCAGTAAATAGGACTTTGTCCCAGTCACAAAGCCTGCCTATTGGCTGCCGCTCCCCAAGTAGAGTAATTCTATCCGCCTGCCGGTCCTGAGGGAATTCTGCAACCCAAAGCGGGGAAAGACTGGTCTAATGTGAGCCCAGAACCTGCTCACCTCTAACAGGCCAAGGTGATCAGGAAGTGGCAGAGCTGAGGGGCGGGGCTAGAGAAAAGGTAAACACGAGAACTGCCCAAACCTGTTCAGAAGTTCAGTAGAAGCTGGAATTTTCCATAAAGTGGATCATAAGAATTAGAAAAATTGAGAGTTATGAAAAACAGTTAACCCATTTTTTTTTTTTTTTTTTCCAAACATCCGCCAGTGACACCAAGAATCAAAACCATTTTATTTTGTAATGAAATACTGAGATGTCTTGCAGAAGGGCACCAGCAGCTTGAGGTCTGACAGGACCTCCTCTATAATACAACAAAATGTAATGTAATAACCCACAAAACATTTTATGTACCTACATGCTCGATTTCTTGCAGACTGTTTGCATAAACAGAAGGACTGTGCTCTGCTCTTCAAACAGGAAGCCCATAATCTGAGTAAATGACAACACGTCTCAGGCTTAGATAATGCTACCATGTGCTGCAAGTATCTTAAAACTGTGTACAACACAGACACCATAATACTTGCTGCATGTATAGGGCCTTCTTTATTTGTTGTGGTTTTGCTTTTCTCTGACAATAGGTGCTTTTGTAAAGCCATGCGTGTGACTCCGGCTTTGTGCAAAAACAGTTGTTATCCTCGTTTTCATGTGGTTTCCCTCTCGGCTTTTCCTACCTCACGCTGCTCTTTAAACCCCGAGACTGTGAGCCACAGGTGCTCAAGTCCAGACAAACACAACTGCAGACACGAAATGACGGTTCTTCGTGAGTCACTCTGTGACGCAAGCAGAGCTGAATCATCAGCTATTCAATATGTGGTGAATATTCTTAGAGCACTTCCTCTTGTGTGTCCACTTTGCCAGTCACATCCATATGATCATGCACTAAGATGCACACTGCTCTTGTTTTGTCACTGTAGTTGTGCTGAATGTATACAGACTGTATATGGGTTATATCGGTGACTGAAACAATGAAAGGGATGAAAGCCAACCTGTATCACTTCATCGCTTCATTAAAATACAGGAAAATTACATGAAAGCTTTCAAAAGTGTCCATTTCTTATTAAAAGGCGGATTTAAGTGTTCTATAGCACACATACTGCTTTTAGTCATGCTAGCAGCACCACTTTGGTCCAGACTAACATATACCAACTACAGGATGAGGCTGTAAAACTTTGTGTTTTCATGTTCCCCGAGGGAAGAATTATAATTTTGGTGATCCTTTAACTTTTCATCTGTCGCCATCACCAAGACAAAGCTCCAATTTGTCCAGTACATTGATTTATGACTAAATATGTACAAAACATTCCCATCAGCCTCAGCTGTGCTTTGTGTTTAGTGCTAATTAGCTAATGTTATCATGCTAATACACTAAACGAAGACGGTGAACATGTTAAACATTATAATTGTCATTGTGGACCTATTAGCATGTTGTCTTTAGCATTTAGCTCCAAGCACCACAGAGCCTAAGTAGCCTACAGCCTCACAGAGCTTTATTTCTGTTGAGGTGTTCAATTTAAAAAGATAGTAACCTATCATTTAACACATAGACAATTTGCTTGTGATTTAAATGTTCAGTTATAGTCATAGCGCATGCAGCCTTTAGGCCGTGTTTTGTTTAGTGCATTTTCGTTTCTGCAGGAACAGACAGATCTTTGGGTTTCAGAGAGGTAAACATGTTTGTCGTATATATCGTGACTCTCTGAACATCCAGCTGAGTACAGTCTCGCTGGATGACTGAGGGGTGATGGACAAGAAACAGTCGAGCACTTCCTGGTGACCTTTACAGCTGTCATATCAGTCTCACTTCCTTTCCGCATGACCACTCTCCTCCCCCCTTGGCTTCTCTTCTCGACTCTGAACAGCATAAAGTAGCAGGATGTGCTAACTGTTAGGAAAATGCCCATGAAATGGTGTTTTTGCTAAATTATACGGTGCGTTTTGCCACAGTGATTCAAACACTTTGAGTTTCTTGAAGTCTTAAGTTCTCTTTGAAGTGCTGAGTTGAACCTGCATCCTGTTTCAATTCTGCTGAGTCCTCAGCTCCTGCTGCTGGAGTTTATCTAAACACTGTGGTGCAGGTGAAACCAATCTCCCCCTGTCTCTCTAGGACACTTTCTCTCCTTTCTCTTATTTCTCTCTCACACTCACACACACACACACACACACACACACACACACACACACACACACACGGCGAACACACTTTCCTGCTCTCTCTATCTCTTCCTGGCTTAGCTGTGCCTCACGTTCCTCTGACACACTTTCCTCTAAGTCCTCAGCAATGATTTGACTTCAGATGGCAGATGAGGATGTAAAAGAACTGGCTGATACAAAGACAGGGAATATTTCCCTTTTAACTCACTTTTTGAAACACCCTTCATCAGTTTCTTTTTCTATCCATACTCATGTGGCAGAGAAAGGTTGGTCGCCTCTCTTCCTTCCACACCGCATCCATATTTCATGGTACCGATGCAAATGCTCTTTGTAGCATGAATACAGACGAGGGAAATGGGAGGAGGAAGGTCGTCAAATAGAAACAACCGAGCCGGCTCCAGTATCACTGCGGAGATGGCCGCTTTCCTGTCCTTCTAATGCGATCGTTCAATGCAGACATGTGCGTGGGTGCAGGTGTGAGTCCATGGAGATGCACATGCATGGGTGTTGTGAGCGTGCATTTGGGGGTCAATACAGGAGAAAGGCAAGGCTTGTCACACACAAAAGAAATACATGCTCAGCCTTTTAAGCTTTTCTCCTTTGTCTCTTCTAAAAGGGCAATAATTCAACCAGCCATCGCCAACTCCATTTAGAAAAAACTTTACCATGAGACCTTTCTGTACTCAATAATCATACTGAACAATGGTCCAGTATAAATGTAGCCACTGCATTTAGAATGGATTTATTCTTCTCCACCTCCAATAAGCTTGATGCTTGCTGTGTTTTATTGTATGATTTGGAATATTGAGTCAACCTGAATTTATAACATCAAAGAAGAAAAGGCTCCAAGTGTCAGAGCTTTTTAGCTATCAACATGGGTGTTATTCTCTTACTGTAGACCATTATGACTATAGGTCATGATAACAATTTACTTTACTTACTAGATTGCAGACTACTGCACTTACTAGACTGTGGCATTAACAGCAATGATCATGGCCAGGAACACAGACCTTTATAATAAGAAAATATGAACTGTGGTCACTGTCTGTGTGTTTAAGTCCAAACAGAAGCAGAATCCTCCTTGTAGCAGACTGTATATAGTGTATAAGTATAGTGGCTGCTCCCTGACTGACGTACCTGTTGTATCCATGCTGTTATGTTAGCACTGTCAATGTGACCATGCAAGCATTCTGATTTTAGCATTTAGTCAAACATGGCTTTATACCAGGGGTGTCCAAACTTTTTTCACTGAGGGCCACATACAGAAGAACATACAAAGGGCTGGGCCACTCACCAGAAGTGAGCTATATTGCTAACTTTAATCCACTAGAGGTGATGTATATCACCTCACCTCTAGTGGATTAAAGTTGGTAAAATCAATCAAATGGAGATAAATTCTGCTTGATAACTGAATATGATTCAAGAATAAAACAGCCTTTCCATTAGTGGGCTTTCATTTATTAGTTATGGTACAAGCTGGTCTTTGCCTTGTAGGCAGGTGATCAGGTGATCAGTGAGAGCCACTAAAAATGCCAACCAGAGAGGGTTACTGAGCTTATGAAGAGGTCCTTCTCTCTTCAAAACTAGTCGATTTCTGATCTCAGGGAATAAAACCGCTGCAGCACAGAGCCACGACTTAGCCAGCGCACATGAGAATGGTAGAGCACCCCCCCAGCACCAGCACCAGCACCAGAAATAGTGAAATAGTCTGTGCTAGAACACAGCCTTACCTCCACTTTCTTGCCCCTCAGCGGACACCGTAGAGGCCAGTCCTTTGCGCTCGCCTGTCCCAGCTGGAGTACCATCCTTAGTACCTCCACACAGCTCGTCCCATTTAACTCCGATCAGGCCAACTGCATCTGGCACAGCTTCAAAAACATCTTCACCCGTCATGGTGCTCTTTAGACAGATCGTCATTAGTTATTAGCTGTGCTCTCATCGCACACCACATCTGAAACTTTCTACACTCACTTGCTTTCTTACGTTTCCTTAATTCGGCCATTTTGGGTCACCTGTAGCAAATTTCTTCTTCTATTACTCATTTTATAGAGAAGCTGCCTCGTTCTAGACCGTTACTCCCCTTAGCGGTCAGACTAAGAAGTACAATACAGTCCAGCGCAAGTTCCATGCGTGGGCCGTATTCCAATACATTTATAGAATTTCCTGCGGCCCGTGGGCCGTAGTTTGGACACCCCTGCTTTATACTCTTCTTGATAAATGCATATATCATAAAGAGTGACTCTGGTTGTTGCTTTACAAATACTACGTAGTTTGCTACAATAGCTACACTACGGTGTCCCAGTTTCAAGCTGGGCGCCCTGAGTGGCAAAAATATGTCATTTTTGTGTATAGACATATAAAATACTAAAATGTCCCTGATTTCCTACATTATAACCAAATTCACAATAAGAGTAATACTTATAGTAATACTTACAGATTATATACTTTACTCTTACTAGATTGTACTTCTTTTCAGTAATAATAATCAGTAAGCAAACAGTTAGCCGTCAGGCCGAAAGGAAAGTCGGCCTTTTCTAAGAGCTCCAGGAGATTAAAATCCTTCATTTATTAAGTACCAGGCAGTGACATCCATGGTGCTTAAAGTAGGTGTATTAACTGCAAAAATAATAGCCATGCCAAGATGCCTATGGTGCGTGGACAGATCTATCTACAGATATCTGTCTGTGATTTACTTTTGCTTTCACTCAACGACAAGAGATGTTGTAGAGTGAAGTTAAATGGTATCATGACCAAAAATACAGGAAAACCATCCAGGTTGACAAATGTCAGATTTCCCCTTGACAGTAATTTGATCGAGACAAACTTCCACAGTGGCATTTCTTGTAAATGTAATAGGCTACCTGACTCATTATTAATCATCTCACACCGCCTTCATCTATGAAACAAGATGTGGCTATTTATAGGTTTTGTTTGTTGGGGAGGTTTACCCCAACGGAGTTGGTACAGTAGGCAAACATGGGTAATGCTTTTAGACTTGGTCCCTGTGTAATTATTCAACAACCCTCTGCACTTCACCCCCTTGGCACTGCAGGCAAATGACGCACATTCATATGTGGGTGAAAGAAGAAACAGTCCTCTTTCTTACAATCCCACTTTGCCATCTATCTGGTGGTTTCGCCTCAAAACATTTCTGATCTCGCTTTTTCTTTTTTCATCCCCCATCTATCTATTGTACCTCCTCTCATTTTATTCAATCTCAGGGAAAAAAAAAGCAGTGCTGTTTCACCTGAGCTATTGTGTTTTTTTTTCTTTTTTCTATGAATACATTTTCTGAGTCAAACACTTTCAATTTCTCCTGGTAATCTTCAGCTACCTAATTCAATCTGGCATCTGAAATACACAAGTGGTCCTGTCTCATATAGTTTCCCTCAACATTTCATTCACTATGGTAATAGAATGTGGCTTTCCATCACTCCCAGAGCCACACGTACAAACATATGCACTTCACTTTCACGTATATATGCACAAAAGAAGCCCCATGCCAGACAGGAGCTCATCCATTAGCATTTGCCTTGACGCCACTGGCCCACTGCCACCTACCCATACCCCCCCCTCCTCCAACACGCTTTAGTCTGGAGCCACACACTGACACCAGACATCAGACAGGATGAGTTTTGGGGCATTTTCATCTAAGTGTTTCTCTTCTCTTTTATCACTGCTAGTCTCATTTGCACAAAAAGGCAGCTATGGTGATAAAGTAGGGCAGTCGATTTTAATTTGCCCAGCTCTGACAAAATAATATGGTGAAATAAGGACATATTCAATAAGTCATTAGTCTGGTGTCGAAGGGACCTCCACTTTTGACACAGGAAAAAATTGTCTTGTGCGGGTGCAGAACATGCATGCCTGTGTGCCCGAACAGATCTGACAGCTGCTCTATAAGCAGTAATCACTGGTGTGAACATCATCATTCAAAGTGCACGGGATGGATAGTGTTATTTCTTCTGCTATTTGTCAAATGTCACAGTGACACCAAGCCAGATTGTAACAAAAGAGGGAGACATTTGTACATGTGGGACAAGAGGGACAGATGTGGGGCAGAATACAGAATGATAAGCGTGGAAGAGGCGAATGAAAGAGGGCAGAAAGAGAGAGAGAGGGAGGGAGAAGGGAGAGAGAGTTATGAAGCGAGTGGCGTGTCTGGCTCAGTTTTCAGCATTGAATCGGTGGTCCAAGTCTCAGGGGAGAAGCAGAGCGTTGCAGTTCCAGCAGGTAACACAGCTAACGCCAGCCACAAAATGAAGATGAATGCACTTAATCTCTCTGCTGCCAAAACTACACCTTAG
Source organism: Pempheris klunzingeri (assembly GCF_042242105.1). Lineage (NCBI taxonomy): Eukaryota > Metazoa > Chordata > Actinopteri > Acropomatiformes > Pempheridae > Pempheris > Pempheris klunzingeri. Next base: position 7,912,408 of record NC_092017.1, read on the forward strand.
CACTGAGACACACACTCGTACACAGACACATAAAGGCCCTCTCTCTCTCTCTCTCTCTCTCTCTCTCTCTCTCTCTCTCTCTCACACACACACACACACACACACACACAGTGGGCATCAATCTCACATGAGCCTCACTGCTAAAAAGTTTACATTTTACATTAATTTCCATATTTCTGCCTCTGAGTGGCTGCTTATAAAAGCCTCTGTGTGTGTGCAAGTATTTAAATGCGTGTACTGAAGTGTGTGTGTTGAAGGAAAACTAGAGCAGGGCCGCAGATGCTTGACAGCGGGACAGTCTCATTATCCTGGTCCAGTGTGAGAGGCTACCAGCGACCCCTGCCAACCCCGTATGTCACTCAGAAAATGCCTTTGGTAACAGCAGATTAGCCTGATTGGCTGTGGGTACGGTGACAGGAGAGGGTTGATTAAAATGTCTTACAGTGTGAGAAACAGCATAGAGAATATGTGCAAGTAAAGGGGTACTTTGCCAATTTGCACCCGGCTTTGTATCATTATGCTGCTGGTAGCATGCAAGATGCAAGATAGTAGGGTGCACAGGGGAAAGTTAAACATCATTTGCATATACTACCAACATTGTAATGATACAAAGCCAGTTGAAAATTGGCAAAGTATACCCTGAAATAGAAGAGGTTGGGATTTTATTTAGAAGCAACAATGTACGGAAGGCATTCAGCGTTCAGCACGTCCTTTCATCTTTCCAGTGTGTTTAACAACTCCGCGCAAAGAGAGATCAGCCACTGCATTTGCTGAATCCCCCCATAACGCTGCCCATATCCCAGTCCCTGACAAGCCCTCCATCTCCCAGCAGGACCTCCTCGCCTCTGAAGAGCTGAGAAAACACACTCAGTCCACTGAGAATAGATGGCAAGTGGCGAACGGTCCATGACATTAACATCAAGACTGCTTCCCCGAATCACCTGAACGTCTTCTCTCATCAGCGAAACCCTCGCCTGAAAAATGGCATTTCAATACTCTCCAATTCCCATTCTGTCCATCTTTCATAATGTTAGTAATGGTTATGTAAAAGCCGGGACAGGTTGCTGCATACAGTAAAAAGAGACCTGTTAGGGCCCGTGTTGGTCTTGCTCCAATCATTTCATAGTATTTTGGAGTGATTAAATTGGGCTTATGATGCAACAGTCCAGATGACCAGGACTTACAAGAATGTGAACAGACGGAGTCATTCATCACAGCCGTAATCCTTGCATCCTTTTATTAGACAGTCACTCCACTCTGCTGAAATGCAACCCACATGCATGAGCTCATAGCATGGAACCAGCACACGGTGATCATACTGGGTGATGCAGAAGTACATAAAAGTGGGTACAAAAGCAAGAACCTGAATGAGAGGCTGCAAAGCCAAGGGCCTGTTTCTGTTTAGTGTTTCTGAAAGCAAACATCATTTTGGGAAGGACTGTTGAGCGCTGAATGAATTAAGCTTTATAAATATTCACAAATCTCTCCTCCTCTCGCTCTACCCTACTGTGATCACTTAGCTGCACGTCCAAAAAGCCTTAGATCTTTGCAGGCTCTAACTTCCAAAGGGGCTCTAAAAACTTATTAGTACAGTGAAACTAAACATGTTTATTTCTCCAGAAAAATATTCATGTATTCAGAATGAGTAATGAAAACTTGTTGGGAACATGCTGCACCAAATCACATTAATGTGAAATCATAATTATGAGATCAGTGTAATTGTTCCGTCTGGGTGTCTTGACATCCATTTGCGACGGTCATTATTTCTATCTGTCTGTTGCCATGGAAATAGCTTTCTAATTTCATGCTTCTTGACACCATCTACATGCTTGTTGTTGCCACATTGATACCTGGTGCAGGTTTGTTTTCTGCTCCCCTGTTTTGCATGTCTGGGAAGGCTCTAGCTCCTGCTGCAGTATTTCTGTGTTGTATTGATTTTCACTGTACACAGCTTGTCTCTCCGTGTTGCTGTTGTGGAGTCTGATGTGTTGCTCTGGCCATTGTCCTTACTGCGCCAGTCACAGCAGCTGCTCTGCTCTTAAGCCGGCCACCAGTGGGTAATGCTGTCTTTGATGTGAAGCATCTTGATGGCTCTCATTCAGCCTCGGGGCTTAGCATTACAACTTCACATTGACCTGCACAACAGCCATGTCAAAGAAATACTGCAGAGGAAATGATATCATACCTGTTTGCAGGATAGTGTGCACAGTGTAGCTTCTCCACCTGTAATACAAGTTTTACTGTTATTACTGGATTTATACCAGGCTTGTGTTAAGTGCTTTCTTTGACAAATTCATATTACTAAGGCAGGAATCAGCATACTATGTTGCTCCAACAGCATGTGGACATTCTATAATAAATGGGAGCCTAATCCAAACAAACAGCTCATCTAATATTAACGATGATAAACCAGCATTATCCAGCATTGTTTTTGCAGCGATCTAAGGAGGATTCAGATTCCATATTTACAGAAATGTTTAAATATTTGGGGAAATATGCTTATTGGTTTTATTGCCAAGAGTTAGAAGAGAAGATTGACACCACATATACCACCACAGTAAGCAGCTGATTAGCTTAGCTAAAGGCCCACCCAGGCAACAAAACCCCTCAATTCTAAGCCTAAAACATTAACTTGTTATGTCTTATTTGTTAAATCTGTATCACCACTGAAATGTAAAAACAACAAATTTTGGTTTCCGTGGTAGCTGTGTTTTTGGTCTCCACCAATTCCTAAGGGAAATATGTGGCTCTTTATCCACCGGTCAGCCGCTGACTTTGTCTGTTTGCTGTCTGGTGCTGAATGAGTAACATACAGTTGATTTTTGCTGGAAGCAGAAGCCTGCTGTGGGTGCAAACGATGTAATGAGAGAGGTGCGTGTGAACCTAAACAGTAAAGTTGAAGGAACTGCAGAAATCGAAATTGGATAATTCTTTGCAGCTTTGTCACTACAAAGGACTCCTTTTGCATACAAGTGGTCATGTGATCCTTTGTTAATTTAATAATATACATGCGGTTGAGATGGAACTAATGCTTTTGTAATGTTGGGTAATTTAATCCTCAACAATGCATTATATTTTAGCTCATGTGCTCCATGTGCAATAACCTCTGTCTGTTCTGATTCTGATCATATGTTTTATATGTGAAATCTGTATCAGCAAAGTAACTAGCTACCATAGCCGTCAAATTAATGTAGTGTAGAAAACAATATTTGACTGTTAAAGGTAAGAGTACTGTATAAAGTATAAAATTACACAAAATACAAAGACTCAAGTAAAGTACAAGTTCCTCAGAGTTATACTGAAGCACAGCACAGAGGCACAAAGACTTAGTGACATTTCACCAATGCACTTTGAGGCACGTCTTGCTATGATATTGTGCAGGTAGCCAGCCTCTGTAGGGCCTCTGTGGACCCACTTGAGGATAATCTACAAATCATATCACTGACTGTTTACTCCAGCATTCATGTGAAACTCTTTGCCCTGTTTTTCTTCAGTGTACAGTGTAATGCCTTTTCACAGGCTTCTGCAATAACGCAACTTTCTTTCTTCTTGTGTGTCATACACTTTGTGTGTGTGTTTGTGTGTGTGTGTGTTGACACACACCATGGATGCGGTTTTCATAACCTAAGTGTGACATAACATATTCAAGCAGCACTGCCCAAGCTTCTGAGAAAAGCTTAGCAGAAACAGGGTCAGAGTGAGATAAAGAACAACAGTATTTGAATCTGGTAGTTATTAAGCCGGGGGGGAGACTGAGGAGGAGTGCTACTGTGTAAAAGCAAATGAGCGCTTTCACATCTCAAAGCAGAGAGAAGACCGACATGGCTGATAAAGGGAGGGAAAGCGACAAATGACTTGTGAAAAGAGTAAGGAGACAGGAGATGGTCAGATGAATGTGAAGACAACAGAGCCAGAGATTAATAGATGTGTGTGAAATGGGACTGTGCTAGAGGGCCAGGAGTGACACTTAGGTCACACTTGGAGCTTTGCCTCTTTCTGTCCCTTCTCTCCCTCTCTCTCTGTCTTTTCCCTCTCCTGTGCTCTTTCCAACACCAGCTCCTTTCATCCCTCTCCTCCTCATCCTTTTCTCTCCCGTCCCCGTCCCCTTCCCCTCCCTCCCTCCCTCCCTCGACCTCCCCTGCGGCTGTCCTGTGACGTTGAGCAGACGTGGAGGTTAGCATCACTGATAGGATGGAGGGGAAGGCGCAAAGGGGGGGGGGCTTAGGGTGGGAGGGGGCACGGACATAAATAGAAACTGACCTATCATGAACACACCCTGACAGTTACCAAACATTAATGCACCGGCAGACGAATTTAACCAACATATAACGCACACATTTCTGTATTTAGCGGACATTACACACAGCATTAACATAATCTCCTTTCTGTGTATTTTTGTAGGAGGATTAAAATAAAATGCCAACATCTGTAAACTCAACAGAGTACAATGTCCCTGGTGATTCAGGGAAGTGATGTCCTCTCGTGCCAGTGTCTGTCCCTCTTCGACGAGTTGAGGTGTAATCAGACAATCTCAGGTTTGCCCAGCGTGGCTGTGCTCGGCTCTTTCTCCCAGCAGACCTGTGCTGCACAGCACAGCGACAGATTAAGGCTGGAACAGAACAAAGCCATTTAGCCAAACCATTGGCAGACGAGACAAGAGAGGGCACACACACTCATAGGATTTGTGTGTAATGGAGAAATGAGGAACAGAATTCAGGTTTTTAGCTATTTTGCATGTTTTAAAATGCCCCATGTTGAATTGAAATTCAGAGCGGTCTATTAAAGTCAGCGTAGGTGAATAACAAAGGGGTCCGTGGACTGGTGGTAATCCCATTTAGGTGGGCCCTAATCCTGTGGTATGGAAGCTCTAAGCTGGATAGACTGTATTAGATGCTAATGACGAAGCGTATTGACTGCGGCGAAGGCCTATTTTTAAACTGAAATTGTTACATAATTAAGAGCGGATCGATGAGTCAATTGAAGGAGAGCGAGGAACAGTGACATAGCGCACATATAAACATGTTAACAACCCCAGAGGGAGCTGTGTGCATGTGCTCCCTTTTCATCACCATGAACACACTGTCTCTTTCTCACACACACATATGCTGACATACATGAAAACAAACATGATGCAGGACTCCCTGCTTATTGGGATTATGCACCCAGCAGCCAAAGTTTCTTAATATTCACTGGCTGCTCATAGCAACACAAGGAGGAGCAGCGAAGTGTCCTCAGACCAATAAAAGAGAAGCAGTGAACTGGTGAGGTAAGAAATTATGTACAGATTGAATTCATTTCAATCTCTTGTCATTTCTATTACAAGAAAAAAACATTTGTGCTTAGTAATTATGCATTTTATGCTAAATTATTAAAATGAAAGCACTGAGCAGTTCCAGTTTGGGCTGTGTAGTACTCTGTTTCACTCATTTGAAAATAGGGTGTTACTGAATCTGTTATTCAAGTCAAACTGTGACAACAAAATGATTATGTAAGAGTGGTTGTGGTGAGGAGGTAACACATTACAGAAAGTTGTCGCACAGCATGTGGTTAGTTGGAGGTGCACAGTTTAATGTCTTACTATTGATCTGAGATGCACTGCTGTAAGCACAGCTTTGTTGAGGTTTCCAGTGCACCGTGCTTTATGTATGCAATAAAAATGGATTTGAGCTTCTACGACTCTAATGATGCACCCTGAGGGTCGCTGCGACCATATCCATTTAGCTAATACACGGCATGGCCTTTACTTTATTTACCTCTAGTGCAAAAGTTCAGTAGTTTAGCTTTAGCTTTAGCTTAGCGTCACAGAAAGACTGGACATAGCCAGCCTGTCCAAAGATCAAGCAAAATCTGTCAGCAGTTTGGAAGCAAGCGTGACCTTGTTTGACCTGGAGTCAACCGCATGATCCTATATAAAATGCAGAAATCTCATTTTTGTGCTTTGGTTTTAGTACAGGTTTTAATGAGTGAGCTTCAGAGGTGCTGACAGCTGGGTTTTGTTTGTAGTTGCCAACATTTCCAGTCTTTGTGCTAAGCTAACTGACTCTTTAACTTTTATAACGCACCGCTGGACAGAGAATATGTCCCAAAATGCTAACCTAGATACAAAAAAAAGGCACAAATAAGAGATTAAACAAACACATTCACATTCTCGCACTCGCAGCTCACATGTGGTGTTTTAGATTGTATAGATGTGACAGCTGTTTAAGCTTAAAACCTCTCTAGCACAATTTCTGATGGCAAATGGCAACATTAACAGCAGCTGCAGATAAAACTTACTAGATAGAGCAAGGATTAGATTGCAGGAGACACCATACTAAATGTTTGATGCTGGCTTTACACACTTAATATCTTAAACCCAATCATACACACGTTATGTATGTATATGCAGTACACGTGCAAAAGAAAGAATCTCCCTATAACAGCCATGTTAGTGAGACGTCTGCCATGGCTTCAAAGTGATAGAGTAAGGACAGAGTAGTAGTGTTACTGCGGCTGGAGTCATCAAGATGCAACTTCAGCCAGCACACAGTATTTATCTCTAATGAGCCTCTGACTTTGAGGCACATCAATGAGGCGCCTCATTCATAATAAAGAGCTTTAGTCCCGCAGGCAGCAGCTAAATGAACTGGGACCGAATGCAGGCAAACAGTTTAGCCTGCTCCCTCAGCTCTGTGAGCATCGACTGTGATAATTAACCACACAGCTAAAATCCAGAGAGGTCTGATCATACTCTGGGTGGCTTAGCAGACACCAGAGACACATGTGAGCTGACAACATGTAAACATCTGATGCAGTCAAATTAGTTTGTCCATCTGCCATTAAGATCTGAACCAGAGTCAAACCCGGATAGAAAGAAAAAAAAACAAAATCGTCCCCTCCCGTTATGCCTGTGAGTAAGAAACAACTGATTACATCTCAACATTAAGTTGAGGATTCAACCCTCAAGACCCAAGAAATAATAATGTAACAGAAGACTTGTGGGAGACAAAGTCAGGATTAATCAAACACGGAGCAATTTATGAAATTATCTTACACAACAGACAACTTATATACAATGCCCTGTGGATCCCAAAATAAATTCAGTGATTTGTCGCACACTCTCTGCTAATCCCCTGAGAAATGATCAATGGATCAACTCTGCAATTCTAATACCCCGGAACAAAGCACACAGGGGGATTAGCAATGTTTATCATCATTATCCTAACAGTCCCCATCCAAATGAAATGAATTCCAGGAACTCGTTCGTGCCTTCCAGTGTTGGAAAATGGGCATACACCATTGAAGAAGCCATCGCAGACGCCCAGGAAGCAGCCATGATGGATGGCATACATACAGGTCAGCGTTGACGCTGATTGATCAGCCTCTCAGGCCAACGATCTGAGTCACAGTCAATGTGACAGAGATGGGGGGAGACGTATGTGGAAGTGCCAGAGAGGTGCACGACCTTTCATTCATCACATAACAGTCACATGGAAATGTGGATTTTTAATGCCATGTTTATTCCTCTTTCCTTTATTTCTATTCTGGTTCTGTGTTGGGTTGTGTAACATAATGACGGCGCAATTTTGCCCAGAACCCTCTTCAAAATGAGATTTCAATTGCAGGAAACCATCCAGATTGAATAAAGGTCAAATAAGAGATAAATGAATAAGAGCACGATGACAAAAAAGATCCCGGATTACTCTGCTTGTACGCAATTTAAGTCTTGTTAATTTTATTCATATAGCCCAGAATCATTCTTTAGGCAGTGTACAGTGTTACAGACTGCTAGTCTTCTTTTAAAGGTATAAATCACTGCAAAGACACTACTTACCTCTGTTGTGTGCTGGCCTGTTGAGGAGACATTTTACAGTGTCCATGACTGGCCAGTGCAGATTGCATTGCTCCAGGGCTGCAATGCTGCTGAATAAACTACCACCAAATGTTACTCTGCCAAAGTCACAAAGTTGCAGAAACAGGCAAATGCTACTTCCATAAATGTCAGTCCTTAGTGACTGTATCCAAAGTGGTAACATACGGCCAGTACTGATTAGTAGAGAAACATCACATCAGTGGCCTTGGCTTATGGTTATGGATTTACAGTAATATTAGTTCATGGAATTACTTTACAATCACGTAAGGTTTTATGTGAAGAACACATTCTTTAATTTAGTCCCCAAAAGCTTCGATCTTCGATTTATGGTTGGATTTTTTTCAATGATCATCATTCAATACATTCTCATTCAGTAATTACCTCTTTATAAAATAGTTTTTTCATTGTAGCAGGGATTTACAGTCCTGTATTAAAGCAGCGCAGTGGGCGTGGAAGTCCACTTGGAACAGATTAATGCATTTAAAGGTTTTTAAGATGCCAAAACACTACACAACAATTTTAATACACACAGACAAGATTTGAACAATGTTAAAAAGTTATCATGCTTGCAACTATTATCACTTTCGTGACGACAAGCACAGGGTACACGGGAGATACACAGTGTTCATGTTGCAAAGTGATCCACTAAGAATGTGCACTTGCATGGATGTAATTGGCTAACGCAGCACCTTGCCGGTTGACGTCACATTGCAGCAAAAGTTGAGCTTTTGAACATTGGCACCCTTGCTGTACTGCAGACAGGCTCCATTCAAATGAATGAGAAGGCTGCAGTTTTGCATGAGCTGCAACTGCTGGTCAATCAATCAATCAATCAATCATTATTTATATAGCGCCAATTCATAACAGCGTTATCTCAAGACGCTTTACATGAAGAGCAGGTCTAGACCGAACTCTTAATTAAGAGAGAGACCCAACAATTCAGGAATTCAAAATTAAGGACTCAAGAATCCCCACATGAGCAAGCATGTTCCGAACATGGCCACAGTGGCGGGGTCCGCCATTCCCACACAGAATGTAACTTGCTTCCACACCAGTCCAGTCAGGCCCATCTACAAAACAAAACAGCTATTGTCCACATTTTTGACAGCAAATCAGTTTTTAACATTGCAGGAAGTAATATAGCAAACCAGAGCAGAAACAGTGAGTGCGTGGAAGAAGAGTGGAAGGCAACAATCTGCACACCTTCCACTTCTCAGCGAGGTACAATACTGTGCCCTGCTGTTGTGTGGAAAAATACAAATGCTGCGTACAGCATGAAATCAGATGAAACCTGGATACCAGTAACTTCTCTAACAACATGTTTTCTTTTGGAGTGGCTGTAAACAGAAACACTGAGTGTAATGTTGTTGTATTTCTGATGGAGCAGCTCCTCAAAGAGTGTTCTCTGTCCTCAGATTTCTGGGACTCGTAGTATTAAACCACACCTGCTATTATCACTCGTGACCATGGTTGTCAACCAGGACTAAAAATCTTGAGGATTATAATTTTAAACCGATAAGCAGCCGCTAAGATTCAACGTATCTACAGACATTATATACTGCATACAATGTTGTACCTTTTCTATACTTGTTTACCTGTACATGTTCAAAACCTTTCACAAGCATTCAAAAATCTTTTCTTTCCCTTTTCATTCTCACCCACCTGAGCGCTTTACCGTGGTGACTAAGAACCTGAAACTCTGCCTACCATGATTCACTAATTGACCACATTGTGGTGTTCGTGGAAGTAAGATAAAATTGGTCCATTAGAAGCTCTGGAAATGGCAACCCTGCTGTGGTTACTGATATTTTGTTCCAAAAGCTCTTGCAATTTAATGTTATTGCAGACTTTCAAAGGTTCTGTTTCTGGGAATAACTCTGTATGAGCAATGTATGAATCAGAGTTGAAACATGTTTGACTTTGGCCCTGGTGGCACCCCACTGCGATTACTTGACGCTTTAACAGCTGCACACCTACACACTCTCAAAGAACACCTCCTGCCTGTGCATGCATGGATAGAAATTAAATGAAGTGGTTGTGATGGCCATATTGATCTTAAATCAACATACACATTCGGAAAAGGCATGTTTGCTGGAGCTGCTAGTCGACTTTGAGTTCATATGTGAATGAAATTATAAAAATAAATCTCATAACCAAAACAAAAGAGTTTGGTTAGGGGATTTATTCTGAGGTGTAAATATGAGCAGCTGGACATCTGAAAGGAAATGATAAACAGTACATATAACTCCATCATTTCACTGTTTTAATCAGCTTTGCCTTGAGAAACTGTTGTGTCTGAGACGCTGTAACACCAAATTATGCCATATAATCAAAAATCAGATTATACTTAACATAATTTGAACGAGCTTGTGCCGGTGGGAAATATCTCTATATTGGTATGTGTCAGATTAAAATGAGAAAATAGTCTTAAACTAAATGTAAACAAGAATGAAGGAACCTCAGAGGAGTGAAACAGGTTGGTTTTTCTGCTCAGGCTCAGTTTAACACACAAGGGGGGCTCAATTCAGAGCTCACCACTTGCACCCACTAGTGTATGTGGATGTAATTCAATTACATGCAAATTTAATTCTGAATATTCAGTGTGTAAACATAACATGAGCTGTAATAATGAAAGTTTTTAAACTCCTATTTGACAGAAGGGGCTATCTACAGGAAAGGGCCTAAAGATAAGGTAGCCATACAGCTGTCATGCTCACTGTAAAGAAAACTGAACTGATAAACAGGAAGTGTCAAGAGATGTGTGTGGCAGTGTTGTTGTTGAGCCACTCGTGAGATCTTACGATATCAAACGTAGCGTTGAGTGAGCAAATGTGTGAAAATTGAGGTAGAGAAAATCTGTCTTGATGGTATCGCTGGATAAAAAGTCAGGTGATCCACAAAGTCAAAGTCAAAATTAACCAAATTTTATGTCTATCCACCTGTGAGCTAATGAGTTCTATCAGTCAGGAGGAGCCAGCTCATTCATGTTTTTGGTGGAGGATATTATCAAACAAATATGCAATGAATCCAATTACTGCAGCCTAGCTGCCAAACTTTGGGGCCCTGGAGCAGTTGTCCATATTGTCCATGTTTGCCTTCCTCCTGCTAACATATGTAATCACATGAAAGAAGTGGTTGCATCTCATCTCCAAGAATAGAATAGAAACATTACCCTAACAGCACTGAGATATCCTGATCAAATTTCTTTTCACACTCATGGCTAATTACAGAGAAAAACACATGCATGTAATCCGCTCCAACACACCCACCCACCCACCCACACACACACACACACACACACACACACACACACACACACATTTGTGTATAACCCAGCTGCTGTGACCCAGTACACTACTGTTCTGGTATTGTACACTTTCTCTGTCAGGATGGTCTAGAACATCGGGGACACAACTGTTTTCAAAACGCTGTTCAGAGACTGAGAGATTCAGGTCAGGCCTGCAGACGGAACAAGGAGGTCTGGATCTGAAGCACACCGGCCGCCCCAAAGAACAGAGAGGGACGCTCAGGTTGTGCTCTCCTGAAATAAACCAGTCAAGTCATCCTCGCTGGAAAACCTGCACATCTCCTGTTCCAGCATTGATTTTACACAAATTAAACATCCTCTTCATATCACGCACCTTGCATGTGAGTATGTGATGCCCCCCCCCCCATTTAAACACGCATGTTCTGTGTATATGACATGTGCACGTATGAGCTCCTCCCACTTCCTCTGCTTGTCTGCACCAGCGATCCGTTATCATATAATTATCCTGACATTTAAGTCAAAGCACAAAAGGCCTCTCTCTGCTTTAGTGCAATAAGTAACAGTTAAACGTATTACTGTAATAACTCTATAGCTGGATGAGATTGCCTCCATGGATTTCCTTCCCTCTCTCTTCTCGTCCTCAACACAAACACTGTCAGTGTTTGATTCACTTGATTAACCCTGAGTGGAGGACACTGTGCCTTCACAGGAAAATAAATATAGACTTATACAAAGAGAACGCACAATTACAGTCAGGTCTCTATGGCCACTTAGGCCTGAAATAGCATGAACTAGGCAGCAGTGGGAGATTTATGGAGCCCAGAGTCTTAACCTTCCTCCGGGCTGGGAGCACAGAGCGAGTCCGGGTTGAAGGGCTCGTCACTGGGATGATGCTCGATCACGCCAGAGGGACCATTACGCATCAGCGGGAATACTGTACACCAGTGGTTCTTTATGATGGCAGTATATGTACAGTATATACTTCAGTATATTGAAATCATCTTCCAGTCAGCTGCTCGGGGAAATTGGGCGAGGAGCAGTGTACGCACACTTCGTCCCTAAAGCTGTAATTTGCCGAACAAAGAGTGTGCCATTTGACTACCATTTAAAGTAAAGTTTGTGCTGCCCCTCCGATGCTACAGTATGAATAATTCTATTTCTTCTCATTCGTCTGGCTTTTATCTCAGTGAGACATGTGAATCACCCTGGGCTTGTGTCCCCCAGCTTGTGTGTTTTTATCTGCTTGTTGTTCTTACTTTTCCTGAAATTTCTTCTTCCCGCCAGTGGTCCCTAATCTCTCATCAGTGTTCTTGCTCTCTTTCTTCCTCCCAGTCACAGCCATCCCCCGCTTAATTCTGAGCACCGCTGGTAGCAGTAGGTATTTCGGGGCCGTCTCTCCCCTCTTCTTCAAATGTCATCCTCTCATGTTGTCACGTGGCATCCTCCGGGGCCGGGCTGTTTGAAGTATTGATTGAAGTGCCCTCGTCCCCTGAGTGCCGTTACGTAACAGAGATGCAAAAATCCACAAAGTCACAGAGAGGGAGGGAGAGGGGGAAGCATAAAGAGAGATAGAGGAAAAGCCAGGAGGGAGGGAGAAACTGTGAGGGAGCATAGAAGAGATGGACGAAGGAGAATGAGATTGAGGGAATGAGAGAGGAGGCACTGCAGTGGGGTAGAGAAGTGTCAACTGTGGATGAGAGGAGGGCAATATCTGAATCTGTGGCTCATCCATCAGAAAATGGAAGAAACCTGGACAACTGCAAACGAGTGTCATATATCAAGCAGCTAAAAATAGGCCAGTGAAGGGAGGTATCTTTACTCCATCATTATTGTTGCCTCTCATCATGGGATCACAGAAATGCAGAAAGAGATGAGGAAAAAAGACAGTGGGTTCACAGTGGGATAAAAAGCTTTTTATTTGCCGCAAGTGCGACGGAGTACAACAGAAAGGATCGATAATTTGACAGTTTAGAGTTTATTGTTTCAAGCAATGCATGGTGACTGCTGCACAGTCCTGGCTCCTCCAAAGTATGATGCTGATGGGAAAGTAAAGACTCAGAGTGTGTGTGATATCAGCGGCCATTCTGACAGGACGAATCAAGGACTGGGATTTTTTTAACACCACTCACATCAGTGAAAGTGGCATTAACCCGGTGATTGCAGATCTTAGCTGAAGAAAGGTGTGTGCATGCACTGGCACATAGAAACACTAACATACATGATGTTGGACATTCTTCATCATATCATCATGGGAGACAAAAACACCCATGACACGGTGAAACAATCCAGGATGTGGGAAGGAACCGAGATTGAAGATGCCCCCACGCCCTCAGCGCACACACACACGCACACACACACACACACAAACAGGAAGGATGGTCCTTGTTACACAAGGTCTTCGTTTGACACGCAGGACTCCCCGCCATGATGTACGACCCCTCTTCAAAGGTGTCAGAGATGAACGTCGCGGCGAGGACAGACTCAATATGTGACCTTTGATCCAAGTCAGACCCTTGAACTGCACATTATTCTGCTGCTGCTTCAGGATGGGCATGCGTGTGTGAGAATGAGTTCTCAGTTCAAGTGTCTGCCGATGCCTCTTAAATGAGTCAAAACACACTGAGTCAGTATTTTAATTTGTATCAGACTTCTTTAGGCATGCTAGAGAGACTAAAAACAATAAGCCCAATTTGTTGAAAACAACTATCCAAAAAAGTGGATATAACATCACTGCTGTAAACTATTGCTCGCTCTTGCCTGTTTTCCACTCATCAATCATCTGCCCACTCTTCAAATTCGTCTTTTGATCCACAAGTTTGGGGCTTTTCCAGTCAACAACTTGTTATTGGAGGGAGGAATTTTGTTTTGGAAATCTTTGCCTCTCCCACATTTATTTACCAATATCATAACATGTTGCTCTGCTGTTTGCCTTCTCAATGCTGACCAAAATGTTGGTCGTCTTTAAAGTTAGAATCCTTCAGATTTTCATGAAATCAAACTTCATTTTGATGTTATAACTCTTTACATTCAGTAATAACTTGTCAATGTTGTAGTGTTTTTTGGTAGTGGCGGAGTCCGCCATTTCCAGATTCAGATTGGCTGCCTAAGCACAAGATATTTACAGGAAAACAAAAATGTAAAATGCAACTCTCATTGATATCAGTCTCACTCTTTCCTGTTGGCTCTTTTTACACAAAACATCAGCAGGCTTTTATTGTGAAGCAGTCACAGTAAACACTATGTTTGTCACCATGGTTAGAGCTAAATATGACTGATCCAGTCTTACAGATTAGCTGCTCAAGGAGTGTTTGCTATCACCAAGGTAATCATGGGTGTTGCCAAATCAACAAAGCCTGAAATCACAAAGATTAAAGCTACGCTAACTGTACGCTGGCCAAAGCAGCTTCGGTGTCGACACATCACTGTTCATCAGACACTTGCGATTGGTGAGAGACAAATCTTATTTTCTCCCAGCCTACACAGTCAGTATCCTGATCTTTTCTCTGTCTCTGTACAGCTGTGCACTTTCACTACTTCATCCAAAGAATTTTCTTATTCTTTTCTACTCTGTCTTTTCTTGCTCCACTTAAGTCTGTGATTGCTTCTGGTACACTGCAGGTTGAAGAGAGGAAACATCTCCGTCTGCGTGTCTCTCTGCCTCGTTTTATGCTCGGCCATTTCCCCATGCTTTTATCTTAACAATGTCTTGTTGGCCTGCTGTCTCTCCTCCAAACAGAGAACAGACCTTTCTCATAATTAACTCCAGTGACTTTCTCCTGCCCAGAACCACTCATCTGCCAGCCAGCACACGGGGACCAGGGTCATCTTTAATTTCATAAGCCAGGAAGTTCTTTGAAAGACATTTGTAAGTTTGAAATAAAAACAGAATGACCCTAATCCGCAGCAAAGCTGTGATCGCTGTAGGTAAATATCATTTCACTGATCTCCTGTATGACGGCTGTGTGACAGGGAGCCATCAATGAGAGTTCATTAAAGAGCCCAGTAAAAGCCTCTCCACACTGGCAGTAAAACCGATTCATCTGCCTTCCTGTTTTCAGTGTGTGACTTTCTCTCTGGATGAAAAGAACAAAAGGACTGCTTCCAATTATAGGACTTTTTGAGCAACCTAATGTCTAATTTTACCTCTGGAAATATCAGCAATTACCTAGACGCCCTTCATAATGAAATGTGAACTCTCAGTTACTGTGGCATTGGGTTTTAGCAAAGTTGCAATCAAGCAGTGCTATGACAGTTGCAGCGACTGGTGTGGGTGTTGTCGTTGACTGTTTTTAAAAGGGCAGCTTGTATGAATGCCACGCACACCTCCCATTGCTTTCTCTTCATGTGTGTGTCCTTAATGAACCGTAGTATCCCACCTCTATCACGGGGGGCCACTTCTGGCCACGGGAGCAGCTTATTTCTCTACCTGGCTGCTGTTGTAAAATCATAGATTAGATCCACATAGGACAGCGCCAGCTCCCAGAAAATGCAATTTACAACGTAGCGTGCCTAATAATGTAATGATCGCTGGTTATTACCCAGGATCGAGTCTCTCTCTTTGAACTCCTTCTCATCATCTCTGCATCAACGTATCTTTAAGCCACCTCCTGCTGTTCTCAGAGATAGGACGTGCTAGCCAGCTAGTGCTCCCATCTATCATAGAACACTTATGTAACATCCCACCTCCCATATGTATATAGGCATCTACGCGCTCGTGACGGAACAGGGAGGAAGGGTGTCTAGGGTGGCGCCGAGGGACATTTTCATGAGTGTCGGGATTCACTTTGAAGATTAAGAGGGGAGATATCATCCTCGTGCCATGCACACAGGAGACTGGAGCTACCGCACTGCGACTCCGCCAGGGGAACTCAAGGCCGTCAGCTGAATAATCAGCACACACACACGTAGGCGAACACGTGGCTGTCGGTACATGACTGAATACTGACAAGTTCTGTCTAGGCTAAATATTAAAATCAGCATTGTGCTGTCATTAAGAAGGATCCACCAAATGCAACAAAAGCAATGTGCGGCCTCTGCTTGTTGCTAGGCAATACCCACCTAGCACCTGCAGATGCAGGCTTTCAATCCATCCGAGTTTAATTTTTTCCCTTCTCATTTCATCTGGCCCAAACTAAAACTGTAGATTTAAACACAAAGTAATTACTGCATGAATTATTGAGATCCACACATGCACGTCCACATAAACACCAGTGTGATGTCTGCTGGCTGACTCCGTTTGGGGCTGACTCGGCTGACCTCACGGGTTACCATCCATCACAGTCCATCCTGCCCAAGGTGAGTGTTTGTGATCAGGCGGCCAGCAGAGCCACTGAGACAGCCAACCGCAGAGAGCCTCGTAGGTGAGGTCAGGGGTCAGAGGTCACGCCTGTTCCCACAGTAGCAGTGGGGGCTTGTCTCTGTTCACTGTCACCTCATCAACGCACGCATGGCGTTTGACCCTCATGAATTATTGAGACAGAGTAATCCTTGTTTCAATAAAAGTAAATGGGAGACAGTCTTGAAAACACACTTTTTCTAATCTGATTAATTCCAATTTGAGTATTGCTAGAGTGTGTGTGCTGTGGCAGCTCTGTAAGCCCACATGAATTACTGAAGTTAACCAAAGTGCAAGGATTGTTATTTTTAGCATGAGAATGACACTGTTTCAATCTCTGACACCATTCGATGTAATAAGTCACTGTAATGACTGAATGGCTAATTAGTCCCCTAATTGACTATCTAAATGACCCAAACTGTGTGTGACGGAGCTTCTCTGCCGCTGACTGTGGACCAAAGAAGATTGAGTCGCTCCATCAATGCTTCAAACACAGTCCTCCTTGTCCAGCTCTAACTCTGGACGAGCACCTGGGAATTGTGATGTGAGCATGATAGAGTCTGACACGTGTTTGCAGCATGTCGGGACCCCAGTAAATGTTTTAAATACTCTAGAGGAGAGAAAGCCGCTGCTGTTGACTGGGGAGAGCAGCAGCAGTCACCATCTCATGGGACAGTCTGGAGGGCTAAGCTATAGAAAGTGTCAGAGCCAATTTTGAAGGGAACTTGTCTAAAAGACAGAGGCGTTAAAGAGGATGGGACCTGCAGAAGTGTTCTTTATTTACCCTGCTGCTCCTTCTATCCTCATCATCACAACTTAGCAATAAGAGAGCTTCAATGAAACCAGGACTTCTGAGTTGTTTCATGAGTTTAAAGAAAACGAATTAAAAATAACATTGGCATGAGTTTTTTATGTTTTTTTTTTTACTTGTGAAACAGAATGCAGAAATCCTGGTTTCAAGAAACAAAGAATACAAAAAAACAAAACAAAACAAATTCAAAATAACAGTGGCATTTATAAAAAAAAATGAAGTATTCAGCTTTGGCACAGGGCCTCGCTTAACAGTTTGTTGCATGGTTTATTCCATATGTTAAGTATTGTCATTGATTATGCCTGGGCCACACTGCCTGCACATCGACTGTACAGGCATCGCCATCCTTGCTTCGTGGCCATCACCAGAAGTGACGTTCATTTCATGAAGACCGCCTGTGGTACAGCCACCTATTTTCCTCTAAATTAGGAATTTCCTGTGCGCTGTGTAATTTTCATGGGGTATGTATTTTTTTTATATCTTAACAAATACACTTATGTTTTACTTTGTTACAATTATTCAATTCTTAATAGAAAGTGCTGTAAAAGATGCAAAGTTATCTTAGAACCCCAGGAAAGAAATGCTCTGTTGGAGATTATTTGACTCTCTATAGCATCTAAATTGCTCTACAATCCTCACTTTCCAAAGTCCATCCCAACATTGACAAAAACCTTTGAAACCTGTGCTGTATGATGAACAAACTGTTCACTTATTCCAATATTATCACAGCAGCAGAGGACATTTTTTAGGGAATAGTGTTTCTGAAGCTAAGCTTGTTTTCAGTAATGAGTCTTCACACGCATTTATTGTATTTCAGTAAAATGACCATGAAATCCCATTTCGCATTATCAGGCTGTGTTGCCTCAATTTCCTTTTTAGCCCAAAATTGGGTTTTTAACAGTACTTGGGACGTTTTTTTGGGAACATGGCATATCTGTTTCTCAGGGTACGTACATGCACACCCAGCAGCAAGAAGCAGGGAAGCTGTAATAACAACAAAATTGTAAATTGGTGACAAAGAAACGATGGCTAAAGCAGACGTGGGCAGATAAGAACACTGGATACCTCAGCCACAAGCTAGATACTATTTCAATGTGGACAGCTCATCAAGATGAGTGACAGGTGTCGGGGCATAACCCGAACCACGGCGGTCGGGAAGGGCACAGCTAGCAATACACTCCCTGCTTCAAGAGGAGAAGCTTCCTTTTGTTTATTTAAGTATTTCTTCGAGGTGCATATTTCTTTTTTTCTCCACATACAAACTCTAGGTGCAGCTGAGGGGAGAGAATCTATCACTCCCATCAGTTGAGAGAACTCCAGGAGTGTTATTACTTTGAGCCAAGCCATTAAGCTTTTACCCTGGAGCGATCGATGGCAGATGCTGGAGGGGTTGTTTATCTTTTGTCTTCTTATCAGAGCGGCAAGGAGAGGTGGGGGCAGAGAGAGAGGGAGAGAGAGAGAGAGAGAGAGAGAGAGAGAGAGAGAGAGAGGCATGCAGGAGAGATACAAGAGGAAAGGAGGCAGACTGACAGAAAGAGAAAGAAAGAAAAGGAAGAGAACACCTTGTTCCGGTAGAGGCGACAGCTTTTACTTACAATTCAGTGCACCGTCCGTATGCTGCCGTTTGATTTGCCAGAAATCATGTGAAGAACTTGACACTTCTGATGTGGGAGATCAGTGATTAGACAAGGTTATGTGAAAGGCTCACAGCCTACAGGGGAATGACTCAGTATGATGATCTGATGATCATTAAGCTCGTCAGTGTAACAGGTTAGCCACATTACGCAACACTCAAAGTCTACCTGTATGTTTTTGGCTTAATATTTTATCTGATGCAGAAACCCTTCATTAAAGAAGCTCTCTGCTGTTTTGGGCTCTGAATTAAATCAGCCGGCTGAAAGGCAACTGTGAATGAGTGCTACAAGGTGACTTATGAAAACGTAGGAGGCACACACTCAGGAGAAACAGCTTTTCCAAACCCTGAGATGTGTGAGAAATCCTGATGAAAGCCTCACGAGTCGCCTCTAACGAGGAAGATGGACTGAGCATGAAGCAGAACGATGAAAAACAGCTGTCTGGGGGAGATGTCCCCCTCCCTCTCCTTCTCCCTCGATCTCTTCTCTGTCTCTTGTCTTGTAAACACACTCAGACACACACACATACAGAAACTTTTACCTCTTTTCCTTTCATCAATACTAACTTCAAAGCCAGCTAGTTAAAATGTGTTAATTTCTTCTCATGAATAAACTGAAAACATACAGCGAACTGGGGTCACAGTGAATTAATCTTCATGATTATGAGATGTGTTTTTCAACTTGCCTTACTTTATGAATCATTTCATTCGTCTACCTCTATCCCCTTCAGTCCAGCTCCTAAATTAATGCTCTTTTTCATCCTGCCTTGCTCTCAGATGCTTTCTCTCCTTCCACTTCTCTCTGCGTCCCTTGCCTCATTTAATTCAGCTAACCTCATTATCATTACCCAGATGAATGTGCATACAGGTGTGAGCAAAAATTACTTTCATATCAGGTAATTCCTAACAAGCAAGTGAGTTTTCCTCAGTGTCTGGAGAATGTTTTGTTTATCTGTGAGAGCAAATCATCTCACAGGCTGGATTTAGATGGTGCAGGCATATAAACCTTATCGGTTTTATAGGATCATAAATCTGTTTTTGTTAGAGTAGTAGGTTTCCAATAAAACAAGCATGTGCAGGTACATGTGGCATATCAGAGACTCAGTAACTGGATGTGGTGTCTGCAGCGTTGAGAAAGTGCACTTGGGTTTGCATGGGAGGTGTGAATCATGTTCTGTTTACCTGGCCTGAACAGGGCTGGTGTGTGCCTGTTGAAAGGGCCCATTGATAGGCCTGAAGCCTGGGCATTTCCTGCTGAGCGGCTGCTGACAGCACTAACGGTGCTCAGGGGACCTGCCTGTCAGCAGCTTCCACTCTCCATAAACCAGCAGCATCAAGTATCAACAGCTTTTAGAGGTGGACAGGGGTCAGTCAGTGTAAAGGGGAGGTGGGACCAGGGTCTTTCCGCTGGAGCATGAATTTCTCAGGTATTTTTCCACTCTAGTTTAAGTCACGACAAGTCAGGTGTCTAGACCTTAATGGCAGCCCTTAAAATATCCTCATCCATGGTCCTTATTTTTCATGTCAGTTTATCCCATGTTAGATGACTTTCACCAGTGGTTAAGCTGCACTTTGATATCCATTGCTCCCTGATTTGGAACAATAGATTAACAGACCTGTGTTTGGGGTGTCTTAGTCTCCCTCAGAAGATGTAGGCTGCTGGTGTAATGCCTGCCACTGCCTGACTATTTCAGTCTTTCCATGTCCATCTTGGATGTTAATATTTTCAAGTTCACTTTGTTACGTGAAACAACTTTTACTGATAAAAAATAGAAAAATAACTTTACACCCCAATTGAACACAGAAGTGTAGTTGGTTGCTCCAGGATTAAATCCCACATCGCTGATTTGTTCCTCCGTCATGTCCTGAAAAAGAGCCTGATTGAGGGGTTTTATGGCTGCTGCACTGCTCTTTTGTGTGTCACCTGTATGTCTTGACCCAGTATCCTCTGTCTTATTTTAGGGGTGTTAAGCCAAACCAATTCTGCAGAATAAAGTTACTTAGTTAGTTAAAGCCCAGCAGCCATAGCACATACTAGGGCAGGACAGTGGCAGATGCTCATGAGGGCTCATCCTCTTTACAGAATCAAGGCAGCGTTAGCTGATAACTGTACTAAAATTGATAACCCTAACCCTAACCCTAACCCTAACTGAGTCCTGGCATGAAACTTTCAGTGTCTCAAGCTCACACTTGGTTTGCTTTTCCTTATTCACCAACAGCTCTTCCTGGTGCTTCTGATAAGCCAACTGATTTTTAGTTTCTTCCAATTGTTGGTCCCAGAGAATCTGGTTTTCATTCAATGTCCTGCAGACCTGACCTCAGAATCCAAGATGGCAGCTCCCTGCATCAAAGGAGTGAAAGCTGTGGTAATATACTGTTTCTCAGCAACTTCTATTGTATTTGTGTCTCATTAAATCCTAAATATAGATATCGACATAGATCTTTTGAGATACTGCAGTAACTGTATTAATCTTGCTTTGTCATACTGGCCCTTGGCGACAATTTTCAGACCATTACCGCACAATAATTTGATATTTCCCAACTTCATGAGTTGATCAAATTATTTTTCACAGAAGACATTTTGACATGTAACAATGAGAAAACCACAAGTGTAAATGCGAAAATGAATCTGATTTCCATTTAGCTGCTGCAGTGTCAGGTTCCTCATTTTGTGCCTGTGAAACGACTTCTCTTGTGACATGCCCACAATATGACATTTTCCATCTCGAAGCATCTTGAGATTCAGCCCCTGAATTGTAACACAGCCTGTTTCTGTGTGTTTTGTATTATTTTTGGACTCGGTCACGCCATACCAACCCAGTAGGCATTGTCAGAAGTTCCCTGCCGCTGTTAAATCACCTGACTGCTCTTGTGATCAGCCACCTGCCTGCACAGCTGCTGCTCATTTGCTCATTAGCTCCCCAGGATATATAGAGGGCAGTTAGCATCTTCCTTTTCCAGATTGTTTATGTTTCCTAGCTGCTGAAGGGTTTGAGCCGTTCTTTCGTCACTGTACCTGTTGCCTCTTCTGACTGCCTGTTGCAGAGTTGTCTGATCCTGCCCTATTACCTTTGACCGTTTCAGGGCCTGACATTTCACGGACGAAACAGCATTTGGATCAAACCTGCGTTATCCCTGTCAGCCTGCCTTTGGGTCTAAGCTCAGGCGTACCACATGCAGCGAATACACACAGGTGCCATTGCTTATTGAGGTTCTCCTACTAAGCTTCATAAAATCCCACCAAAGGAAGAAAACCTCTTACAGGGCCTCCAGTTTGGATCCATTTGCTAGGATGGTCAGGCACAAAATGTATGCCAGCACAGTGAACATTAATGGCAACAGGAACATAAAGAACACTAAAAAAAAAAAAAATAGACCACTTTGGGGATTATTTAATGAGGGAGCATCTTCTAAGCTAAGTCATCATTGTCAGTGTCCTTGAGTACATAACATCAAAAACCTGTGACAGGATGTTGGTGCTGTATTGTACTGACACCATGCAAAAAACAAATACTATGTAAAAGGTTCCATATTCAAAAGCAATGATGAGACTTGGATGATAATATTGCATGTACACATTTTTCTTTCAATACTGGAAAGTCCCATCCAAAGAGAGGAAATGTAAAGGAACAGAAATGGATGAGAGATATGGAGCACAGCTTGACTGCTATTGAAGAGCTTGAGTATTTCACCTCTAGAAGGTAATGCATACAGTAAATAGAGATATAAACAGAGAGAGAAGTGAAACAAAATGCAATAAAGGTCCCCAACCTACAATGAAGGGTGAGTCATGGTGGAGGAGAAAAGGTCAGTGTGCAGAGGAGCCTCTTCCACAGGATGATAACCTCTGTGAATGCACTTCTGATCTCTGGGGTTTTTTAGATAATCAAATCCAGTTTAAATGCTGATTTAAACACACTGCGTTAAATGTAATACACACAAATGCTATATGTGGAAACATACAGTTCAATGGCTAGTTTTTTTTAGATATTTGTTATTATCAAAGTAGGTGTTTTTGTGTCAGTTTCATTTAATGTGAATTTATACATTCTACACCAGCCCTCTCTATAACCTCTATCACCTTTCCATGTTTGGATAACACCCACTGAATCTAATATTTTTGCTATTTATTTCCAATAGGTTAAGTTATCTTATCGTATTGTATCTTAAGGCAGTTTTCTTATCATGACTTAATACCAGAGTAACATCAAATTATCCAAAGCCTCTGATGATTCTCATCACCATGTTGGTTTCATCATAATCAGCTGAACAGACGCAGGCGTGCTGTGCGATCGACTGACCTCTCTAACTTAGACTGGATCAGAAAAACTGATTTAAAAAAGTGACTAAAGTTAACTTTCTGCAACTTTAAGTATTCCCTATGACACTTTATAAAGCAAAGTGATGACAAGAACATTGGACATCAGCAGCGCTTTGTTACCTTCATCATTTGCACAGAGGCACACAGGGAATGTACTTTAACTATCCCAATTTTTGAAGGTAAGAGATGATGCAATTTGATGCAATTTTTAAGAGTGCAACACAAAGCAATACTTTTGTAAGGAGTAAGAAGGAGACTTAAAGATTATACCTACCAGTGAATAGCAACAGAGGTGTAATATTAATGCTTTTGTAATGAGTGACAAAAAAGAAAATACATATGTATGAATGTGAAAGGAGTAGTTCAACATTTTGGGAGTTTATTCTTGCAGAGAGTTAGTTGAGAAGATTGATTCCGTTTTCATGTCATTTCATATCGGTTTGCTTAACTCAACACAGACAGTGGAAATGGGGAAACTAAACTAAAGGTAACAAAATCCACCTTCTAACTCTAAAGCTCACCCATTAACACATTCCTACTTTAGGAAATGACTGTGTCTGGCCAAGAAATACGCAGCCACGTAACCTCCCCCAACACTGGAACATTTTTTTTTTTTTTTACACATTGGTTTTTGTATGAATTAAATAAAATATAACATGTTAGTGAACTTTTGACAAGCACATAAAATGAGAACTCCCTTTAACTCGGATTTAACCTTGGTGGACAATGTTTAAGGTCCAATATCAACCTGATATTTGGCAAAACTTACTATCACACATGGTTGGAGACAATCTATTCCCCGTATCGTGCAGTCTTTTGTCAGGTAGATCTAGTTTCTTTGTTTATTACCTTACTTGACAGTAAGTGATAATTAATATCATTTTAAAAAGGCACATTTTTATGTGTAGTCCCTGGGCCAGACAACAGTTAGTCAAACAGCTTGATAACACAATGTTAATGCTGAAGTGTGGATAATATAAGTACATAGCCTGTGATAAGCAGCAGCAATTACACTTAGCATAATAATGACAACAAACAAGGAAACACCTCACTGTTCTAGTGTTCAGTTTGATTTCTAATAAACCCAGCTCTTAATGTTGTGGAGAAAGGTATTAAAGACGTGGCCACATGGCTGCCACAGTTTCCGTGGTACTGCCACAGCCTGCCACCTTGTAGATGCTCTCTCAGGAACAGCTGTGTCCCGAGAGCCAGCTGAAATCCCTGTCAGATAACCCAGAGTTCACCCTGCCTGACCACTGACACACTCCCTCTGGCCGTCCACCCTGTCACTCTCCATGACCCTTATCACTTATCACCAGTCTTGTCCAGGCACATACACATGGAAACACATAAACACTTCAAACACACAGATGGCCTCTCAGAGGACCACATGCACACTTTTATAAACTCAGACACACACACACACACACATACACACGTTCTTATACTTTCACCTACTTATAATTCATGTTGAATGGTGCTCTTTGATCATGCTGGTGTTTATCCATCCAGCATCTCTGCTTATTTTTCCGGTATTAAATGGCATCAAGGCTGGCTATGAAAGCTTGCTGGCTTAATCATTCAGAATGTGCAGGTGAATACATTGAAGCGATTAATGATAATATGGGGTTGTGCTCTGCATCACTCGGCTGTCCGATAATAGGAGACCTGCATTCAGAGCATCTCATCCCTAAAAGGATCAAGACTGTCTGTGATCCGTCACAGAACCTCGGCGGGTCTATGCCTGCTCATTTGCTCATTATACTATGCCGGGTGGTTCGGTTGGAGGATATTGTGTGTGTGGATGTGTGCGTACGTGCTATGTTTTCAGCAAACTTATTAATTATGTAGTTTGCAGCCAGCAGCCATCTAATTACTACAGCCCATAGGCCTGGGAGGAGTGTTAACACATATACACACTTAAAGGCTGTTCAGCCTATTATATAAACTGTGATAGTTGGCGGAATGTTGGATGTACTTTAATCTGATGTGAATAGAGATGGGAAAATTAAAAGAAGGGAAACATTTCTGATGAAGTCACTATATTGGTTGATATACCTTATATAAGTTATGTAAGATAAGTCACATAATACGTAATATTATTATATTAATGTCGTGCTGTTCAAATTATGTTTTTGTTAACTAATGTTTCTATCAACATTAGTTGCAAAATATAGATATAAAAAAAATTATCAGAAGAGTATTTCATCTGTTCTCCTACAATATCTGCTCTGGCAGCATATTATCTGCTCTTAGCAACTAAGTCATGATAAAGCTTTTTTTAAGGGAATGTTTCTAAGGGTAAGGAAAGATCATGGTTCTGGTTAAATATTGAAAAAGTAAAAAGTGACTTTAAGCACAGAACACTTCGATGTTCCCTTCAAAGCTGAAGAACTGTGAATGGGTTTGCACCCTTGAATCCAGCCTTCAACTAATAGATGCACTAATGGGTGCATGTTGCTATGATAGAAAACAAAAAGAGTCAGTTTAACATTTCAGTCAAAGGGGTTTTCAACCACTAGTAGTGCTATGGAGCCACAGCTTTACCAGTATGTCCCTGTCTAGTTTATCATACATGAGCAGAAGCACATTGGTGGAACATTGACATCCTACAATTGTTCTGTATAAATGTTCTTTAAAGTAAAATATGCACTTAACTTGTTTGTTTGGCCAAAGGGGACACACAGTGTATATTAGTAACACGCAAATAAGCATGACTTTTTCTTGTTAATTAGAAAACTCTCCATACCTGTAGCATCTTTCTCTAACCTTAACCAAAGTGCTTTTGTTGCCTGTCTGCGCTCTGCACTGTCAT
This sequence comes from Pempheris klunzingeri, assembly GCF_042242105.1. Classification (NCBI taxonomy): domain Eukaryota; kingdom Metazoa; phylum Chordata; class Actinopteri; order Acropomatiformes; family Pempheridae; genus Pempheris; species Pempheris klunzingeri. The sequence goes on from NC_092017.1 coordinate 7,938,443, forward strand.
GGTCCACCCTTCATTCTTCCCTCCTAATTGCATGTATTACATAAGCGTTACACCTCCCACGAAACATACCAGTAAACATACAGTAATGGAGGCAGCAATTACATTTCCTTTCAAAAATAAACAAGTTTAAAAACGTGACGAAGACGTGATTTCAAGCAGACTGGGTTGTTTTGTGATACTGTGATCTTTAACACTAGCAGAGAAGGTCAACCGTGTGTTATAAAGAGCCATATAAGCAGGTTTTTATTCTAACCGACTGCACCAGGCAATTTCAGTCATTAGTCCTCCTCTCTTTGCAGTGAATGTATTAGTGAAATTACCCAACCACCTGCAAACCGTTGTTGCGTAACGTCCCCTCACTCTTCATTTTAACCGTCTTGCATTCCTTAGTGCACAATACACCCAAAGCAAGAGCAGGAATCTGTTCGTATTTTTAGATGTTAAGTGTTTTAGCTTTATGTGGGGGTCACGTTAAGTCTTTCCGCAACAGCTTTACTGTCACTGTCTGATATAAAGGTTTAAAAGAAAAAGAAAAAAAGAAGTGAAAAACATGTCTCTGCAATGACACAACACACACAAACTCACACATGTACATCGGCAACAACAACACACTCCTCAGTGTTGTGGACTAGTCGTGCCTGTAGTGTTGGTGGGCTTTAGATAAGAATGTCAGTAATCTCAGCTCTTCTTATCATGCTGGCACAATAACATGACCCTAATCCTACACTGCAGTAACTACATTCTTTAAAACCTATATTTGTGCTGCAGCAGCTCTGTGGACCATCAAGTTATCGTATCACATCATGTCTGCCCCACGAGGACCTCCATTTCTTGTCTTGTTTTATGTGACAAGAACTTGCAGAAAATATAGTCACTGTGTCACCCCCTGCCTCTGGGCGTTGCTATAGGCACTGGCAGTCTTATCTGATATGTCATCATCTTGTTAATTGTTCCTGCTACCTTCACCCGCCTTACTCATCCACGTTACAAGAAAAAGAGTCGAGTTCAGAACATCTTTGACATCAGAAAGCAGTTTGAAGCTGATATCTGCAGGTCATCCTCTCGGCTCTCTCTTGATTCTAAAAGTGTGCCGATGTGTATTTGCGCGATGCTGAGAGGATTCCTGGCAGCAAGTTAAGTCCTCAGAGTTGGAGCTACTCTGCATTTGAAAGCTGACCTGCTGTCTGGTCAGTTATAGATTGTGCTCTATAAGGGCTTGAAAACAGCTTCTTCCCACTCAGTTTTGTCCCTTCTTCACTTGCTCCTCTCCCCTCTCCTTCCTCCCTCTTTCCTCTCAGATGTGCGCTTCAAAGTGCGTCACAGATCTGGCTGTTTATTCCCAGCCTTCCTCCAGGCATCTCTCTCCTCCTGAGCATCACTTTCATTTGCCACAGCGGCTCTGATGGCCTGTCAACTCTGCCACACATGTCCTAATGCATACTGTACGTGCACAATAATGCATACGCAAAGGACAACAGACTCTACCTAAGGAGTAAAGGATGTGTGAGCACATTAGCACACATACTTATTATGTCCTGTACTAGCAATGCACTCACATGCAGAATGGGCAAGGCAGGGAAGGGGCGGTGTGACAGAGAAAAACTGCACACACTATAAAATGTGCTCACATCTGCAACTGTACTTATCCTGGCTTTAAAGCAGCCTTTGCAATTTGCTTGTTCTGTTCTGCAGAGTGCCCTGGCACAGCTGAATGCATTAATTACATATGCACTGCTATAGATCCACTGTCTAACCCTGCTGATTGCCTTCACCCACCACATGTCAAACCTAATTGCAATTGTTAACCTTAAAGTTGCTCTCATAAATGAAATTGACAATCTGTCAGAATCGATTAACTTAGGTAACCGACTGGATTGTGTAATTTCCTTTATACCTCAGCACACCCTCTACATTTCACATAGCCGGCGTGCTTCGACTGAGTATAGGCGATCCATTTAATGATTAATAATTTGGCCTTTTTTTTTCCCCAAGTTTAGCCGAGCAGTAAAGCTGAGGCAGCAGAGTCTAAAGGTTCTCATCTTAAACGCATGTCAAGTATTCATTACTCTTTTTTTCCTGTGTAGGGGCTTGTGACCAGCAGCTCTGAGTGTCTGAATTTAGCACCAGTGATCTTGGGATGCTGTGTTGCGTAATAAGGGCCAGAGTGTAATCACTTCCATGATTTAATAATTCATGAACAAATGTTACACAACATGCACAGTGTCTCCTGCAATTACTTCAGCATTCTAGATCGACGCACACGTGTGAAGGTGTAATAGGTTGCTGCATTAAAATGTTCACGTTTATTTCTTCACCTAATGGGGCAAAGTAAAGAGTATAAAATGTAACTCGTACAGAGAAAGTTCCCACAAGTAGATCCAGTGGATGACAAAGAATCTGGACTGATGAAACTCCGTGCTCTGCAGCGTATCACACATCCCCGCTCTCTGCAACATATGAATAATGTAAAAAATTATGCAACAACACGGTTCAATATGCAGATCAATTACAGCGTAACTTGGAGCGAAATCGCTTCAATCAATGTAGGAAAAACAGAGAACACAGTCTGGTATTCTAATAGCATGCTGCAAAAATAGTCTTTCTTCTCTCTCACAATGACTCACTCTCTATCCAATTCTGTATTTCAGCCTGGGCTCAGACAGGCGATGGAGATATTGTGGCTTGTAGGTATAAAATGTGTTAAAAAATGTAAAAACGAGGATGAACGCCTCGGGGCATTGAAGACAGACGTGGGCAGCCGTCTTACTCACAGTCCTGGCCTGAGCTGACAGAATAGTAGGACACCAATATGATGTACTGCACATGACAGAGAGACAAAAAGACCAACTAGTGACCTGAAATATGGGAGTGCGGGTGGCGTTCCAGAAGTCATCGCCGGAAGTCCATATGGATGAACGGCTGATGGTGTGTGTTTGATGGAGTTTATGTAAAAAAGCTCATATTTTATAGCCACAGTAAAAACATAAATAATTGAGATCCATCCTTAAAGACTTAAACTGAGAATACTAGTGTCATTTAAAGTCCTATCAGTCTACAGCACTGTTTTACATTCCTCTCTATTATAATGTATTCCAAAAGTAATTAGATTTGTGGACATTAACTTATTTTTTGTCATTTTTAAGGCACAAAAATGTATGGTGGTAAACCAAGCTTGAAATTAACTGCTGTTCTGCTCGCAAAAGCCCTCTAAATAAAAAGACATGATAGTGATAATAAAGTCTGTAAGGCGACATATTTTTGGAGGGATTATTTCCAGGCAGAACTTTCATTTCTTCCTCAGGGTGTCAGGTAAGTCACAATAACCAGCGTGTGATATAACAAGCAGACTCGTGGGAGAATACTTCAATTCAGAGAACAGAATAATGATAAAAGAGACAAACTTTGACACAACCACATTTACAACTTCATATTCGCCGCGACGGATTATCTAGCTTAGGCAATTTTCGAGTGTGTGGAATTTGATTTTCATAATGTTTCAAGAAATAATGACAGACAATGACTTCTTCTTTGGGTAGGAAAATGAGTTTTAATATCTCCAGTTAGGTTCACTGCTTACAGACATCGGTGTGCCCGGCACCAGAGCTGTTTTCAAGTCTTTTGTGGCCAGTGAAAACCAATTCTCATGCTTACGAAGGCAAGTCTCAGGTCAAGTCACAAATTTTAAGGGGTAACTGTGGTATTTTAAACCTGGGCCTTACTTTGTACATGTTTTGGGTTTGAAATAACAAGTACAAAAACTTTTAGAAATGTTCCTAAGCCGACAGCTGAGAATGGGTGGCACTCAGGCTGCAATGGCTATTATGTAATCCTTCAGGGATCAAAGGAAGTCCACTAAAAGTACTTGTTTTTGCCACTGACTGCTCAGGTTGCTATTCACAGTGTCTGACAGCATTGCAGAAAGGATCTCTACAAAGATAGACGTGTAAGATCCTTTTTTGTTTAACCAGAAATAGCCAATGTACTGTGCCATTCAGATTGACCAGACTCCATTGACAAAAACAGCAATTTTATCAGGTAGAACACGGAGAGGGATATCTGCTAGTTTGTTTGTGTTATTGTGTATTAAACACCTATTTTGTTGGATCCGAACTGACTGCTGTGTAAAATGATCATTTTTGTCAGTGCAGTCAGGTGGTTTTGAGGACTTTGGCAGCTGTTTGTAGTTAAACAAAAAGATTCTTACAGGTTTATCTGTGTAAGGAACTTTTCTTTAATGTTGTTAGACCAACAAAAATGGGGACCACATTTAAAAATACTTGAGTTATCCTATAAGAATTGAATTGCAAAACTCTGACAATAAAGCACAGCATGCAAACATTTTCCTGTCATAGGTGTTCACTGGGTGTCAAGTCTCAAGTCCTTATTTTTGTGTCTTCAGCCCGACTCAAGTCCAAGTCTCAAGTCTTGACTCTAGCGCTCTGCCTGCCCCAAACTTTAGATATCACACAGTCTAAACCAACATACACAATCAGAGAACACAGAGACATCTACACATTCAGCTCTGCCTCAAACTGCGACGAATCTCTGAGCGTTTGCCATCAAAGGATGGTGTGTTTGTAGCGCGTCCTGCTCTATGGGTCGAAAGTTAGACTGAGCCTGCAGCGGTGTCGTCTTTTGAGAGAGAGCGAGAAGCGCGCTCAGTGAGCCGTGGCCTCAAAACAGACTCTGAGGTTGTGATGTGCTGAGAGTATTGTATTGTTACAGCGACCGGCCGACCCCTGAGGTTTCCATCTATCTCACCCCTTACGTCTACAGGAGCTCACAACGTGAGAAGTACAGCAGAGGTTTAACTCAAAAAATGTTTTAGTCAGATGAGCGCACAAATCCACTGCTGATGAATAACCTCGGCGAAAACCACCAGATTAATGATTAGACCATCTCTCTGTTATTGGAAACACATCTAAGGGAACATTGATATTAATGAGCAGCCATTCCAGTTAGCTCCTAATGCATATCACATGGACCATACTGCAGCATGCTTCCTGCACTAATGGCTCACAGGGCTCTTTTATCTCGGCTGTGGCCGTGATCCAGATGATGTAACAGCTCAATTGAAATATCATCACGGGAGAAAGCCAAGCATCAAAAAACAAGAGTGCCATCCCCAAAACAAACCTTAAATATTAATTCAGTGATGCCACTTACATAAGCCTCAGCACCAGTGGGAAGGAGGCAGACACGTGTGCATGAGGAGAGTAGGAGACATTCGATTTTACAAGCGCTGTTGTATATTCTCTCATGGTTTGAAACGTCTGACTCATAACGATCATTTGACAGGAAACAGAGTGCCAGATCGCTCCCATTCATCCTTCCGTCTCACTTTCTTATTTTTCCTGACGTGGTTATAATGTGTATTTTAAGGGCAGAGACAGCAAATGACAATTTCCCTCAACAGTCTGAAAGAAATTCAGGTTTATGAATTCTAGCTTTGTACAGCCAAATCCACAGCGCACAGATAACGTTAGCAAATGAGACTGTATTTATTGGAAAGGTGAGGCAGAGGGTACGTATCACAGGAAACGGTAAATCTTTCTCAAGACAGAAAAGGTTACCCAGAATCTGCAGATGTCTCAAATATTTACATAAGGTGTGCGTAGACATTCAATCTCTCTTTGCTCCTTGCTTCCTTTCTTTCGTGCGCTCTGAAATAGTTTACGTCCGTCCTCTGAGGTGAAACACTGGGGAAACATTCTAAACAGTTTTATTAGATGTAACAGGGGAACCTAAATATTAGTGTAAGGGGATGGGCAAGAGGCCGATTCTAGGAAGAAGCCTGCAGAGGGCACACAAATGAAACTCACTATACCAACATTTTGACTGTTACTCTTTCTTTGCTGATATCTTTGTGCGATTTGAAACACTTGTAATAACAATATTTTGTACCTAGTGGCACGGTTCTAGGGATGGCACAGTCAATATGTGAATGGGTCCGTCTACATCTTTGGGTCAGACTGAAATTTCTCAGTAACTCTTAGATGGATTGCCATTACATTTTCCACAGTCATGGTGCCCAGAGGATGAATCCTACCGATGTTGGTGATCCCTGACTTTTCCTCTCTCGGTCGACATTCCTGGCTTTGAGGGAACTGTCTCCTATACTGTTTGCTAGATGAACCTTCATACACATACGTCTCCTTTGGGATAAATTGCAATGGCTTTGGTGACCCCCTGACTATGCCTCTAGCGCCACCATCAGGTCAAAATTCCAATTTGTCCAATTCTGATTTATGAACAAATGCCTGCAAAGCTAATCACATTTGCCGCGGTTTTGTGCTAATTAACAAATGTTGGCATGCTAACATGCATGCTGTTATACCTGCTACATGTAGGCACTGTGAACATGTCAGTGTGTGCTAACATTAGCATTAAGCCTAAAGTGCAGCTGTGCTTGTAGTCCAGCCTCCACAGTTAATCACTTAGTATTAATAATTTATTATCTCTCCTCTTCTTGAAGGGACTGATGAGAATAATATAGCATATTTGACATAGTTATGATACATTTTAAGTATAATTTATTCCTTATGTTCCTTAAAAAAATGAAGAAAGAAATTATTTAAAACAATATGTTCCGTCTCTTTGATGCACAGTAGACCTACATGCTTCGGAATAACTTGATTGAATTGCTTCACTGAATCTAAGCTGTGATTGTAACCATAACACCGAATGGTTGATCCAATAAATCACCTGAGCTGGATTGTGTCATGTGCAGTATATGTATTTGTGTGGGTGAACTGATCCTCCTAATCAATCAATCAATGTCCCAGTGAACTCTTATAAACGTCCACATGCGTAAGGTCACAGGAGGCACTGTGGCAGTTCCTGTAAATTGTTCTGCGTTCACACTGAACAATGCAGAGAGTCTCTGTCTTGCCTTCCCTTCAGTGTCTTAAATACCTCTGTAGTAATCTTGTTTAATCAGCCACTGATTATTTTATCACCTCTACTTAACGTGCTCCCTCCTACACAAAGCAAAGAAAAGGAATTTGGGATTTTAAAGATAACAACAGGCTGCGTTTACCAGTTCAGCTGTGGTAATGGATACACTGCCATCTGCACCTCAGGGATAATTTGATTTGCCCTGACATGGTAAATTACCCAGCTACAGCCTGTCCATTTTATTTGCTAATTCAATTCGATGTCACTTAACACCCAGAGCTCTGCCTTTGACAGGGCCCCAGAGGCACGGAGAGGCTGGTTTACTGTACTGCAGGTACCTCCCTGGGCTGGTGGGCTAGGTCAGGACGGGGATGACCAGGGGCGACGAGGAGGCCGGCCTCTGAACTTTAGAAACACTGTGACCAGCTTGACCTTGACATGGAGGAGAAATGTGCTACAACGGCAGAAGCACATACTGACTACATTTGTGGTGTCAAGGGCAGCTGAACCGAGCTGGCCACAGTTATCGACCTCACATGTAGATGAACACACACACAAGTACATATACATGCCTCACTCTCCGTCCGTAGGGGTATTTTCCTTAAAATACTAGCATGACAAAGGGCCTATGTACATACCATTAGAACTCTTTATAATTCATCCCTTCCACAGAGATATCCTGAGGGAAGTGATCTAAGATGAATCTCTATTTCCCATGTGACTATTAGAATAAAGATGTGTCTCACTGGCTGCTGACCTTGTTTTTCCCACCTTAAATCATACCTCATGAACTATGTCATTTTTGGTCCATCTGCATAAACATGTAGAGTAACAGTTTTGCTCAGAAACATTGTTTCTGTCCAAACAGCTGTATTGACATGTTTTTTTTTTACAGCGTACGTATTTGAACAAAGACTCTCAACCAAATGAGTAACATGCTCCAACCAAAGGTTTCTTCTTTAATCAAATGCCCTGTTCCCTTCTTCTCTTCTCTCTCTCACCAGATTTTGTGCATCCTTTCTTTCATTGTTGATGTTTTTGAACCCAAAGCCCACTCCTCTGAGCTTTCCAGTAGACTAATATTTGTCTTTCCACCTCCTCCCTCTCTCCGAACATCTGGACTGGAGCTTTGCAGGAACACAAACTTCCTTGGCGAGCCTTTTGTATCTTTTGATGATTGGATACATAACCGTCGCTAGTTTACTGCGACCATAAACACTCCCCTTTCACCACCAACACATGGCCGCTCAGCTGACTGGTGATTTTTGTCAATTAAAGTTATCAGAGGGAGATGAAATTGTTGCTGTAGTGGTGTAGCAGCAGGACCTGTACTTATAGTGGGAATTTCACTAATTTAGACAAAGTTAAACATTTTGAAGCGATCTGGTTATTTGACTAAGATAATATAAGAGCATTTATCACCATCAATGACGTGAATATGCAGTTTTTAAAGATCTGCTTGGAAAACGTGAGAAGTATCATAGTAAAATACGCAGTGGGGAAAGGTTTGATTGCATACAATCGCTGATTATCAGGTAAATCAATAAATTCTCTGAATAGCTCAGTGGAAAGTCCGACTTTCACAATTGCTTGATGTCGATAAGATGGGCTGCAGGAGGTTGATGTGTCTGTGGCCCTCAGGAATAATCAGATTGGTGTGAATTACACGGCCGAGCCTTTATTTTGTTGCATCTTTCTTTTCCTGCTGCACTGCTTCTTTGGCTGAAGCATGTGATAAGAGAGATGAAGCAGGAGGACAGAAATTAGCGCAAACTGGTTGTGAACGTGCTCACACTCTCAATCCGTATGTGCCCAAGCATACTTGTCTGAATGTCTGCAACACCTTCTACATGTCACCAAGCCAAACAGCCTGACGTTCAGTCCAATTTTCTCCACGTGATGGAGGTTATTACAGCTCTGGCTCACAGCTCTGATTGAAGTCTTTTAGTCACAATGGGCCGGCGTGGCTTCGTCTGAGGCAGGGTCAGCTCAGTAATCAGGTGGGATTCAGGAGGGAAGATGTGTTCAATCAGGCGCAATCCAGCTACACTCTGCAGGTCATGATACTGTGAATTTCATGAGCAGCTCCATGTATGACTGCAGGTGTCAATCACAGACTCACATACAGTATACTGTACAGCAGTGGTTGTCAACAGGGGGGCCACGGCCCACTAGGCGGCCACAGAGAGCTCCCAGGGGGGCCTTGAGATGGCTGTGAATGTTATTAAGAAAAATACAAAAAAAATATTCTAATGACAATGATGAAGAGAAACTATCTAACTAAACAAATAGTCAATCTGTATTGGTTCATGCTGCCTAGCCCAATAATAACAAATAAATAAATTGATCAAAATGCAGTGTGGAGGAGTAGCATGGCCGTACGCACCACTTAGACCACTCCGTTGTCCGGACCTTGGTATTTTTTCCCGATGTGTATATAAATAAAAGTAGTGAACTGCTTAGAATGACTAACTGTGGTGCAGCAAAGATCACGTGCAATTTTATTAAACTTTAGGACTTGATGACATTTTCTAATTTAATATTTTTTGGGGGAAATTCTCAAACAAATATGCTATTTTTGTTAAGCAAGTACTAAAACAAAAATTAGTTTGAGAGCAAGCACTTTTACCACAGTTTTCATTGGACACAGGGGGGCCTTGGCAGCAGAAAGGTTGAGAACCACTGCTGTACAGTATACATGCACATACGCTGCACACTGCTAGGCGTCATGCAAGCATTTAGGGTAACCAATCAGTCTTTTATGATTGACATGATGTAAATATGTAGGTTTAATTGGATTTAAGAGAATTCAGCTTAGATGTCCCAGTTGTTTTCTTAAAATCTTTTGACTTGAAATAATGAATTGGCTTTTAACTAATTCTAGTATTAAAGTGGCTCCACAAAAAACTATTATTTGTCAGTTTGACTTAACAGTTGTGATTATTGAACTTGTTTTCTCAGATTCAGATTTTCAAATTCACTTTTTAAGGCAGCAGGGACACGTAAGTAGTCAAGACACACACACACATGCAGGGTGAGAGAGTGTGATGCTGCAGGAATTAGCCGTGTGTTTCTGTAGATGGCAGTGTAGCACAGATTTCCTGCAGCTCTGTGTTTGTGTGTTATTGTATGTGTGTGTGCGTCTCTGCATATTAAAGTCCTTGATAACCAAGATAAATCCTTTTAATGGAAAAATTCCACATGTTCCTGAAATAGCAGCACTCTATCTTACCATATTTAACTCACTTAAACATAAATGTACAAATGCAGAACGCTCAAACAAATAAATCACTTAACCTGATTTGATTCTGTCCTTGTAAACTCAATTGCTTTATTAAGTTAAGAGCTTTGGTAGAAATATAATAGAGCTGCAGGAGCATTTGTGCATGTGCGTGTATGTTTTAGACGATTGACGGAAACTGCAGATTCCTCCTCATCCGCTACACAGGCCTGTCAGGCAAACAAGCCAGCTCTTTGAGCAAGAATAAACCAAGTCCTGCATTCATTTGCATTCATGTTTCCAGTAAATATATTCCTCTGTATTCCTCAGACAGAGGCATCACTGTGAAGAAGTATGAAGTATGCTCAAGAGTGGCCACAAGCAAAGAGAAGGGTGCAGGAAAGGGATGAAGCATAGAATAAAGGACCAGATTAGAAAAGAATTGGCAACGGAAATTGTAAATTTAGCAGATATGGTATTGATAAGAGAGAGGAGGTTGGGTGTGAGGAATGCTGCCAGGAAAGGCTTTGACACATATCATAGTGTTGTGAAGGAAGAGGAGGAAAGAGAGGAATGACTTTATGTTGAAAGAAGGAGACGGATGTGACCCGGCGGTTAGTCACGTCCCCCGTGGGGTCCTGGGGGCCAACGGCGTCTCTCGCTTGCTTCTTCCTCCTCATTCCCTCTCTCCCTCTCTCTCTCTCTCTGTCAGGCCTCTTGCACTCTTGTCCTCTGCTCTCCTTCAACATCTGGAGTCTGTTTAGCATCATCAACGCCAGAACCCGCCATGACACCTCTCCTAAAAATGCCTAGGATCAGGACTTTTTCAGAGGGTAAAAGGAATAAACAGTCCAACGAGAGGGTCCATTTAGCAGTCTTTTCTTACACTGTGCAGCACCTAAAACTCTCCTTTCCTGTGGTTTCACACTGTGTACGCCTTCATTTGTCCTCAGTGCATTTATTACAAATCAGGTCTAACCTCAGTCTTCTAAATCATGTTTGACTAAATGTTTTGACATTTTAATAAGGGGAAAATCTGTTGCTTTAATGAAAAACATTTCCAGTAAGGTACAGTGGGATGCTTTGATGATCTCCAGTCAATTAACTATGAGATTCCAGTGTTTACAGATGCAGTGATACTGAAGCTGAGCTCCTGTTTGTTGTTTCCAGTCTCTCCTCCAACATTGTAAATGAGTCATGTATAATTGAGAGGCTTTACACCAACTGTAAGCCACAGCCTATTTGTAGGTATGCATGTTTATGTGTGTGTTCAGTGTTTACATGGAGCTGTCACAGTACACCCCCCCCCCCAAAGGCCAAAGGATTAGAGGTTAGCAAACACCTCTGTGAAAGTGTTTAACATCAGGGCCACGATGACGGATTTTCTCGCTGGTCAGTCAGCAGATGAGCACTCCATTTATTTTCTGTTGTCAGAGGGATGACCTCCATGGAGGTCTCCTATAGGCCAGCTCATGGGAAACAACAAGGTCTGGGGGTCTAAAGTCTGCGTTCTGGTCAGCAGCTCAAAGCAGAGATGCTGTAAAAACAGGGCGGGGGGGGGGGGTAGTAACAGAGTGGGTTGTAGCTTTTTGGGTTGCGGGGGCGCTGACAACTGTAAAATGTATTATTGAGTTCATATGAGGCATACGTGTGCCATGTGTGTGCCGAGATGCCTGATGTGTTATGGTTCAAGATGAGATGTGTTTCGTGTCAGCTTGGGTGTACATTTTGTGCATGCAACTACAGTACGTGTGTGTGTGTGTGTGTGTGTGTGTGTGTGTGTGTGTGTGTGTGTGTACAAACTGAGGCTTGGCTGTGGGGGTCCACATGGGACAGGGCGGGAGTTCCTGGGCACCAGGCCTTTAACAGTAAAACATTTCAGAGGCTGTCCGTCACAAACCTAATGACTTCAGCAGACAGAGCCTGGATTTTGGCTTTTCCCCACCGCCGACACCAACAGCAATAAAACACTGCATGTTTGGAATGCAGAACATGAATCCTGTGGACAAGAACAGCAACACAGAGATCACACACAAGGCAGAAAACACTGCGGTTTACACCACGAGGTGCTCGAAGCTATTTTAATAGATGAAGTGCTGTTATTTTGAGCAGCAGACTGTGATATTTGTCAGAATACAGACCCATGTGCATGAATTCATGTTACATTCATTTCGTCAGCATGCAGAGTGATGTGAATTCAGCTCCAGAAGGTCAGGATACTGAATGATTCATTGAGCGGTGTAAGTGACAGTGTTTACAGGAGGTCATAACAACAGACCAGTCCCCCTGACCTTCAACCCCTAACCCACAGAGGCTAAAGAAAGGGTTGGCTTACCAAATCAAGAGACAGAGAACAACCAGAGGACTGAGCTGATCACCAACACCTCATTGAACTGTGATGGAGGTCGATGAGAGGGCCTTAGGTGGCAAAAAAGGCTGAAAGAAAGAGAAATAGTGAGGTAAACACACACAAATACATGTATATAATGGAAGTCTGCAAAGGATGTGGTTATAAAAAAGTGAAAACAGGAAGTTACAAGAAAGACAGGCTTAAACAGAGGCAGAAAAGGCAAAGTCTGCGAATAATGTTAACCCTCAAACAAACCATGTCAAATTCCCCAGCATGTGCCCATTAAAGTCCCTTATCTTGGCCCACCTCCTTCACACGGGGTAGAGGTGGAGTTAGGTTACTAAGCTGACCTCCCACATGGACCCAGCACTCAGTGCTGATGGGGCTCTGACTGTGTTTTCACCCTGAAGTGTTACTTCAATGTAAACCTGTGGATCTTCACCTACAGAACTAATAGTTGGAGCCTCAGCAAACATGGAGGGAGCGCTGCAGTTAAACAGGCAAACACTTGGAGTTGACTCATCTGATTTGATCATCTTCACCGGCGGAGCATGTCATCCAAACTCTCCCTCTTCTGTACATAAAAGACGGTGTGAAGAAGTCATTACAGACTGGAGATGAGTTTTTCCTCAAGAGTGATGGTTTTAATCTCACCGACAGGTCAGGCCGATGGGCAAAATGGCAGAGATTATCCTGAGCGCCGCAGAGGTCATTGTCATTTGTAGCTCGTCCCGTTCCACCGTAATAGGTCACCTCCCTTGGAACCACAATAGGCACATAGCCCAATGCTGTCGCCATGGAAACCAGACGGCCGCAGGGGGCATTAGACATGATGAGCTGTCATGTCAGAATTGAATACAATGGTTATATGAAAGTGGACTCTCACCAGTGTAGGAAAATAGCTGTCAGGGGGCCAGGTGAGAGGACAGCATCATTAGCAGTGAGCTCGCGTTTGTTGGCTCGTTGCAGTTTGACGTGTCACGGATGTGATGGATTTCACACAGCAAACCTGTTGTTATTATGTTATAACTAATGTCTAATACTCAGCATTAGAGAGAACTTCATTCAGAAGTAAAATACCTTGTGTTTGTTTCCCAACTTTGATTTGAGAAGCGTGTTAAAGTGGTGGGAAGGGTTCCAAAAGCAAACCAATGCACTTACATTTAGACTCATTAGAAACAACGAGGCTTCAGCAGTCAAATCAAAGAGGGGATCTTCCACAGTTTACATTTGTTTCATAAGGAATTCTCTCTTTAGTCCGTCCCTGCTGAGCTGCAGTGGAAGTTAGTAACAAAAAGGGGAGATTTTGTCCTAAACAGGCTGTAGCTTTGGAAGATATACACTTGATTTGACTAATCTGGACAGCTGCAGCCTCGTAACAGCTTCACATAAACTTTTGAATGAAATTTTGGCACAGTGGCAGGACGGCGGTTCACATGGGCACCTGACTTGTACAGTTTTTACCAACACAAAATGATATTCAATCTATAGCATCTCAAATTAAAAAAGGGTAATATATAATGTCAATAATTGCATTGTTTGCTTCTGTATAATTCATACTTCCATTCATGCTTTACACTGCTTCATTTGTCAGTTGCTACTAAAGCAGGGAAAAAGCTTTGACTTGCTTTAGCAAGTCCCCCTTTTTTTATGTAACTTAGGGCAACATCTTAGTTGTAACATCCACAGTCACATCCTGGATCTAATACCCTTCCTCCCATTTGCCTTGTGGACATGTGAAATGTTTTGTTTCCAGGAGAACTTACTGAAAATGTTTTGCTTACAAAAACCTCGCTAATAAAACGGAGCGTGTGAGAAAGCAATGCTGTGCTGACATGCAGATCAGGCTGACAGTGTCACAATGGCTGTTTTCTTAGCGGGGCTCGCTGAATGAACGGGCCCAGAGGTATATACCCCCCCCTCACCCTACCTCCACCCCTCCCCCCCCAGGTTAGAAAAGACATCACATTGTCATTGAACTGGTAAATGAAATTCTATTGGTTCCCTCCAAGAAACAATTTATCGATTCACCGACCGCACTCCTCTCTGAGTCAACAAAAGCACTGCAGCTTAGTTCTCTCAGCTATAAACAAGCGAAGGAAATGTCATGCAAAACTCCATTACAACAAAAATAACATCATCCGAGGCCAAATGCATGATTGCTAGTCTAGACTGCAGGCCATGGGTGACAGCTGAGGTACATTATATTGCTTTCAGACATAAGTGAAGGAGAGTCACACTGCTGTGTTTCCACATGACAGAGATAGAGGGCAGTGTTTGTCTTTTCAAGTCTCTGAGGAAGCACAAGGGAGAGATGAGCTGCTTACAGATAAACAGAGATCAGGGACATGGAAGGCGGTCAATGAATAATTTTTAAAGCATCACATAAAGAGGAAAAATAAAAACTTTCCCATAAGTGCATTGGCTTCAATGGCCTCAATCCAAAAAGTACTGTAAAACCATGTGCTGCAGTGCTGGGGGGGGGGGGGGGGGGGGGTATCTTACCATACTCTTATTGTGGTTTGCATCTCTACAATACTTTGTTGATCCTACAAATGATATACTTACCGTAATTGGTGCTCTTATACTTTTGTCCCCTTTTAAGAGACACACTGAAAGCGTCTTAAGAATAGTCTCAAGTGTATCTGTCTCTCTTGAGGAGTTAAGAGTGGTGTGGTGTTTTGAAAGCTCCCTCATTTACCCTGAGAGTGTGTGCGTCTCCGGCAAGCTCTCTGCCATCAGGAACAATGCTCAACTCTGGACTTTGATCTGGAACTAACATGGAAAAGAGGTTTGACCAAGAGAAGGGACTGTTCCACTTCTAATGTTGGCCAGACTGTCACTGTTGACATGTTGCTGCTGTGGAGACGGATCAGATGTGGCTTTGATTTGGCAAAACTGCTGTTTTGTTATTTATGTTAGACCTTTTCCTGAGCTGTAAACTGTTTGAAACCCAGCCTCCAAGTTCAATAAAGTGTAGGGGACTCAGCTCAGGATGGGTTTCACCTACAAATGACCTTAACTGACAACCAAATCCCCTTACTGCATCCCTGTGAACAGATTAGCAATCAAATCCCCCTCTGTGTGCCACCTTGCCTCTTTCTCAGACAAGACAAATGTGTGGCCATGACAGCCATGGACATAATAGGGTTTTGCATGTCTCTGTGCCCAAGTGTATGACGTCAGAGTGTGTGTGTGTGTGTGTGTGTGTGTGTGTATGTGTCTGTCTTTCTGCTGTAGGTGGGTATGATTACTGCCCATGTCTTGATTGGGTGAGTTTGAGTCTTTTGTTGTGTCAGCTAAACGTTTAAAAGAACTCTAGTGAGGGATTTATGAAGATGCTGGAACTCTCTCACACACACACACACACACACACACACACACACACACACACACACACACACACACACACACACACACACACACACACACACACTACCTCCCTGCAGAGAGACAGTAGTAAACAGAATGTGGGCCAGGCCTGTGTAGTCGGATGGTGCAGACTAAACAGTAAACAGACACCTCACTGGGCAGAGTCAAAGTTTACATAACTGGTCCACGTGAATCGCCCAAAACTTGGATGAAACAAACAAAATCTCACATTTTTTCCACATGTAACATGATCATAATTCAGAAAGAAAAAAAAACCTTTGAAAATGAATTCCCATTGTAATTTATAAACACAAGTGTTTGGACTGTGTCTGTAATTACAGAGAAATATGCCATACGAGAGTAATGTCATAAAATGAATGCATGTTTAAGCTCTAAATGTGTGTCATGTGTAATTGTGTTCGCTGAATCTGTGTAATTCTTGTGTGTGATGTCTGTCAGTGGAGTCTTTGTGGTGCAAGCTGTATAATGGGAGGATCTGGCTTCATAATGGGACCCTCTCTATGGGCCCTGGCCCGCTGCCAGCAACCCAAAATGCCTCTTACTGCCTGTTGGTTTAGCCGTTGATCCCTGGAAGTGGCGGTGGAGGATCGTGGCCCTATTGGTGCTCATGTAAATCACAGGATATGGTTGGTTTTACTGTGGTTGATTTTTTACATCTCTACAATGGGCTCGGGCGTTCTAACAAAGCTGAGATACTTTTTACCCATGCTTAAAATAGTCATCTGTCTTCAGACAGGGCTCGGCCACAACACAGATCTGCATCTTTAAGGTTTTGTTCGCCTCTTCAATGTTCGTAATTCTCAGTCGAGCATATAACGGTCCCCCGAAACAAAGTCCCAGTCCAGTATCCCTCTTATCCACTCACGTACAAACCTCCCAAACACAGTCACAGACAGACGGGCGGGCACAGACACAGAGGAGCTGAGATTATAGCTGTTGGGGCTCATGCTCTCTAATCAGAAGCAGAAGTGAATATGTTAGCTGCAGCCAAGAAAGGCTTATGTGACACTGGCGAGGACACAGAACATGAAACATGTCTTGTGTTCATGGATTGATTCTTTTCTGCTGAGGAGCATTTTTTTCAGTTCACAGGTTTTATTGTTTTTCCAAGTTTAAAGTGCTCTCTGCGGCAGCCAGACGGACCTGTCCCAGAATCTATACATTTTTAAAGCTGTGCTTGAGGTAATTTAGCTAATGGTGTCCAGAGTTTGTCCAGAAGACTGACTTTTAAAACTTTCTGGGGCATGTGCATTGTAGAGTGCTTTATAAGAGCTAAGGAGACAACACCAGGGTTGGGTTTGACCAACAGTTAATGTTCCTTCAAATATTTCTTTACAGACAACCATGCTAGGAGCTCTTTAGTGCTCCCTCTGTCTACACAGGATGCGTTCAGGGACACTATTGAGTATGTCTCCCTCATTTTGCCAGCACTTGGCCCAACACACAATCACTGTGAAGTTGGAATTATGTTTCTCTCATACCTCTGCAGTGCAGTACACACTATGCAAGTGTTATGGATGACTGTACATCACAGGGGCTCAAAGATGAGCCAATTATACCCACCTCCCAAATCTCCACTCCGTGTAATGTGGACCTGCCAATCAAAGGAGGTGATTGGTTGATCCAACATTCTGTCCGAAGGTTTCAACTTTTTTTTTCCTTTGTGAGTTTAGATACGCATTTCAATGTATTGGTGCCACATGTTATCTTCTAGCACAACGTACAGAATAATAAATTCCTCCTCATTGTTGTCATTGTCCATCTTTCTGTAAGTAAATCCAAATTCTTTCATATTTTCTTTCAGTGATGTAGTCGTTCGTTTACACTGTCACCAGGGCACCAGTGACTTCCATTTTCAAATTAGCATTTTCGCATACTAACATTAGCTGATTAACACTAGAAACCAAGTACAGCTGATGGCAATGTCATAGTTGTTTTGCAGGTATTGTGTCATAAACTTGATTTCTTATGATTTTTTTTTATCTGATGAAAAGTCAGGGGATCTCCAAAGTGATCTGAGTGGGGCTATAATGTGTTTCCAACTTTCATGGCAGTCCATCCAATAGTTGAGATATTTCAGGCTGGACCAAAGGCCATCCTTAGAAACGTGCTGCCAGCATGACTAAAAACTACCAGAGGTAATTAAAACACAATATCACATTTAAATCTGCCTTTGTCAAAGCCAAAACTAACACCCAATGTGAGACATCTTTGCTAAAAATAAGTATATTTATATCTCCTTCTCTATTTATATATTCTTATCTGTACATTTTAGAAAAGTTTGAAAACACACGTTTTAATTTCCATGCTTGGGAAAATGAAAGAAGAAAATCTCTAACTCAAAACTTCAACAATGGAAAATGTAAGCAGAGGTTCACGGATAAAATGGGAGATATCATCCCATCTTGTCTCATCAGGCCCGCTGGCTTATCCCGCTTGTAGAGCTGTTTCGCTGTGTGAGGGCGACAGATACACCACCCACAGCCCCACCCTCGCTGTAATGAAAAGTGTTATGAATGTATGTGTCTTAATTCTCTTCTACTAATGTCTGTGGGTGGCAAAATTAGGGTGGGCTGTGCTGGGGCCACTTAAATAGAAAACCGTGTCCAGTTTAACCGAGCTGCTCTAAGCCGATTTTTTAAGGTCACATTGGCACCAATGGGGGATTAGTTTGGTTCAGATCAATGTCTGATTGGGATCTTTCTCTCTGCCATTGCCTCCCTCTGTCTTGGGAGAATGCAGCCAAAGTCTTGCGATTTGTACTTGGGGAGAAGAAAGGCTCTCCCCTCCCATGGAGGACAAAGACACACATTAGCTCAGTTTTGCTGTTTTTTTCTCCTCCAGCAGTAAAGCTACCGGCCAAAAGGATCAAACGTATGAAGACATGACCAGTGATGGCACCCCACCGCAGCTGCTGCAGCTACTGTTGCGCTGGATATGTGTGTCCAATATGTGTGTGCATTTTCTTGTGTGTGTGTTACATAAAGAAAAAGAAGAAAAACAGGTGGCTTCAGCAGCCTGTGCTTGCATATGTTGTCAATGTGTGACTGTAAACATTTTTGGGCTTGTGAATTTTGCCTGTAACTAACAAGTGGCGTCCACATTAGTGGGATGTTTGTCATGTTTCCCACAGGACTTTAAGACAACTTCACCACTAATTTAACTTTCACTGCTGTCAGCGCCATCCACCCATTGAAGACCTGCATTGTTTCATCTACTACTATTCTGGTAACCAGAATTTAGGGACTAATTCTTGACCTGACTTTTGAGAAACAGATACTGCAGGTTTGTGCAGTTGGCTCAGCAAGACTTTACTTTAGAATCTACGAAACGTTTATAAAAAAAGGAGGCAAATAAAAGAAATGTTGCTGGTAAATGCATTCAAGTAAACTGTTACTATATAAAAATAAGAGCTCAAGTAGTATTAAATGTAGTTATCAAAATAATTGAGTAAGAATACAATTATCATCCCTTAATTTGACAACAATATATACCAGGACAATATTCTATTTTTCAGTCCAAATACAATATGGACACATAATAAATAAAAAATAAAGTATATCCAAATGTAAGAGTCAAAGAGTTTTCCTCACAAAACATATACAGGTAAGAGTAAAAAGTGTGCTGCTTTCAAACAGCTCCAACGAGTACCTATTACTAAAGTTCATGTAAAAGTGGTTTCTTTATTCTAATTTAAAGCTGCTTCCATAAAGGCTCTCATCTCTGCAGTATTTACTGTATATTGATTTTATTGGTGAAGAGATTGTGAGTAATAGAAATGTCAGAGCTCCCTTAAACTTTAAGCAACATTTTGATCCAGCAAAGGTTTTTCTATGTGCAGATACTCGGATGTGCACACAGATACTCTTGCCCGTGGTGAGGAGATCTCATCTCATCTAAGCAGTTTCCCCCTGGGGATTATTAAAGTAATTCTGATTCTGAAACGTAGTTGTGATTCACACACACATCGTCCAGGGTCGCAATCACCTATTTAACATTGAGGAGGCCCATTTTCAGTGTACACACTCTTCATCCATGAAAAATTACTGACAAATTAGTAATAAAATTCCAGTAATATTAGTTACCCTCCAGAAAAGTGTCCTCTCTTTATTGACACCTAATCCAGCAGTAAACTGAGAGAGGGAGAAGAGGTAGAAGAAGAAAACCCCAGTTTTGTGGGGTATAATGGAAAAGTACCATAACGAGTGATGTAACAAATTACTAGTCACATGGATAAGTAATAAATAAACAAAATTAGTTTTCAAAAGAGTAATGAGTAATAAATTCCAAGTTGCTTGTGGTACATGGTCGCCTGTCATAACATAGCATTTTTATATCTATTGATAGGTGTGTACATATATATAATATATAATATATAATATAATTAGAGCCTAGAGATCGTCAGTGTTTTTCTGAAATTTTAGTGGGCTCATAGTTGTTCAGATGAAAGGTTACACTTCATCAGTGAGCACAAAGCATGGAGAGATAATTGCTGGTGTACATGGAGAGTGAAATGTTTCTTTGTTCCACTATATCTCTCATTACAGCTCAGGGTGTCATTATCCAATCAAAGAGGAGACCAGTGAAAAAAAAACAGGGCAGACCATAATTGACAATGAAGCTGCACAGCAATTTATAACTCCATCTGTAATAAAAGAGCAAATCAGAAATGTGTCAGGTGATTTGTCTTTTTCTTTTCTCTGTTCACACTTTATGTGATTTATGCTGGCACAGTGCGCCTGGCATAAATAAACTGGTTTACACAGAGAGGTTCCCAGCAAACACTGAAAATAAATACAGAAGGAAGCACAAACATCAAGGAATGTCAACAAGATGATGTTTCTTTTTTTGGAGCCTGAATTAATCTGGCATTGGAAACTTAGTTTTGAATGACAGATTAAATCAAAATAACATTCCCAGTTGTCATCAGTTTTATTTGTCAAACATTGTGAGACTGCATTGTCCTGCACATTTAGATTATTGTTATCTGCTGACACAACAGTCTCAAGTGACTTCCTACAAGTGTACTACAAGGATCCTGAGCCTCCTTGGACTGCTGCAACAAAATAGACTCTCCTCCCCTTTAGTCAGAGGCCATTCAGGGCCTCGGCAGCTGGGAGTGTTTGTCTCCTTGTAGTACACTGGTGAGGGTTAGTTAAATTAGGGTCACAGGCCAGAGGTCAACCCCGGCACTGGTGTGGAATAGGTTTAATTGACATAAAGCCAACCACGTCAGGCAGTCATCTGTAACATCAGTCTGTCAGGCAGAGCCCAGCATACAGTAAAAATACACATGTGGAGACAACTGCTCTCAATTTTTAAATACTGTACTGTGGTGCTTTTAACCCGTGTTGCTGGTTGATGTTTTGGGACACTTATTTCTCGCTACCTCTCTGGAATTCCACATCAAGGTAGCTTGAGTGGACAGGCTAGTACAGGCGTATAGTAAAAAGTTTTGAAAATGCGAGTTGTGCGTACAACTTTACCTTTAAAACTGGTTTACAGCAAGTTGCGTCATGTCCAAATACTAAAACTGTCCATGATTTAGCTTATCATGACACTGACTTCCTACTCCTCTGCTCTGCACACAGTCTGGACTGTCTGTAAACAGGAAACCCATCTGTTTAGCTCACACAACCACCTGAGCAACAGGAGCATTCATTAGAAGTCGTGTTTGGGTTCACCTGACACACGAACATCCAACATTCCCACTCCTTTTAGCTATAGTTTGGTAATCCAGGTAATGTGTTGTCAGCTTTTCATAACTTTTTTTTACCTTAAATATCCAATCAACAGAAAAAAAACCCACTATGAGGGTGCTGAGAGAGAACCACAACAGTAAAGCTGCAGATCAGAAAACCAAAACATTGAGTTAAAAGAGTCGTGCCATGGGTTCATCTCTATGAGCGTGTCATGTGATCCATTGGTAATAATAACATCACTTATAGGGGCTTTAAGTGACCATCCCTCCTTAAGACATTATCTTCACATGGCATTAGACTGGTGTATAATGGTGGTTCAGCATTGAAATGTACATGGATGTAAATAAACTCTATCTTAACAAACCTTATCATGCGGCTCTGTGTGTCACTTTCTTCAAAGGCATAGCAAACTTTCACCGACCTTGTACGACTGACCGTAATGGATTCAGCCCATGAGGACGGCATATGATTAGGGTTAAGTGTTTCCTCTGGTAACTCTGTGTTTGCTTCTGTAATGTTGCACTGAGCCTCACTAAAGGCACCCCAAATAATAAGCACAGCTGCTTGAAGTCAGAGCTTTCCAAGGAACAGCAGCCTCTGCTGGAGGCAAACGTCTGATTGTCTAATTATGTTAAGCGCTGATGTAGATGAAATGGTCTGAGAGGTCATTATGAGGGAAGACTTCTCATACAGCTACAGGGCGGGAACAGATGTGTTTGTGCTTCTGTGGGTGAAAGTGAGAGAAAGTTACAGAGGGAGAGATGAGGCTCGGTAAACAAATTACACGGTTTAACAGATTCAGACAAAACAGGAGCGGAAAATGAAGTGAAATTAATTGAAAATCTGAAAGTAAACGGATCATATTATGCTTCTTCCTGTTGTAGAAGTGGGCTCAAGGCACGAAGCTTCTCTTCCATGTTTGGGAGAGCTTTTCTCAGTGAACTATGAGAACACTTGATAAAGTGTTCAACCATATTAAGCCTTTATAGGGCACTCATTGAAATACTTAGAAATTCAAAATTTCAACCCTAAACCATTACTGGTGGTCATAACAAGACTTTTTTTTCTTTTGTGACTTTTTCAAAAAAAGAATTTAGTGAAAATCAAGGTCAATGAAGTTACCATATATGGTTTCTTGCTGGTCTGTCATGTAGCCTGATTGTTGCTGATTGGTTTGGAGAAATCTCGTAGTTCTACTGCCTCATGGTGAGGCAAGGGGCGGTATTTTGAACTATGGTCCCTTGCCCGATAAAGGGTTAAGGTGCGTTTATGGGCCTGGAAACACCTACATAAAACATGTATCAGTGGCATCCCCTATATAAAGTCCTACAACCAAAGTGTCAGGAGGTTTTAAATCGCTGTAGTCGTGAGACCACCACAAGTACCTTTCACACAGCTCCAAATTATCCAAACTTAACAGAAAAATAAGTCCATCAGTGCCGTCCAAAGTAACCAATATGAGCGATTTTGCAACCTTAATGTGAGAACAACATAGTTTGTCATTGTGATCCCAAACACACGGCGCCTACTGTTTTGTATAGTTTAGTCGCTGTGTAAAGGAAACCAACATCGACTGAACCGCCCACTTCACCCAACCCATTCATGGGAAGAAACACGGCCAATGAATGCTGGCATTAAGTGTCCTTTTAAATGAAAAGAAATGTAATCTTTGGTTTTCTCTCTGTATTATAAATCTACTGAACTGTGACCCCAAAACAAACGATTTGTACCAAACCTTGAATTTTGCGAACTGTTAGGCGCCAAATTTGCTATGCAGGCTGCTGGGCACTTTTCTTCCCATTTTCTCACCGAGGGGAAAAATATGTTTGTTTTAGGGTTAGATTTTGGGGTATGAAAGGGAAAGATTGACAGTGCACCTGTGAGCTGCCAATGAAGGAATGACCCTGAAAAAGAGAGGGGAAGAAGAGGGGGAGTGGCTGCCCGAGAGGTTCCTCAGCTCTGCAAACCACTTCAGTTCTCACTTGAGTGCCTCTCTTTGGGCCTTAACCCACACGGACCCCCACCTAACCGCTTCAGATTGAAATTCCTCCACTCGGCAAGACCCTGTGCTCCCCTCCTCCCCCAGCGCTCGGCACACACCAAGGGGCATTCAAAACGCATTAACACCAAATCAATGGGAAACAGTGAAAAAAGCAAAAAAAAAAGAGAAAGAGAAAAATCTCCTTAGCAACATAATCTAGACGGCCTGACGAGAGGAGAAATGAAAAGAAAAGAAAAAGAGAGGGGTGGTGGTGCCGTTTAGGGAGGGTAGAAGAATTGGACACAAAGGCTGGGCACACAGACAGCAACAAAATTGAAAATTAACACAGAAGAAACAGTTCCTTTTTTCATGGGAGCACAATCAGCTACATTAAACCCGAGCCAGGCCCCTCCTCCTCGCCTGGCCTTCCCCCGCCTGTGGACGGAGGCTGCTGCGGGACTTTGCCATGTTTCCGAGAACTGTGGAAGGTAGCAACCAAAGAAAATGCAGCTTACATGGTTACCATTAAACATGTCTGAGTTACTCCAAAATGATTCCAAAATAAAACATCTTTGTAAAAGAGAGAATTAAGAATTTAAGAACTTCTTTTTTGATGCCATTTTGTTTGCGTTTTGAACTGCCAGCTAAAGGAAAGCAATCTATTTATCTTCAAAATTAGCTGTAATTCTCCTTTAAAATGAGTGTGTGTCTGTGTCTGTGAGTCCGCCTGTAAATGGTGTGTGTTTGCAGACCTTATCTGCATGTCCACAAACACTTGTTGGGGATTTAAGTTGTCTCGTCCAGCCCTTAGACAAACACTCAGTCTGGCTTAATGAACAATGCAAAAGTCCCTGAGAGACTGTCGGTCTGTGTGCGCTGACAGGAGAGAGACTGCATGGTGAATGCATTCTGACTGAACTGATCCAGCATCAAAAAAACAATAAAAAGGCAAAACAGCATTATAGTTATAAAATGTAAATAAGAAAAGGCCTATGCTGCTAATATGACAAGGACGCACACATGTTCACCTGCCAGAATGGTGATGTTGTGTTCATTTGTGTATATTTGAGAGCAATTAGCATGGAGCAGGAACTCTGGCCACCAGCAGCCCTGTAAATGACCTCTGACCTCCACTACATGATCAGCCCATTGAGAGGAGGGCCTGCTTTAATTAGGAGGTCATTAAGAGCCAACCTCAACACACCATGGGACCACATAAAGCCAGCGCTGGCTCCCACCTGCAATCACAAAATCTGCACTCCAACTTTCAGTCAAACACAGCTGACTGCTCCACAAGACTGCATATGGCTTTTTTTTTTTTTTATTATTTTACGTTTGTGACCTATTCAAAGAAAACATGCATGGCTCTACCGACTTAAAGTGTTTATGAGAATAATTTGTTTTCAATTTGAGAGTTTCAGTACAACTCAAAAGGAAAAAGCAAAGAACAAGGCCAGAACCGCTTTTCTGTTTCCTCACCACTGGGAACAGCATCATGTGTGATTGGCTGAAAGGTGAAAAGGAGGTTACTTAGTGGCCATGCTTCATAGGATGAAATATAGAGGAAATGAGTGTAAAAAAAGTGTGAAAGGCGGGTGATCACCAGAGAGCAGGACAGAGTCTAAAGAGGTGAAACAACAAAGTCCGATAGAGTATAAAGGTGAGAAAAAATAGATGACAAGAGAAAGAGTGATTCCAGAGCCCTTTTATTCAAGCCTCTGATTTCACACTCACACAAAGAGCTTTGGGGACGTTTCATCCTTTTCACATTTCTTCTGCATTTAGTCAGTGTTATTCTGCAGTGCAGTGTCTCTTATATGGGAGAGGGAGCGCTGCCCGGAGAGGAGTCAGCTCCATTCACAGCTTTATAAATCACCTCAGCATGCGCAGACCGTGGCCAATCGGCCAATTACGCCCCCCTGACACACCGGGGCTGATAAAGAAGGCCCAGGACAATGGGATCACAGGCCAGATAAACGACCCTTTAATGAAGTCGCCCACAAAACAGGCCAAAACCGCGCGCCCCACTTACGTATTCCATCATGCCGTTGCCCTCACATTTCCTCTTGCTCAGCCGCCACGGCAGGCACAGCTGGGGAGAGGGGGACACAGAGAAAGAGAGGCAGAGTGAGAGAAAAAGGAGAGAAAAATGACTCTGTGCTCTGACACTGCTAAGCCCCCCACCCAAGGCCCCTTTCAGACTTTTGGCCGAACAAAAGCATCTGTTGCCATACTGTGCCGCTCAGACCCCCCTTAACACGCACGCATACTCAAGCCGGGTAAGGAGCCTCGCAGGAGCTAAAAAAGGCAGCACTGGGCCGTATGCAGCTGAGGCTGCTCACCTTGTGGCACAACCTATTGTGCGCCCCCATTCCAGGAGCTTCTCCATCCATCTTTGTGTCTCCGGGACAAACAGAGAGGGAGAGGGAGAGGGAGAGGGAGAGGGAGAGGGAGAGGGAGAGGGAGAGAGAGAGAGAGAGAGAGAGGGAGAAACTTTGTATGACAGAGTGAGAGAGAGGGGCACAAGACGGCTGCAGCTGCAGGATGAATAGGAGAGGGAATGAAGGGATGAGGTGGGAGTGAGAGAGAAAGAAGGGGGCAGCTGCAGGGTGGTCCCACCCCTCCGTCCCTCCACCTCTACAGTGTTGTTTGGCTTCTCTTAGGATTCAGAACACAAACAACTTCAATGATGCAGGCGAGCAGAGCAGACTGTTCCTGTAACGTCGCTGACAGGACAGTCAGGGGTGACAGGATGAGCACAGAGAAGGGGAGAGGTGTGTGTTCACATAGATGTTTCACATGTGAACCAGCAGGACGGGAGGAGAAGAGATTTCCAGTCATTAAAGCCCCTTAACGCCCAGTCTTATTACACTTAGTCTGACTAATAAAGAGTAAACTCTAGAATAAAGAATAAACTCTATAGTCTGTATCATTGCTCTTCAATTAAGATGCAGGATGTTTACAATGAGTGAAATATTCAAACCAAAGACTTTGCTGTCTGTTTAGCCTCTCCATCCCGTGAAAATATTCCAGACATCCGTGCACCCTCTATATGCAAATACACAATATTAATTGGTGTCTGTGGAAACTTTGGGATCTGCACAGTTTAAGTGTTTAATGACTGAGCCTCTGAATGGACAGATGAATAAAGGTGAGCTGGAGATATTTACTGCAGGAAATCCACAACTCGAACAACAGAAGATGAAATATCATTACAAAGGTTTATTTACATATCATTAGCGATTAAAGAATAAAGTGTTAGAGACAATTTTATACTAAAGAAAAATGTGTAAATAATTCATGTTTTGTAGTAGCCTGTTTAATTTGCTGAGGATGAGCGGCTCTGTAGGTTCACTGGACACTTCTGAATTAGGACCAATAATGACTGCAGTGAGTTCTGAATGTTCCTACAGATCAACAGTATCTGCTAGCATAGTTAGTGAGTTCAAAGCTCCATAAAGAGGAAGCTATCAGTGGCTGCCACCAAATTTCTGAGGAGGTAGGAGGTCAAAAACCCTCCGGTGACTGCAAAATACCTGCAGCAAGACTTGGTGGCAGCAGGCACTGAGGTTTCACTTTCTACACTGAGGCCCAAACTAAACACTGAAGGCCTCCATGCCCGAACGCCAAAATGTTCCCCACTTCTGACCCAAAAGCACAAGAAAACATGTTTGAAACTATAATAATTACTATAATAAGTCACAGAAGTTTTGAAATTCTGTTCTGCGGAGCAATGGAACAAAACTGGAACTTTTGGATCAGCGGTACGTCTGGAGGAGGAAGAATGAGGCATACGTTGAAAAGAGCACCCTGCCTACAGTGAAGCAGGCGGTGGCTCAGTGATGCTCTGTTGCTGCTTTGCTTCTTCTGGCACTGGAAATCTGCAGCATCTGGAGGGCAAGATGGATTCAACCAAGTATCAGGAAATCCTGGAGAAAATGTCGTGTGAACATCATGAAAATGTCACATCTGGCTGTGCATCACATTTGCAGCAAAAGGGTGCTCTACTAGGTACTAAATGTAGATGCTTCTCAAGAAGGGTCTGAATAATTTTGAGACTGCGGTAGTTATTAAAAGTGGCAGATTGTGTTAAATTTGGAGAAAACACCTGGAATATTAGTTGTGTTGAGCTATTTCAATTGTTCTTGTTCGAGTTGTTCATTGAACACTGAAGGTTTGTAAATTTTGCCAATACAGTTAATTTGATTGAATTGGTTGATTGGTTGAATAATTTCAGGTGCAACTGTGCATGGGTTGGACAAAATAATAGGAACACCTGGCAGTATTATGTGATAGAATTCAAACACACTCAGACCATCCTCTAAAATGACCTTACAGTTACATTACCTCTGAAACTGTTTCAACAAAAACTGAACATGATAACTTCATGAGGGGAGGATTTATTGGTGTACCTAATAAAATGGTAACTGAGTGTATCCTGATACTACTATGAGTCTATACTGATAACAATTGTCTTTATTCTTTTTTCTTAGCCAGCTATTTTGGATCTGAACATGCCCAGAAATTAAATCCACTTATTGTGCTTTTTTTATTCTCTTGATTTTTTACAAAAAAGTGTTTCTTAGTGGAAATCATTTATTTCCAAATTTTGTGATTTTGAATCTTTCATAAATAAATAAACAATTTTTAAAAAATTACCTGATAAAATCTATTGTAGCAAAACTGAAGACAAGGCTATTTTCTCATGAAAAGTTGATATTTTGATACATGGCCTTTCCACAACAGTGGTGAAGAGCTGAACACAAAATATAGAGTTATGGTGAGCAAAAAACTAATATTCCATATTGGTTTCTTTAACAAACTACAGTCTTGGGGGAGTTATGGTGGTTTGGTGAAAGAATAAGAGGGCTCCCACAGCTGCAGGTGCAGAACGGGTGTCACCAAGTTCAAATCCCTCCGCCCATCCCTCCCCTCACCCTCAGCGGCAGCCTCCCTGGAGGAGAGTCACGGCATCCGGCGGTCATCCTCTCTGTCATCGGACACCACGGACCGAACCTCCAGTCTTCTCACGCAACCCACTTCTTTGTGCTTTGTATATGTAACCTTGGTCCTGGAGAAAACTTATTCTGGATTCAACAAAAATACTCTTTCACTGAAAGATGCTTCTTTGAGATAAAGTACCTTTGTGTAAAATCCTCTCCTCCATCATTGTGAGGCTTAAACCCTTTTTGGAGAAGATCCTCCCCTGAGGTCTGTGTGTTTTTCTGATTTAAATGTAGATCAGGTCTCGTCCAAAGATGCTCCTACAGTATCCTCACTGTAGAGATATCTTTTCTCCATCCACACAAACATCGCTCACTCACACTTAAAACAAATTTACTCTCTTAGGCATTGTTTTGCTCCAGAATGAGACTTTTAAGAGTGTGTTTAGCATTCAGGTTTGGTCATTCATTCCCCCTGTCACTGCCAAGAAATCTTTGTTCGGCCGCTCCTCTTCAAACCTTGGAGTGTCAGGAGGGGCGGGGGGATCGATTTGATTCTAATCGGACCATGAAAAGAACATGATCTAACTACTTTCAGACCGGAGTATATTTAGGCCCACTCCTCTTTACACTCTCCCTCTCTCCGTTCCCCCCCACTTTAGTGCAGGCACAATGAAGCTGGCTAATTTAAAAAGCTTTGAATGTCTCGTCAATGACTTTGTGAATACAGGGGAGAGAGATTTGGAGAGGAGGAGAGGGAGTGAGGAAAGCAGGAGAAAAGAGGGGGAAATGGAGGAAAAAAAAGGCCAGGGAGCAGACATAAAAATTCCAAGAGTTGTTTAAGCGTGGGTGGGTTCATTTGCATGACAGCGCCATGTGAATAAGACTGACCTCTTGGACCGCCCCAGTGCTAGGCCGAGCTGCAGCCTGACGTGCAGGCTTTGACCCAGCTCATTGACTCTGAATGGATACTCTGTCAAAGGGAGGGACCTTGCAGCTCTCAGCCGGACAGGCATCTGCAGACCTCCTGTTTGACACCCAGCTACCTCTATTTCCATCCCTACTGCTATCACACACACACACGCACGCACGCACGCACGCACGCACGCAAACACGAACGCACACACACAAACACACACACACAAAACCATTAGGCAGATCTCCAAAACTCTCTTATCACCGACCCCCAGGCCTGCAAGAGGAATCACACACAAAGATGAAGTACATCCATAGAAACAGCTAAAACATTTGCAAAGAGCTTTCATTACTTCTTCACAACAGACACACACACGTGCACACACACACACACACACAGACACGACAGGTGCAGCAAAGCTCTTGCACGTGCAGCCCCATCAACACGCTTCACTTGATAGCTCAATGATTTACTGCAACAGGCAGGTGAGAGGACATAGAGTGGACCAGGGGGGTGGCTGAGCGATGGAGTCTGCATACAAATCTTAGTAGCTGCCCCGGACTCCCCCCTCAACCCCACACAAAGTTGTGACTCTGTGCAAACACAAAGCTCAGACTGCTTTCGAACACTCTCTCCATTTATCTGGCTGGGACAGAGCTGGGACGGTGCAGACAGGAGCTCCTGGCCCTGACCTCCACTGTCTGGATCCGCTGAAAAGGAGGAAGGCCGCCGCACTTGGAAATGCAAACAGTGTGAAGCAAAACACTTGTTAAGTTTCTACAAATGGACTTACTCTTAAAGAAAAAAGACCAGTATCCTGCTATGAATGACAAGGGGGTGCAGATTGTTGTTGGGGAAGCATTTCTCAAAAGATACGAGCAGATATGAGTGTTTACATATGAAGTCCCAGCACCTTTATGAGAAAAGGGAGAAAGCCTGTATGGGTGCTGGGTGAGGTCATAAACACGAATTTGGTCATGTGATTACTGTAAAAACCTGAATTTTTTGAATACTCACTTTTTATTATTTCTTCCCTTTATTGCATGCTTTTATTATAAAATCAATCGCAGATCAAGTACTGAGATATTTTAACTAAGTAAAAGTATTATCAGCAAAACATAGTTTAAGTGTCAAAAGTAAAAGTCCACATAGTGGACCTTTATATAATACTATATTTATCCCATATATTATTGAAATATTATTACTGATATATTCTCTAATGTTTTCAAGGTGGAGCTTTTAAGTACTTTGGTTTTTGTCACATAGTTTTATCTAAAGCAGTGAATCATATTGTATAAAGTGATTGATACTTTGGATGAAACTTTTAATCTGAAAAGTAACATGTAACTATAACTGTCAGATAAATGTAATGGAGATAAAAGCACTATTTATATTTCCCTCTGAAATGGAGTGGGTAGTATAATGTAAAATGTAAAATAGTGTAGGACTGAATATACTTACAGGAGTTAGATTCCATGATTAAATTTTACTTCTAACACCAGAAAGAACATGTATTGATGTTATACAGAATATATTTTGAAGTTTGCTTTAATGTCACACGCTGTGTGTTACCTGCTCTTTCTTTGCTTGAGCATGAAGTCTTTCTCACAGCAGACATCTTGACTTGGCACAGGGGGAGAAGCACAGGTGTTACTAATAACATTAACAATAGCTCTGCTCTGTTCAAGCGTCCCTGTGATTCAGGACAGCGAACCAGCACGAACAAACCAGGACCAGAAGGTGAAGCACCTCAAAGGAATTCAGCCGTCCTTAGTTTGATTATTTACACCTGTGCTTTTCCTCCTGTGTCAAACTGTCTGCTGTGACAAAAGGCCAATTTTACATTATGTCAGTAAAACATAATGAAATTATAATCATAAAAAAAATCTCTATTCGTGTAGGTTTCATTTTTCTATTATCTTCAGAGACAACAGTACCAGTTATTTTAAACAGTAGTGACCATGACAGCACGTTTAAATAAAGATAAATATATAAAAAACAAAACTTTTCCATTGAACAGAAATTATTTGTTTTGTTGGCTGCAGCCTTTGAATACATTAACTTGAGCACTTCTTTCTCTGGGTTTTGGACCAAAACTGGCAGCCCCAAAGGACTGTGGGTGAACTCGCCTCACTTTTTAGATTTAGTTCCACAGTTTAATTCATCAGATTCATTTTTTTATTTATTTATTTTTGTTTTTAGTTGATACGGCTTCCCGTCCTTTAGGAAGAAATCACAGAGGTCCATATGAGCTGCCTCTGAGTACAACACAGAATTCGATAAAAAAAAAAGAAGTCAATATAGGTCAGAATGGGACCACAGCATTTTCTAATGACAGTTTTGCACATAACTGAACTGACTGACATTGTAAAAACCTGTGACTGTCCCACAGAGAGAGCAGGCAGAGCTCAGGGCTGTGCTCCTGAGGAGGGCGACTCTGTGCTGCTGCCCACCAAACTCCAGCCGGGTCATGTGATGCCCCAAACTACCCTCTGCACAACTATCTGCCTGTTGTCCAATGAGCTTGGCTTACAACACTTATGGAGTTTCTCTGCTATTAAACCCTGTGATGCCCTCCATGGGTGCCTCCACTGTTGGGTGGGTGCAAAATATGAGAAAATAAAATAAAGGTGCTCAGAGCAGGCAGTTTCACAGATTGTTGTAAAAGCTTAGAGTAGATATTCATGATCTAAAGAGAAATATTTAATCGTGTTTAGAATTCAGTTACACTCACTCTGAAATGATCATGTCCCCAATAAAAAAAAAAAAGATGCAACAGCTGATGTTCTGGTGAGTTTCTTCCTGCAGATTTTGAAATCTTTTGTCTTCGCCCTGCATCTGAGAATTACACAAAACCACTGCAGCTTTCCTCTTCAAGAAAAACAAACACAGTGTGGCTGCTTACTGCCTATGAACATATATACATTTGATAATCCTCTAACAAAAAGAATCACACGTACTGAGGGAAAGGAACACAATCATGGCTGGGCAAAATGCACGGAGGATTTCAATTACATTGGCTTGTGTTTCTTGCAGAACAGTGGAACGAATATAAATGAATAGTGAAATGCCAGCAGCTGTAACAATGATGAAGACAAAAAACGGAGGAAAAAAATCAGATCGATGCCTTCTTCATTGTCCAAATGAGCAGAGTCAGCCAGAGTCTCGGAGCGCGGCTGGATGCTGACAGCTCTCCCTCTACCTCCCTTTAAACTTGTGCGTATCTTCCAATGAATCCCATTAGAGGAGCGCTGCATCCATAATAATTGATGGCAAAATGTGGGCTTCATCTCAATTAAGAAACGTGTAAGCGTTTGCTGTTTGTTTCAGAGGGGAAACTAGGATGAGGTCATAGCGACAAGCTGCCACAGAGACACTAACAGGCAACAAGGAAAATCAACATAATGACAAACTCCACTCAACGCGACACTTTTCCAAATCAATTTTAAATCCGAAGTGAGCAAACACACAGAAAAATAAATATAATAAATATTATTTATCTAAAAATAAAGCCCCTCTTTGGACAGTTAGCGGCCTTGATCTTGAATTGTTGGGAACAGCAAAGGGGATGCTGCGTAAAAGTAAAAAAAAAAAAATTTAAAAAGCAGCAGGTTCTTGGATGTGTTTCTGCGCGCTGATTGGATCAAAAGTGTAATTGAGTGGAAGATCAAATCAGACGGGGAACAAAATGGCTGACAGGTGTAAGGTGGCCATGAGATGCAGGTGAAACATTTTGGTTTGTTTTCTTCTTCACAGGCTGATAAACAGAGGACAGAGGGACTGCGGCCCGCGTCCATTCACGGCGACAAAAGACGCGGCCCGGACACACATTCCAGTCTGCTTCCGCTCCAGCACACAAGCTCAATCCCAGGGATTTCCCCTTTCAAAGGGAGAAAAAGGGGGCTACAATATCACCTCCTTTAGACTAAGGGAGAGGCTGGTCGGCGTAACCGGGTGGAGGGACTGTCATTCACTCTTTGAAACATTTCCTGATTTAGGTTTCACGGGAAGTCAGGGATCTGTCTGCTGTGAGCAGAGGAGGGGCGACAACCTCTCAGGTTTGGTTGAGGCTGCTCAGGGAGGAGGTGGCAGCTTTTCATCCATAGGACACGCAGCTGGTTTTCATCTGTGAACTTGAGGAAGCGTTTCGTCTTGTCCCCAAATCTGTAGATGAGCGTGTTTTGAGGCAAAGTCTAGAGGCAGCACTCTGAGGCCAAACAATGTTGCTTAAAAAGCCGATCATTATGCACAGATAGAGCAGCATCTTGATCTTCTCGGAAACCAGTGAGGACCACAATAATGAGCCCGCACAGCTGATCACTCCTGCGGGGAGAACATGCGCAACATAGTGACCAACAATGGAAGAGCTTCTTATTACAAAAACGATGGGATTTCAGGACTATTTGACAACTCAAGCAAGAAAAGATTGAAATAAGGGCTGTTCTGTGCTCTCTCTGTAATGGCATTTGCTTAGTCTTTTGGAAACAACAGAGGAGACAGAGGGACCAATGAGGGCTCGAACAATAAGCTTTAATAAAGACATTTCTCTGGGAACTTAACCGTGATCAGCGTCACCATCAGTCGGTGTTTATCTCATTTTCGAGGCTCGTTAATTGTGCGCGCCATAGAGCGCAGACGCATACACATGCTGCGTTGAGTGTGGACATCCAGACACACTCGTAGGCGCAGGGGCACACTTCAGTCTGGAGTGTCTGGGCCGAGCAGCTCTGTGAGACTGAGAAGCGTCTCCCTAATTAGGGGGAGCCTGGTGCAGGACATCTCTATGGGCCATCAACAGGACCCTCGCTGGCTTTGTTCCACAGCCTCTTCTTCCACTGAGCCTGTCAATTTACTTTTCTATAGGACAGAGGGCCGCGCTCCCTAACACTGTTGTCTCTCCCCAATCACAGAAACAGTTTGTAGACATTTCCAAGGACAACACCCTCATAATAAAGACGAAGTTGTTTCCTGGTGCATTTTTTTTTTTTTTGCACTAAAATTTAAACATCAGCCTTATTGATCTTGACCCGGTGAGTTGAAAACGCTCATAAACTCCTGGTGTGAGACATTGAAAGGGACTGCTTTTCTTTGTTTATCCGGCTAAGTTGTCACGGTGTTTTAAAATGTAATTATTTCCAACTCATTTTTGCATAGAAACCTAATTATTCACTCAGATATAAATTAGATTCCACATTCACGAGCCCCCTAAACTCCTGCAGGATGCTATTCACGGGGCGAGCCTCTTTCTCTCCCCGCTCCCCTTTTTCTCTGCAAACCATGAGATGGAGAGCGGCCACTGCAGCTGCTATTCACATCAACCAGATAATTGTTAATGAAAAGTCATTGCGTGGCATTATGTTGTCCACGGGATCATTGTTCATTTTCCCCCATCGCCATTGAGATCTATATGGAGGACCAGAGTGTTTCCTTTGAGTTTTGGTATTCAGGATCTGTTGCCTGGTAACTAATAAAGGGCCAAATCATCCACTGTATTGGCCAAGATGGGCCGCAGACTGGCCCTGCACAACAATGCAAGGTTTGTAAAAAGGCGTTGATACAAGTTAATGACGCTTGTTCAACAAAACATTAATGGACTTCTTCACGGTCTAATATGGCATGGGATGCGATGTGAATGAGAGGGGGGAACTTTAGCACTGCACTTAAACAAGTTTGTGTGTTTTTACTACTGGGAGGAGCTGTGCACACACACACACACACACACCTACCTTTCCCCTCTCTTTGAAGCACTTACACGCTCTTGCATACTCTCACTAGAAATTTTAAGAGTCAACTCAGACCAACCAACCTCTGAGGAGAGTAAACTTGTTTTAAATCCACCATTTGAATTTAATTTCCACGTCACTGAACGGGCCAGTGATTAATTGCCCATCAACATGATTTGAAAAGGGGCTGAACAGTGGAGGGTAACCGCTGCACCATAAAGTAAGAGGGCCATAACACTGCAGAGAAAGAAGAGGCAAGGGTGAGGTGGAGCCCGGAGAGCTTTACACATTTCTAGAATTCTTTTTTTTTTTTTTAAATCTAACATTTAAACAGTGAGTGATATTGCACCGACCCCATTTGTTGCACAGGCTTCTTAACCGAAGCGGACAAAAAACTGCAGCCCTGTCACCCCGAGCAGAATAAAGGGAATCAAAGGATTTTTCCCTTAAATGGACTAATTTTCTCCTTGAATTATGAAAGTAATGGCTAGGTAACAGCCTGTGCTCAGTACCCGACGGCTTAATGCTTCCTAAATCCTTCCACGTGGCTCCACTAGTCCTGGCAATTAGGCCTCATTATAGCCTCATAAAGGATCTCATTTGTGGGATTACTTAATAGACAATGAAATTTTATCGTGCAGAATTATGGAAAAATAATGCTAGAGCTCGCATGGTGTGATGAGGGCGCGCGCCACGCATCATTCCGCTTGGCTGATTGGTTGGTTGGTTAGCTCTCTCTCTTTCTCCATCTCCATCTCTCTCTCTCTCTCTCTCTTTCTCCATCTCTCCATCTCTGCGCGTCTTCCTAGACAAACGCTGAAATCGCTTTATTATAACAATTACTGTCTGTGTGACAGACATGTTTGTTTTTATCATTATCATGGTTGGATTTTAAAGACTTTCTAATTCTTTCAAAGGCTCACAGTTCACTAAGTGCTCCAGTTGCCTCTGCGCTGCAATGATCATGTACTTGCTCCTTAACGAGAAGGTTGCAGGATTGTATTAAGACGAAAATAGGTGCGATATAAACAAAAAGTGACTTATCTAAACTTGGGATCCACAACAGGCCTGTTCCACTTGTGTGTGTGTGCGTCTGGATGTCTGAGGTGATTGGAGAAACTAACACACGTCGTGTTGGACCTGCTGACGGCTCGCCTCTGTCTGAAGGTCCGAGGCGTTACTTGGCAGATGAAAGCAGAAGCTAAACCTACCGGTGACCCGCCTGGGGATCAAACTCGCTAATTATTGTCACAAGATGGGGGATTAACGCATTTCTGAAATAGCTGCCTGTTTACCCCCGCACAGACCGGCCATTATAAACACTTTCTAATTGAATCCTAATCGCCATCAAATAACCGCAGCCCAGTCTCGCCATTAGTTCATAATTCTTTAATTGCTGGAAGTGAAACCTGGACCAACCGGATTCAAAGCGTGATAAGACTGCGGAGCAATTAGTGCTCATAGTCGCGTGCACAAGTCCCTAAATCGCATTTAGGGAAAATAAACTTGGGAATAAAAGTAGGTCCATCACACAACTTACCTTTACGCGCTTTAAACAGTAAACCAACGTTGACTGATCTGGAGATGGAAATATGAAAAAAAAAGGGAATATTATCAAAACACCTTCACTTTAACAAAACTATATTCTGCCATAAGAAGTCAGAGGCTTCAGTTTTCTCAGCACCTGCTCTAACAGGTTTATCTGCGCCTGCTGCAGCTGATCTATTATTTTTGAAGTGTTACTTGGTGATCAGGAGTTTCCAAATGACGCTTTCTAATGTCAGATTTCATTCTCACCAGTTCCTCAAATTCTAATAAATCCAAGTTCCATAAATTTGTTTGTGAAAATGTATTTTTGAAGCTTTATTTTATTTTGGTTTGATTGGTTGAAAACGGTGGTTCAGTTATTGAGTAGTTTGAGCAGAACTTAAATATAACTCATAAATAATTATACAAATACATATATATGTTCTTTAATTAGTTAGATCATTCAAATGCCCAAGACTTTTCTAAATTCTGGGTTAAAAAGAGTAAATCTGCAAGTTGTGATTGGAGGCCCACGGAGACATCACGTGGTTTGGGTCGCTGACAGTATAAACCCTTGGAGACGGGAGCGCACGTGGGTGACGCTGCAGGGCCAACCCTCCTCGGGGTCCCTTTTGTTGAACCATCAAACATAAGCACCTTTGGAGATCCCGAGGGGTTCAGATGAGAAACAGCTATCATCTTGTGCGCGCAGAGATTACTTATCAGCGGCACAGCCATGTCGAGGTCTTTTTACGTCGATTCTTTAATAATCAAGGATACGGTGCGCCCTGGACCGCCAGAGCATCCGGGACAAGACTTCCTTATCCCCATCAGCATGCACTCTCCGGGCGTCATGACGGTCGCCGCTCCGGTGTGCCCTTCCAGGAAAAATGGGACTTTCTGTGTTTGCCCGCTGTGCGTCACGTCCCACATCCACTCTTCCCGCAGCGGCATTCCCATGCTGAAGGCTCAGTTTCCAGGAGCGGAGGCGCAGTACTGTCAGAGAATAACGCATCAGCAGTCTCCCGCAATCGCGCACCCGGGACATACACCTGTCTGCACGCCGACCTTCAGCGTCACAGACCCCAGGAGATACCACTGTCTTTCTATTGGTAAGCCACCTGTTTGCTCCAGTCTCCGCTCACAGTCAGGAGCACTGCTCGGCACCTGTTACACTTTATGATGCATTTTCAGGCAATTAGATAAATGTCAATTCTCGGCTTTTACTCACAACGATTTTAGCGCAGCGTTTTGTTCCATTTGCATATTTGATTGAGTTTAGACTTGTAGTACTAAAAACCTAAATATCTGACGTGAAATGTTTTTTTCTCTCTCCAACAGGCTCCTCTGAGAGCAGCCACATACAGAATGGGAAGAGGATGCGCACGGCTTTCACAAGCACACAACTGCTGGAACTTGAAAGGGAGTTTTCCACGAACATGTATCTTTCGAGACTCAGAAGAATCGAAATTGCCACGTACTTGAACCTGTCAGAGAAACAGGTGAAAATCTGGTTTCAGAACCGCAGGGTGAAGCACAAGAAGGAGGGGAAAGCCACACAGAGGAGCGCGCACAGCGGTTGCAAGTGCACGACCGGTCACACAGACTATTCGAGGTCGGAGGACGAGGAGTCTCTATCTCCGGCCTCTGCTTCTGAAGAGAAAGAGGTGTCACCCATCTGAGAGCGACGCGACTCCCCCATTCCCACTGCTGGCACCCACCCTGCCCTGCTACAGTTATGGGTTACAGCATTACGCAACCTCTGGGCCAAAAAAAAAAAAAACCCCGCATGAAGTCTGAGAAGAAGTGTTGAAAATGTCATTTGCTCTCCACTTCAAGTTTATCCTCCTTTTAAATTAAAGGAATAATATGAATACATGTTTTAACACTGTCGTGAAATAATGGGAAACGTGACCTACTGTGCGCCCTAATAGACGGATGTATTTTCTCACCCACATACCCAGGTCTTGTTAATTACCCCCAGTGAATGTTCTCAGTTATTGCCCCATGTCCCATTACTGTCGGTGAGGCAGTGTGGTAATGAAAGCCCTTAGCAATAGTATAGGCCTAACCTGTGTGGAACCTGTACGCAACTATTTGTAAACTATGTATATCTGTATTTATTGTAATAAACATGAGTTGACCTAAGAGGCTGCCAATGTGCTGACTTGAAAAATTAAGTTGTCAATACTGCAAATATTTCCATTATTGATAAGAATTTGAAAAAAAAAGTGTATTTTTGCATAAATGTAAGTTGAGAAACTTAAATTTTGCCACAAAAATGCACTTCCTTTATCACTGCACTGCAAAACACATGTAGAATATACTGCTTTATTACTGTGATTATTATCAATTTGTCATGACATTGATTACCAGGAAGCTCTGGTCATAAAGTGATAAGAGTGAGAATACATATAGTTTGATGCAAAATGTACATAGGAGTGAACAAAATAATTGAAACCCTTCTCAGTATAACACCACCACCTCTTACTCCATCTTAAATAATGTCTCACACAGTCGCCTGCTACTGAGCTGCACTGCACTGCACAAGGTTTCTGGTCATTCTGCCTAAAATAAGCAGCATCTATGAGCAGCTATCATCCATTACAGCTTTTACACAATAACTCCCCCCTATCCATTGACAACTGTTATTATAAAGTTCTCATGGGTTAGGGTTAACCCTAACTGTCTAATAGAGCCAGTGTTCACTTTACATGATGTAAGCTTTTTAATTCAAAGTGGATGGAGTGAGCTATATGAAAGTGTAGCTGTAATTTCTCCTTAGATCTGACCACAAAAGGGTACCCGATAACGCCCCTGGGGAGCAGCCAATAGTCCATTAATGTTCGCCTTTGAAAAGATTTTGGTTGTCCAAAGCGAGTTTAATTGCGTTTTCGGTCCCACGTTGGTTGATTATGCTGCTATTGCTTGAAACCACAGAACAAGGATATATAGAAGTGGGCAAAGGCTTTGACAGGTTAGATTGTCCTGCCTTGGGACTCGCATTTAGCCGGAGACCCCCGACGGCTGCGTGCTCAGAGAGCTTTGAGAGACAGCGACAGGGTTCCTCCGAGCGACACAGAACGATTTAGTCACTGTTTCATTAGGCACTATTTGAACCTTTCAACTTATGGTGAATTAAAAGGGGGGCACGCTCAAATGGAAAGACTCTGAGGGGGGATTACGTGGGAGGGGCCACTGGAAATTAGCTGACGCCTAATTTAACTCGTTTCTGTCAGAGTTTGGGATACATTCCTAATTGAGAGGGGAAGCAGGTGAAGTTTTGGTCCCACGCAGACCCATTCAGAGCCCGAATAAATGGTCCCCTTTCACATCTCGCTGATGATCATATATTATTGGGGGAAAGCCATCTAATGAATATATATTGAAGTTCCTATTAATCGAATTAGAGTTCCCTTGCAGGTGTGAAAGACCAGCGATTAACAAAGGAGTAAACCGCAGTTTTTAGAGAGACCCCCCCCACCCTCCCTTTTCAGCCCCACAGGACGTGACCTCGGACTGGAGGCCGCTATAATGGGCTGAGGCTCATTTTAAGAGATGATCTATTTGTCCAGGCAGAATGTTCATCTCTCCCCAAACTATCAAACCGCCGATCACACAGCTTTACCCTAATAAATGTTTAAAATAATGCAACTCACACGTCAGATGGAAGGGACTTTACCTAAACCAGACCACTCCAAAGACTCCAGGCCTCGGCCACCATTGAAAATGTGGCAATTACGCATGACAAAAGACAATTAATAAGAGCGCTTTTCAGGCGGTTGCAGCTGCTGTCTCATGTGGAGAGACAGAGGCTGCAAGAAGCTGAAGTGCCGGTGTGGAATAGAGGGGAACAGCGTTGTCTTTTTCCCGAAGAGACGTCCGCCTTTACTAATGAATCATCCTCCATGCATGTGGCCTGTACTTCCCACCTGAAGCTGCAACACATCAGAGAGCGTCCGGAGAAGAGATGCTTTCTGATGTGCGTTTTCTGGGGGGGCACTCCTGGCACAAACTAGTCCCCCCCCCCACACACACACACACACACATTTTACACCCTGTGTTGAGTTAAACGTGCATCTTCAAGGATAATGATGGTCGACTGTTATCAGGCCAGATATGGCGCAGATGGGCTCCAACTACAGTGGAAAATCTCTAACATTTAAGCTGTTAGATTTGGTATTTTGGTAAATAATTGGGCTAATTTGTGCTGAAGGGCGAATCTTCCTCTTGTCTGTGTGTGTGTGTGTGTGTGTGTGTGTGTGTGTGTGTGGAGAGGAGGGGGCTGTTAGTTAATCATAATTGTGACCTTATAAAGTGAAAGTCAAGTGGGTAAATCTATCTTTGCATAAACAAGGTCAGGTGCATTCACGCACAGGGTCAGTGGAACAAACACTAGAGAGTTCATTTGTTTTTGTTGAGCTAACTGCGTTCATTTTGCAGTCAAATTGCTTCCATTCAATATACAGTGGGAAGGTCATTTTTTGTTTTTAAAGACCTAATTTGTGTTTAGTGTGCACACGGTTGAAATGTGGTCAAAGTGTCCTCAACATCTATTTAAGCTGTTTAAACTGTACCGTGTGAAAATTACAAATACAAACATGTATTACAGCCTAATTCTTCTTTTTGTTTTCATGTATTTATGTTTTATCCCATACGACAGATTTAGTTGATTTTTCTGTTTCAATCCAAACAAACTCACCTTTACTTGCAGTCAGTGGCTGATCCTCTCCACAAGGCCTTGGAGTCTCTGTCCATCCGCTGCATCAGAGAGGCCAAAGCTCCTGTGAAATAAAAACAGAAAGATTTTTTTTAAATGTATTTAGTCATTGTTTGGAGAGATGGGTGGGGGCGGTAGTTGTACTGAGGGCAGAACGCCGCCGTGTGTGGTAAAGACACATTTCAGCACGCTGGACAGCTCCCTGAGGGACCTCCGCCCGAAGGCCACCGACAGTCTGTGGACTCATCCTCAGACACGCACCACATCCCCATCACCCCCACCTCTGCTCTGCTCTGCTCTGCTCTGCTGTGTCCACGTCTGCTGTGGTGCGATAGGTTGCATGTGCTCTTAATCATGGATGTGCAGGTCGTAGGGAAAAAATGAGTCATGGCGATTAAACAGCTTTTAGACAACAAAAACGTGGATGAGCCAGAAACAGGCAGAACTCTAAATGCGTCTATTATTAAAACATTAAAGAGCAGCCTAAAAGTGAAGTTATAACACTAGTTATACCAGGGTGTTCTTACTCTCGGATCAATTGTCTAGTTTTGACAGGAAGGACGAACCATGTGTCCAAATGATATGAAATAAACGCTCAGTCTGGTCTTTACAGGGAATTTGACATACTTCCTGTGTAATAAGTCTGCTTTGCACGTATGTTAAATTGTAAGCTACTTAATTTGTTTCTGATTTTTTTTCCCCCCCAAAGCCCTCTTGTGGACAGTTAGAGGAAGGACGGGGCAGGTCTCCATGGAGAGGTGATGTGTAAGCGATGATCCGGACTGTGCAGGTCTCCGCCTCTACCCATCAGGTTCAAAAGTGCCCCATCATCTTATGAAGGATCCAACTGTTAGGACTCAGCAAACACATTTCATTGTAATCATCTGTGGAGAAGAGGTGCTGCTGGGGGCCTCCTTGTGTCTTGTTGTGTTCAGAAGTATCTATGGTGGTAGTTTATTAAAGGTTTAATGAACGCAGATTTTTGCCTTTTGTCATGTTGAATTTGTTAGAAATAGATATATTTTTAAAAATCAGTAACTGTTGTAAATCTGCCTCTAAAATGTAAATTACCTGAATGTGATTTTCTATGTAAGTTTTTTTTTAAGCAAAGTGTTGAAGTAAAGACTTAAAGTGAGAACCTTAAACCGGTTTGAGGTAAGCTTGGTTTTCCAAAGTTGAGATCCTTTGTTTGGAGAACAAGGACACTGTTCTTGTGGGCAACATGTGGAAGTGATTGCGCCAAGCGGCTGCATGGGGCCGAGAGGAGGAGGAGAGAGGGGGGTGATCATCGGCCCCGGGGCTCTGCTCCATGTAGAGACACCGGTCCGATGCCCCTCTTCTGCGCACAGAGATAGGTGATTCATAGGGGCCCATTATTCTTCTCCTGCCCGCCAGGAGAGCCCCGGGGTAAGGGCGTTAGAAAATGATGGCTGCGCCAAGAGGACTCGGTAAACAGCTGACGCATGTGTGCCAGTAAACAGAGGTCCTTTTAGTTCTCTGTGGTGCAGAGAAGAAGAACTAAACTGATGGTGTAACTTTAACACGATTTAGGGTGTGTGTGTGTGTGTGTGTGTGTGTGTGTGTGTGTGTGTGTGTGTGTGTGTGTGAGAGAGAGAGAGAGAGGATATCTGGCTGGTGATATGATGGTGTTGGAGCGCCCTCTAGGAGTTACGCGCTCAAATGTTCCCAGTTTCTGTCGCTCAGGAGCCGCGTCCACTCACCGAGCTGCCATGCATCATGCAAAATGAGAGATAAATGCAAATTTGAATCGTAGTCTGGTTTTTATCACTTGGTGATCTAAACTGCTAACTGTTGCACTCAGAAAACAAAACCGAATTTAAGACAGTGACACATCAACAGACGCACAACAGCTTAAGTTATTTAAAAAAAAAAGAAAACAAAAAAAAACACCCCAGACCTTCTCCTGCTCTCCAGAAGTTGTGGTATCCAAACAAAGCCCCATGAAAATGCCATTCCTCCCTCACTTCGGCGGGGACATTTCACTCCCCAAATAAGCAGACTCTTACTTTGAAAAGGGGTCCAGCGCTGGAAGGGAGGAGAGGGGGGGGTGTCATTTCCTGAGAGTT
Organism: Pempheris klunzingeri; assembly: GCF_042242105.1. Taxonomy (NCBI): domain Eukaryota; kingdom Metazoa; phylum Chordata; class Actinopteri; order Acropomatiformes; family Pempheridae; genus Pempheris; species Pempheris klunzingeri. Next base: position 7,981,902 of record NC_092017.1, read on the forward strand.
ATTTACTTTGAGCCAGATGATTTTTCGGGGGGCGGAGGAGAAGGGGGGGAGGAGGAGGAGGGTGGACTGTAACATTGAATCAGTTACAGGTCGCTTAGCCGGAGCGCAGTTGAGAGGACGGTCGCGGATGCGGACAGAGGGTCGCACATATGCTCTCACAGCGCAGGACCTCTGAGGATTACAGCCGCTGCAAAGGACCCTCACTGCGCCTTTTGGAGCCGCCAATTCACTCTGGATATACTTACACGAAAGGAATATAAAAAGGGGATTAGTAAAAGGTAATTGAAAGGTTGTTGGAAACCAATAGATGATTGAAACTACTTTGTGTTTGTCTTTTTAAAAGTTTTTTTTTCTTTTTTTTGTCGAAAAAGACGCGGGGAATCTAAAACATCAGATTCTAAAGGTCTAATGGGAGTTTAATTGCAGGCTTAGTTAGTTTATCCAATCATTAGATTATCCTCAACTCTGGAAAAGTTTCTTGAAAAGTTTTATTCGCCAAAATATGAAGTCATCTGGTGCCCTGCGAGTTGCATGCGACTCGTGCATTAGACAGTATATTCTATATATTTTATTTAGCCTAGATGTGATTCCTGTTCCCCACGCACCATATGGTCTCACCCCTGGACGCCGAGCAGGGAGATGTCGCTGACTGTGCTGGATAAAAGCGCTCGGTTTCGGCCTCACAGCTGGAGGTGTCACCTCGAAGACTGAAGGCACCATTGTGGGATGCTGCCTGGCATTTAATGGGAAACACGTTGGAAATTGTACATCTCATTGTTTTCTCGTCTGGTGGTGGAATGCGAGGAATTAAAAAATGGAAAATAGGCACCGGAGGCGCTGGAGTGAGTCCAGTCTGAGGCTCCAGAGCTGCAGCTGAATGGATCCAAGAGGAGAAAAGAAGAAGTGAAGAGCTGAGTGTGTTTTGGAGCTACGACGCATTCTTCATTAACCACCTACCCTGCTGTGCCACCGGGGGATCTTGCAAAGGAATACAGCTTGTGGTCTGAATTTCTCAAATATTTAGATATTTTACACCGCTGTGCATCAATGCTTGTATTTTCAGCCTTTAATTTCCATGGAAATCCACCTTTTTGACTTGAACTTTTTGGACTGAACTGAGCCGTATCACCATCCGTGGAGGGCAGAAAGTTGAGACAAGACTTATCAGCTGTTGCTCAAGTGTACCCATCCCTGCAGGGAGACATGCATTTGTTATCTGGCACATTTGTTGGGTCGCTTGGTGTGAGCGGGGAATAAAAAGAAGAGCAGGACAGCCCGACTGCCACTCCAGGCTCACTTAGATTTACGCGCAGTGGCTGGAGGATCCTCGCCAAAACCGAGGCAGAGAACAAAAAAAAAAAAACAGAAAAGAAAAATCCCTTGTGGAGATTGTCTGAGACAAGGCGTGTGCGCAAACACGTCACAACGGACCAAGCACTTTGTCAGTTGATTCCCACGCCAATATGTACTTTTGTGCGGAGTGGGCCCACTAATTACAGAGTTAAACAAATCCAGGTTGGCCGTGGATAATTTAGCCAGAGCGCACAGCCACGGGAAGCTGTGCAAGGTCCCAATGTTTTATTGTTTGGGGACACTGGCCATGGAAGAGACAGAGCACCCACAGTGAAGGGAAAAAACGTTTCAGTTCAAAACGAAACTATTTAGAGTTAAGTAACTCCTCAAGTAGAGATGATTTGGATGGCGATTGTTGGAAGAACAGCTGAGGTTGATGGAAATTAAAATCTTTCCAAGCTTTTTTTATTTTTTTTTTGAGAGAGCGCCTGTTGGACTGTGTGGCCCCTGATAAAAACCCACAGACAGACAGACAGACAGACAGACAGACAGACAGCTCTGTGACTAATCTAAACAGGACAGGATCTGTGTGATGACTTGAGTCTGGACTAAACCTGAGAGTTTCTCCATTAGGCGTCCTGTAAATATTTAGTTTATAATAACAATAAAAAAAAACACATACATATAAATCTTAGAAATCCCCGTTTTCAGTCAACACAATGAAAACTAGACGTTTTTTTTCAATCAGCGCAATAGAGAGACTGTAGAGAGGCGACTGGGCAAACTGGAGCTAATTACATTTAAGGAGGTTTGGGGCCTTAAACATGTGGACTGTGTCGCCCTCTAGCGGCGGTCTCCGTGCACACTGTGCGCGCTGAGGAGCGCCTGTCTGTCCTCTCCATCCTGCGGATTCCTCTGACACAGCCCCCCCACCCTGACTAATACTCCTGTGTTACACTTTACATTCTTACTGTCTCAGATGAGAGACCACTGGTGTTACTGTGAACTTCCCCAAATCCCTCTAGAAACCTGTTTATTAGAACAAGAGTTACCGAACACGGGCTGGACTTTACCAGACAGTAAAATGTCAATAAGCAATTGATTTATTGACCAGATACTTCAGTTATCAAATTGGATGAGACGTGGAGACAGTGGTTTCATATCTTATCAGGGCTCCTTGCTGACTAAATAAGTGGTATTTCTGTCTCCGCAGGCCGGATCATCCATAGCCATGGATGGGGTGAGGACGTGTGTCGTCTCTGGGGCTCTCTTGGCGGTGCTGGTTTCAGGTAAACACGCAGAGCTGTGCACAATATTAATGTTTTTTCCCCCCCTTCATTTCGTGACACTCCCTCTAATGTTTTCACTCACCCTCTTTCAGTCACCTGCGGACTGTCGCCACCCACCATTGTGTCTAATGAAGAGGAGTTCATCCTGCAGCCCAACTCCGTGTTCAACATCAGCTGCACCGGTAAAAGAAACGTGGTGTGGGCCGAGCCCCTGCCCAAAAACACCTTCGTGTACCCGGGCTACTACACGGCGACGCTCTTCATTTACAACGCGACTGTGGAGAACACCGGATACTACATGTGTACATACGAGAGTCAGGAGGAAGAACCGGAAGAAGACAATGAGGCGGGAATATATGTTTTTGTTCCAGGTAAGTCAGGGGTCAAAGGGGGTGTGGGGAAACTTAAAGACACACCACGAGTGTGTGGCCACAAGTACAGATTATGGGACAACAGGAAAGGCTAAGACTCAGAGTAGCAGTGGCATAAGTGGAGATTCACAAGAACTAATGTAAAGGTAGCTGACATTAGTCACCATGAGCTGGTCATACCAGACCAGGTGAGGCAGTGACAGCCCGACCCCAGTGTGTTAAATTGAGCGCTTTATTGCTTTTGAATCCAACTTTTCATCTAAATAAAGAATAATGTGCCATTTCTTCCTCCAAAAAGTTTCATAGCCGAGCTTTAAATTAATGTAGAGTCCAAATAGAAATAGCATAAGTGTACAAAAATAAGCACAATGGAGCACTTTGATGATTTTCAGTCAGATGTTATTACTCACAGTGACCTCATTCCCTCCTTCATGCACCTAGATCACCAGGCTCCATTTGTCCCGGACACGCCTGATAACTTGGTGGTCCCCATGGAGTCGGCCGGAGTGCCCATCTCCTGCCGTGTGTCCGACCCCTACTCCAACGTCCTCCTGAGGAGCGTCCCCAGTGGAGAGGAGATGCCTTCCTACTACGACAACAAGATGGGCTTCTTTGGAAGCCTCCTGCCCGGACAGTACCAGTGTGAGACCACCGTGAACGGCCAGACAGTCAGGAGTGCCATTTACACTGTGGAGCCTGAGAGTAAGTGAAGATGAACACATCATACAAAGACTTAGATTTGGTGTTGAATGAAAAGATTGAATCTATCTGGATCTTCATACGCTGAACGACTTCTAATGAGTAAGAGGGAAGTTATTATTATGTCTTTTCAAGGAGCAACTACATTGACAGTGATTTCAAGAAGATTCAAAAATTGCACAGCTGGAAACCATTTATGAAAGAAAAAAAGAAACTGTGTTTACCACGAGAGGGCTGCAGGGTGATCTCACTGTATGAGAGCCATGACATTATGTCATTATCACAGGGGGAGCTGACTTAACACGCCTGTTTTCACTCTATGTATGTGTGTGTGTGTGTGTGTGAGTAATGACGACCTGCTGAGCCACCACTCGGTGATAAATGAGCTCATGGTAATCAAGTTGTCACTATCTTGGGACGTGTGAGATGACAGCGCTGATGTGTGCTCTCCGCTGATCCCTCTAGCCCCCTCAGACATGGAGGACTTTGACGTGGAAGTTACAGCCAGAGAGGAGACGGTGAGAGCAGGGCAGCCTTTTAACGTCATCTGCGTCGCTCCCCCTGGACTGGGCTTCCAGCAGCAGTGGCTCCATCCTAAAAAACAGGCAAGATGCAGCTCTTTCCCTGTCTGTGTTTTTTTTTTTTTTTTTTTAATTTCAATCTAGTCTCCTCTGTGGCCTCATCCAAAATCAGCTTCAACTTCCAAGTCTTCTTGCTTGCTTTCCTCCAACCTCCTGTCATATTTCCATGTCATTTCCTACCCAGAAGCACTGAGCCTTAAATTAGCCAATAATGGTTTTGGACCTAAACCTAGCAGCGGTGAAAGTGGAATATAGCTCCAAGGACGACGGCCCTTAGTGGTTACAAAGTATGCGTTAGGAAAGCAGCGACTGAATGTTGTGTCTTCATTATGAGGACATCAGCCAAACGGCTCCTGCTGCAGTTAACCCCATGTGCAAGACGCCGATGGGAGAGTTAAAGTTCAGAGCAAATGGCCTGAGGGGAGCAGGAAGCTCAAAAGAAGGGAAAAAAAAGAAAAGATAGTAAATCCTTTGACCTCAGTGACCTTTAAACATGTAGGACAGATGCTGTCCGCACATTACAGTCCACTAAACATTAAATGCTTTTGAAGTGTTCGCTGAAAGGATCTGAAGGAGCTCTATGTGTAATTTATGTTTGTTTATATTTATATTCAGATTCTCAGTCTATACAGCACGTTGTCCGCTTTGCTGCACGGGGTTCCTCTAAGCCTTTTTCCAGAGATGGTGAGGGAAGGAACCCTGGAATCTTGACTCCTTGCAATTACAGGCTTTTAAAAGGCTCTGTGATCCTGATTTATCTCCTGTGGCCTAGCAAGTGTTTTATGCATTAACCTTCAGCAGCGCGACGCACCGATTCTCATACATTGTACCTGTAAAACGGAAAAACACAGTTTAATAATATCAAATATCTTATTACCAAGTTTTTTTTTTCTCCAGTGAGTAGGCTCTCAAACTTATATTGTTCTTATATTCTCATAGGCTCTGGATGCAGTTCAGATGAAACAGGCCTTTCCTGACCGGGTCGTCTACACCCTCATTATCCCACAAGCCACCTCTCTGGACAGCGGCACCTACGAGTGCTCCATCACCCACGAAGTCAGCGGAAAGGTCAGAGTCGGCAGCGTGGCCGTCACCGTCGTCGGTAAGCCGGACAGGTTTTCTTGATACCTTTTTAATGAGTTTTCGGCAGAACTGTGATAGTGTGAGGACGTGAGCACCGAACTGCACCCTCTTAATCCAAATTTAACATTCTCATCTTCATCTAGGTAAAAGTGTCGTGGTTTCCCATATGCACACAAGGTGCTTTTAGTGGTGTGTGGAAGTCATTTTCTACCATCTGACTGTAAAGCTTCACCTCTGCTTTCAACATCAGCTACTGTGTTTTATGGGATGGCTTCAGCAGATGTGTGTCAGGCCTTCGTTTCACCTCAACCCTCAATCTCAGCCCTCTGTTTTCACTCAGTGAATCTATTACTTTACCGATTTTCATCCACGATCACCTGCTTAGTCTTTTTTTCTGTTTTGTTTGTCACTTTAGAAGAGGATTCCTTTGTGGTGCTGGACCACAGTGGGATTTTAGCCACGGAGTTTGTCAGCCTTTTAGAGGAGACAGAGTTTACCATCCTCATTGATGCCTACCCAGCCCCCAAAGTGATGTGGCTGAAAGACAACAAAGACTTACCAGAGAACTTCTACATCCTCACCAAAACTAGCCACCTCGAAGGGAACCGGTAAGAATAAAGATTTTGATTTGTTAATGTTTGAATGGATGAGGATTTCTAGCAGTTAATGCAGTTAAAGGAACAGGAACAGGAACAGGACGTTTAACTCTCTGAAAGAAAGTAGATACGCATATTTCCCTAATTGTCAACTTTTCCTATATATAAAAAGTGTATGCAAATTTTCTTTTCACAGGTATCAGAGCATTCTCACGTTACGGCAGCCTCTGGTGAAAGACAATGGGAATTATACCATCAGAGTCCTGAGTGGCTCTCGCACTGCTGAGTTCTCCTTTACCCTCAAAGTAAAAGGTAAGATAGATAGATAGATAGATAGATAGATAGATAGATAGATAGATAGATGATAGATAGATAGATAGATAGATAGATAGATAGATAGATAGATAGATGATAGATAGATAGATAGATAGATAGATAGATAGATAGATAGATAGATAGATAGATAGATAGATTTGTGATGTATGACTGATTGTGTACATGTCTTTCTTTCAGCCCCCACTGCAGCAATGTTCCCACCATCCTCAGCCCCCGTGCTACTGCCACAGGTAGAGGAGATGGTTGTGCCCCTCCACACTCCTTTCACCTTGACCTGTCGGGGAGAGGCCAAACTAGCCTGGGAGACTCCGCTCGATGTGCCCGAGAACACACAGGAGGACAAGAGCGGCCTGTTTGTCACCACCATCACTGTGGACAAAGCCACTGCTATGCACACGGGCTACTACGTCTGCTTCTATAGTAGAAATAGCACGGAGGATACAGACGACAGCAGCATCTACATCTATGTGCCAGGTACGGGGTTCACAGCACCTTTGAGCTTGTGTGTTTTTGTTGTTTGACTTTATTATCGAGTCTGATAATCTGATTTGACTCCAATTCAGATCCTGATGTTCCGTTTGTGCCATCGCCGGTGCCCTTCGGCAACCACGTCCTGTCTGACCACGAGGAGATGGAAATCCAGTGTCGGGTGTCTGATCCCAGCGCTAATGTGACCCTGCTTAACGTTGACACCCAGCAGCCTGTGCCCAGTGTTTATGACAGCAAGAGGGGCGCTTTGGGAGTATTTACTGCTGGAACCTACGTCTGTAAGGCCCTCATAAACGGAGAGGAACACTACAGCGGTGAATACATCGTCCACGGCTGGACAGGTTTGTGTTCGTGTAAATCTGTGTCAGTAGATGTGTGTAGTGTCACCTTTCAAATCTGATCTCTCAGCTCCATGTTCTCTTTGGTGGATCTGTGCCCTCCGGCAGGCATTTTGACCGTGTCAGTTGTTGTATCTCAGGTGGCGCTGCGCTGCATGTTGAGCTGATGGCCAAACGGACTGCCCTGCTGGTGGGAGAGACCATCACAGTTACTTGTGTGGCTCGAGGATCTGAGATTCTGGAAGACCACTGGAAATACCCTGGCAAACTGGTGAGGGCACAAGTCACACTACGCAGTACAAATAATTCAAACTCATCGTGTGTTTTGGCAACTGTCGGCTAAAAGTTACCGTTGTTCAGGTCCTATTGCAAGTGGTTTGAAACTCAAAGTACCCGATGTTGTTTGACAGGCTAATCGCGCAGTCAAAACAGTGCATGAGAACAAGAGGGATCAGGAGATCCTTTACACCCTGACGATCCCACAGGCCTCCACCAAAGACAGTGGCATCTACTCTTGCTCCATCACTGATATCATTACTAATGAGAGCCAGACAAAGCAACTAGCTATTCGAGTTTTCGGTATGAAAGCTGTGTTTTGTTTACTTGGCATTGTTTCATGAATTCTTCTCTTTCCTGCGGTGATGAATGAGTGCTGATCGTCTTCTGGCCTCTCCTCTCTCCTAACAGCGAGTGAGTTCCTATCCGTCCATCCGGAGTTTGGAGAATTTGAATCGTCAGAGCTGGACGAGGTGCGGGAGTTCAGGGCCGAAATCAGCTCCTTCCCCGGCGCTCGTGTCACTTGGCTCAAAGACGGCGTCCCACTCAGCGATGTGACAGCGGAGATCTCCACCAGCCTCCGGCAGCTCAGCGAGACCAGGTGAGACTCCCATGCAAGTTCGACTAATGACAGCAGAGCTAATGACAAGCACAGAGTTAACATTCCCACACGTTAGCCGGGCCTGTCATTAAGGGTTTAGTGCGATTGTTAACCGTGACTGTGTGTTTATTGCAGTTTCTGTTTTTGTTGCTTTGTGTAGCTACATGAGTGTTCTTACGTTGATCCGGGCCAAGGAGGAGGACAGTGGGAACTACACCATGCGAGTGGAGAATGGAGACCAAAGACGTGATGTTGGATTGATCCTGGAGGTCAAAGGTCAGAGAGAGGAATGCCCCAAACCTTTCATTACCTTTATTTCCTTGCGCTCACAACCTTTCAGCCCCAGTTACAGTCTGTCTCTTTGTCACATATTTACACACACCTTTCTACGCTTACCCTCTTCTGCTGGACTATGTTACAGTGCCTGCAGTCATTGTGGAGCTGATGGACATCCTACATGGCTCAGCCACAGGCCAGTCTGTGGTGTGCATTACTCGAGGGCAGCCCACTCCTGTGGTGGAGTGGTTCATCTGCAAGAACATCAAACAGTACGTTCAGTCTTCTTCAGCACAACATTCAGCAGCCGATCAATGCTTCTGGCCCTCTCAGCCCACACACATACAGTCAGTGCACGCTCGAATTGATTATCTCTCTCTGTTGCTTTGCTCCCGATAAGTTGTGCCAATGACTCGTCTTCCTGGGCGCCTCTCCCCACCAACTCCACGGAGATCACCATGGACTCGCACTTTGACGAGGACAACAACCTGGAGAGCCAGGTCATATTTGGTCATCTGGAAAGCACACTTGCGGTGCGCTGCCTGGCCAGGAACGAAATGGCCGCCGTCAGCAGGGAGATCAAGCTGGTGTCCAATGGTACGAACACACACACACACACACACACACACACACACACACACACACACACACACACACACAGCATCCGTGTTTGTTTCCTCTAACTTTACCAAGCTTTTAAATCGACATTTGATGTTGTTGTTTCCACCTTGTTTCCTGTGAAGTTGCTTCCATTTCTGACACTCAGAGTGTGGCAGGCTTTGTAAGTGACTGTGTTCAGGGCTGTGATAGTGCTGTCAGTGTTGCAGCAGCTGTCAGATGATGAGTTTGTGGCAAAACAGCTGATAGGCTTTGCTGCGGGGAGAGGGCTCCTGTTCTGACAGCTAATACAAGGCAGCAAAAGATCGTTAGGCCATTTGGTTTAGCTTTACACCCTCATCCTCACCCCTTATCCATCTGTCCACTCCCCCTAAACGATAGCCTGGACCCTTCCCCCACTTCCATGTTATCTTCCCAGCATACCATGTGGTCCTAGTAGTCTGAGCATTCTATGGATTTAATTGTTTCTCAGGCCTGACAGACAACATTTTTGATGCAACACGTACAAAAGCTTCTCATTTGTCATTACAACAGACACATGTTGGCACATGTGATCAGTGCGCTCTCCATCTAACATGTATGACTGCTGGCTCTCCTCCTGAACAGGCCCTCACCCAGAGCTGACTGTAGCTGCTGCTGTGCTGGTGCTCCTGGTCATTGTCATCATCTCACTCATTGTCTTGGTTGTTATTTGGAAACAGGTACTGCTGCCATCATCCATTCTCGCATATTCACTCTCACCTATGCTTCTACTTAACCCAGATTTCCTGATTCATGTTTAAAGATTAAGACTGAAAATGAATGATTAGAATTAATGACGTTGGTTTATGTCCAACAATCCTCCGCTTTGACTTGACAAAGATTAATTAATCAATGCTCACATGCATTTTGTCTTCCAGAAACCACGGTATGAGATCCGTTGGAGGGTCATAGAGTCTGTGAGCCCAGACGGCCATGAGTACATCTATGTGGATCCCATGCAGCTTCCCTACGACTCCAGATGGGAGTTCCCCCGGGACAGACTTGTGCTCGGTGAGCTGATTGTAATTTTCAGTGAGCTAAAGCTGTAGTCGGGTGCAGGTGGCTCTGCAGCCTCCCTGCAGGGATGTTCTGGTCAGGACACCTCATTCATCTTGTCTTTAAAGTGAGGCTGTTCTAATCTAATCTGTCTTGGGCAGTAGGGGTTTGCTGGTTGGGGTTTAGTTTGACTCAGTGATCAAGGGGACATTCAGCCACAGATGAGAAAGCAGAAGGCAACAAAGTGCCTGCGTGTGTTTCTATGCTGGTGTTTGTGCAGCTTCTTTTTTTCTTTGTTGACAATTGATCCTATGACTCCTATCTTGTGCTTTTCTCAGGTCGTATCCTGGGCTCCGGAGCCTTTGGGAAGGTGGTAGAGGGCACCGCCTATGGACTCAGCCGCTCCCAACCTGTGATGAAGGTGGCAGTGAAGATGCTGAAACGTGAGTTAAAGGGATTACAATAGGATTACAATCACAAAGACATTTAAGCCATATTGCTACCAGTCATCTGATATGTGTCTTTATACCAGTGAAGCTCACTAGTTGTAGGCACTGGTCAGGTGAGGGCAGCTGTTGTTACTGCTGCTGATTTTGCCCGATTATCAACATGGACAGCAATTGGAGCAGCAGCAGAGGCTGCGACAGACAGCAGTGACTAGAGTCAATTAAGGTGCTTCAAGACCCATAGCGCATAATTTCCGCACTTTACGCCACAAATTGCACTTATTCTCTGAGTTATAACAGTCAAATCTGAACACAGAGACAGAACATACATATGTTTAGATTCAGTGTGACCTACACTTCCCAGGGATGTGTCAAAGTAATCTCATTATGGTTGTCTGAGCATTATGAAGTACACTGCAAACAAGAGTGCCAAAAGTTAATTCGGCATACTTTTAAAGGTGCCAAATTGAAAACTCTGCAATAATAAATGAAATCAGTTACCTAGGATATTAGGCCTGTTATACTATTTAAACCTAAAATGTTACTGAAAAAAATGAAAGTTCATCTTTCATTTTTTTCAGTGATTTTATTCAACCGGTGCAACTTGTGGGAGCAACAGTTGAGCTGAGGAAAAAGTGACGGAGAGGAAGTTACCACTAGATTCTTCAGATTATTAAAGACGCTGTTTTACAGAAAGATAGTAGTAGATAGATAGTAGAAGTAGTAAGTATTATAGAACTCAGATGAATTAGGTCTTGGCTGACTGTGTGGGTGGATTGTTTGAAAGTTTAAGTACGTGTGATGATAGTCATGATCGCTGCTCCTTCTTTCAGCCACAGCACGCTCCAGTGAGAAACAGGCCCTGATGTCTGAACTGAAGATCATGACTCACCTCGGACCACATCTCAACATTGTTAACCTTCTGGGAGCATGCACCAAGTCAGGTGAATAAGACACACACACATTGGAGATGTAAAGACACACGCGCTCATTCATAGGCAAACAGACGCTGTATAATTCCAGTTTTCTCTCGCTTGCAAATCAGGCGCCGCTTCACAAAGAGACACATAATAACGCCCACATTCATGCTACCAAAAATGTGTACACACACTCATTCAGCTTTGGCAATTGTACACAGCTCTAACGATCAAAAAAGGTTTGACAGGCCTCTGTCAGCTCTTGGTGGGTGTGGTATTTTAACAAGCTTTTTATGGGAAAGTGGAAGCTTGCCCTCTTGACTGTGCTTTTAGCTTTTACAAGCCTCTGATAAGATTAGCCTGCAGACTGACGCCGATGCACAACTATATCTGCTGTGTTGTTCACAGGCCCCATCTACATTATCACTGAGTACTGCTTCTACGGGGACCTCGTCAACTACCTGCACAAGAACAGGGAGAACTTCCTCAGCCTGAACCCTGAGAAAAATAAAAAAGAGCTGGACATCTTTGGAATCAACCCTGCAGACGAGAGCAGCAGGAGGTACCACGTTTATGTTTTATCCTTTTATCCTGAATAATTCTTGAAATTCGGGTGCTTTGGAAGATGTTACGGAAAGGACAAAAGAATATCGATTTAAATACAACTGTTTACAACCGTTTACTTCCCGTCTGCCACTCCCAAATATTGCAGCCATTGTCACAACAATCTTGTCTCACACAATCACATTCTCCCCTACCCCTAATCGGTAACTCTATCGCCATTTTCTCCATGGGTGAGGAGATTGTCTGGCGTCTTCACCTAATCAAATCGCCGTCTGAAGTGGTCTCAGCTTTCAACCTAATTTCATTGTGTTGGAGGTACCTGTTAATTCCGTCCGCCCAGACGTTCATGGTGAAACTGCAGCCCTCTCTCTCCCTCCGAGGCTCATCTGTGTTGATGGATGACTCACAGTGACCACACCTCGAATTGACCATAACATGATTTAATCCTGGCTACCATGTTAGAGCCCAACCACATCTTCCTCCAGCCCCAGCCAGAGGGGAGTGAGAGGATTTAAGGACACACAATAGGGGACTGAATAAGACGTATAACATAATGCATTATCACCATAACCCACAACCTGTCCTCGCCTCATCACTAACAGCATTCCTTCTCTGTGTCTCTCTTGCCTTTGCACGCAGTTATGTGATCCTGTCCTTCGAGAGCAAAGGAGACTACATGGATATGAAGCAGGCTGACAACACTCAGTATGTGCCCATGCTGGAGATGAGCAATGCCTCCAAGTACTCAGACATCCAGAGGTCTAACTATGACCACCCACCCTCTCAGAAAGGATCAAGTGGTACGCACATGCGCTTGCTTCCTCTGCTCTCTGTCCTCCTTTTCAGCCTCTCCTCTGAGTTATTGGTGTGTACTTGTTTGGCGTTAGTGCTGTGTTTGAGTCAGTGTTGGTTGAGGGGTCCACCCTGTCAGAATTTAGGACTGGTACAGCCCTGTAATTATATGGAGAGGATAATTGTAGCACATGCATAATAATGCCTGGTTTCTCCCTGCCATTAGGAAAAGCCAGGTTTGAGCAGCCAGTACTATATTTACAATACATGAACATATAGTCATGGTGTTTTCTGTGTGTTGTCTAAACCAGAGGGCGAGATGGACGACCTGCTGTCAGACGACATGAACGAGGGCCTCACCACCACCGACCTGCTCAGTTTCACCTACCAGGTGGCCAAAGGCATGGAGTTTCTGGCTTCCAAAAACGTAAGTTTAGTCCACAGAGGGACGATTTTGCTGGGCTTTTCATAGCACATAGGTCCTGCAGCACCGCATTTCCACACTTCCCGCTGAATGCGGATTTTGCCATGTGTCCTATATGATGACAACTGTGCCGGCCAAAGGAGCCTGAGGAAATCAGCAGTTGTGTGATAAGCAGTCCCATGAAGGCTGCTGAGCCCACTCAGGAGGGAGGCCAGGGGCTGAATATAGTAGCAGCACAGCCAGGGCTAGAATTACCAGGCAGGGACACGCTGCAGCCAGAGGCTATTCATTCAGCTTCATAGTTATTATCCCTAAATATCCAGTGGTCACAGCCATCCCTCCAACTGGCATGTTTATACAAAGTCCATGCTTTATAAAGCAATATGAAATGGCATTAAAAATGAACTCGGCTGAAATGAAATACTCACAGAAGTAGATGCAGTCAGTAGCTGCAGGAACAAGATATGTTGTTTTTTAAATGGTGTATGACGCAGTGAGCCACTAATCACCTTTACTTACTCTCTCTTTTGGCAGTGTGTGCATCGAGACCTCGCTGCAAGGAACGTCCTCCTCTCTCAGGGCAAGATAGTGAAGATCTGTGACTTCGGACTGGCCCGAGACATCATGCATGACAACAACTACGTCTCCAAAGGGAGTGTAAGTCTCCGTGCATACATAACTACCACCTAAACCATGCCTTTATTATATTTTTCCATGATGGGTTTTCCACGTGTGAATGAAAATTTCCTCTCTGTCATCACACAGACCTTTCTGCCAGTGAAGTGGATGGCCCCGGAGAGCATCTTTGACAACATGTACACCACTCTTAGTGATGTTTGGTCCTACGGCATCCTGCTCTGGGAGATATTCTCCTTAGGTGAGCCCCTGCAAACACATTAGAGAAAAGGAATACTTAAGACTGCAGTCGGTTGAGAAACTCATGTGAATCCCTTTTGGTCTGAAGGTGGCACCCCTTACCCAGGGATGGTCGTGGATTCAAGCTTCTACAACAAGATCAAGAGCGGATACAGGATGTCCAAACCCGAGCACGCACCTCAAGATGTGTACGTGATAGTTTGCGTGACCACTGTTCCGTTGCTGTGCATGACATAAAGCTCCCCTAACGTCCTGTCAGATGAGGAATGCGTCGGCCTGTAAACTCAGAACAGTTTGTTTCTGCTCTGTGTGATATACAGCGGCTGACATGAGTCACAGCAAAATTGCAAGGCACAGGACAGGTCGTACAGTTCTCTATGTTAACAGCGCCTCTTTTTGCTTTTTCAGGTATGAGATGATGATGAAGTGCTGGAACAGCGAGCCGGAGAAGAGGCCTTCTTTCCTGGGTCTAAGTGACACTGTTGCTTCTTTGCTGCCCTCCAGCTACAAGAGGGTGAGCCTCCTTGTGACCCCAGACCTCTGCAGAAAACCTGCTTTCTAATTTACCAGCTCCTCTTCCTGACCCCGTGGTTGGACGTGCACATTCTGTTCCTTTCTTTCTTTTTGCATTTTCTGAATGATTTACTTTTTTTTTTTTTTTTAGATGTCATCAAAATCTCCGCCCCCATGCTTCAACCTGTAGTTTTTGCCAAGCAAAGTACAGGTTGAAAATAGGTTTAATACACTCTTAAAGTAGCAGGCTGTTCATTTAAAACCTCTTCCACTTCCTCTGAGAGTGCATTAGAAGTGTTTCTGCAGGCTCTGTAAAACAGGGACCTTCAAGTGATTAGAGTGCAAATGCAGCAGCTGGATGTCAGAGCGGCTGGCCACAGTCTGGGTAATGACGCAGCCCCAGTTCTCGCCTCCACCACCCAACCTTAATTACCCCATTAAACGCCACACCACACATGGTACATCAAAACAGCTTTACCTCTGCCTCCTTCTCAGAGTTTTAATGGCTTTGGGCAGAGGAGGAACTGACTCTTGTTTTAGCACCTCGTGCTTGTGTGACTTTCAGTTTGGATCTCACCACCCAGCTGGCAACACAACTAGTGATCACACTCGTACCACAGTCCTCCTGTGGCTCTGCAGAGCTTTTTCAATTCTGTGCTTACGCTTGCACACTGTATTGTATCATCGCGACTTCTGTGCGGCTAACACAAATGTTTCTTTTGCACAGCATTTAATTCGAACATGTATGTCCATCTTGTGCAGCATTACGAGAGGGTGAACCATGAGTTCCTGAAGAGCGACCACCCCGCTGTGACTCGGGTGTGCATGGAAAACGACGACGCCTACATTGGCATCACCTACAAGAACCAGGGCAAGCTGAAGGACAGGGAGAGCGGCTTCGACGAGCAGCGGCTGAGCTCAGACAGCGGCTACATCATTCCCCTCCCCGACCTGGACCCTATATCTGACGACGAATATGGAAAGAGGAACAGACACGGGTAAATGGAACCAAACATTTAGCTCTACTGCTCTGTCTTCTTTATATCCCACCACAGATGGCACTAACCTACGTTGTTTACGTCCCCTGCAGCTCTCAGACGTCCGAGGAGAGCGCCATCGAGACGGGCTCCAGCAGCTCCACGTTTGCTAAGCGCGAGGGTGAGACTCTGGAGGACATCACACTGCTGGACGAGATGTGTCTGGACTGTAGTGACCTGGTGGAGGACAGCTTCCTGTGACGACTGTGCAGCCTGTGTAGCAGAAGCAGCAAGGAACAGGGGTGTAGGGATACAGAAAACCAGAGACAAGACTTGTAAATCAACCAAAGACTCTGCTGTCTACCCTCTAGCCCTTCCAGTCCTCCTCCTCCTCGAACGCCATTTCAGAGGACAGAACTAAACCACTTCCCTGTCTGGATGAGTCTGTGGTGACATTACGGTACTCGTTACTTCTCCCTGGACACTGCCTCCTGTTGGGCTGGAGGAGTGAGTGAGCATTGATGAACTTAAAGGACTCAAATAACCATCGAGCCTGTGCGTCGGATGCATCGAGACAACACAGATAAAAAGATAGTCGTTTTAATTTGCAGAGCTTTATTCTATCGGGCATTCTTTCAACAGCAATATAAGCAAAAAGGGACGAATTCAACATGTTGGTCAGCAACTCTAAATCAACCACAGGATATCATCCATATGATATATATTTAACCACTACAGATGCACTAAACAAAATGAGTCCAATACTAGCAACAGCATTCGCAGGTAAACTCACTTCACACTCACCTGCTGCAAGAGAAGCACCTGATGCTGGCACAATCAGTAGCTATATTCGGATTTGAAAGCACAAAATCTGGACTATGTGCATTTTATTTGTATATGACCATATAATGTTTTCAGTGGCTAAATACGTGCAGTAATTCAAATTTATTTTTTTACTTCATCATTATGTAAACATGTATTATTTGTGAATATCGAGTAGATGTTGACCATAGCTGTCTGAATGAAGCTTTTGAGTTGCGTGCATCTTTGCAGTGTCTCACCTTTTGCCCAAATACAACATCATGTTCTCAAATGTCGTCCCAGATGAAGACCTCAGTCCCGTTTGTCGTACAAGTGTGGGCTTTGGAAAACAAAGCGTGATTGTATTGTAAATAGCTCCAGAGTTGTTTTATGAGAGTTTGTTATTTGGATAACAGTATTTTATATAAGCACATATTAAGCTTCTGCACCCTCATTCGCCCCGGTGAAACCAACGCTTTTGATTAATCTGTTACAGCTAAGGGCATATTATTAATGTTCCTGAATAGGAATAACATCAAAACATTTGCCATCATAGTGGACGGTATTTAACGGTATTTGTCAGTAAGAAAGTTGCATGATAAATATTCATGTTTCAATTACAATCAGCCACTAAAAAATGGGATATGTGATATAAAAGGGTTCAAAGAGAAACCTAGTTCATCTGGTCAGTTAATTACAGGCAGGTTGTGTCCTAAAGTCTCATATTTTATCTACTGTCCTGAAGTCTATTAGCAGGTTCTACTTATACGGAGACACTAGATGAATTAGAGGTTCATGTCGATCTGATGTTATACATCAGTTATGTGTAGACTTGTTGTAATCCTGCGTATCTTCCAGCTACTGTACCAGCTGTGCCACTGCCTCCGCCTCTCTCTGTTGACTGTGATATAATCTGCAATCAGTTGTTGCACTTTCCTTTTTTCATTTTGTTTCGGATGTTGCAGAAGAATTAGCCAAACTGAGCTAAAAAAAAAAAAGAAATACAAAAGAAAGAGATGTCTTGCTTTGGCTTCAGATGTTTTAAGTAGTATGGATGAGAATATTTGTGCCGCGGGTGAGTGATGTGTTGTTGACGGTACAGTATCTGCAATTATAGGTAATCACACCCAATATGATGATTTATTCCTACGTGTCATTATTTTACATCATGTACATTCAGATGATTTATATTTCAATAAATGATTTATAATGTAAAAAAAAATAAGATATGTCCTCTCGCTCTCTATGATTTTAAAATATTACACAACCGCACAGAAATAATATAAGTAATAGAAGATTTATGATGTGCATATCTTTGTAGAAAAATAGCCAGATGAAAAATTGCGTTGTAAATTTTGGCCCACAAGGAGATTAGATGCAATAGAGGATGTCGCTTTCCTGGACAAGAATATAACAATATGAATAACATTAATACAAATAACGCAGGACTGGAAGAAGAAATGCTGCATGCCTTCACACACACACACACACACACACACACACACACAAACAACCAGTCGTGGGAGGAAAACCTTTATTATTGATGAAACTAAATGCAGTAATACAACAAAGTAGAAATACTTAATTACAAGCAAAGTGAAATGTCTCCTGTGACTGATATATTATTACAAATAACACTGTTAAATTGTTCAAACTGATGCATCAATGGACACATAGCATGTTGCTGTATCAGGTCGAGGCGGATGCTGCTTTTAACTACTTTAAATACAGTTTGTGGTTTGGTGCAGTGGTCTCCAACCGAAGAGTTGGGCCTCTACAAAGGGTCATAAGATAAATCTGAGCAGCCGTGTGGTGATAAATGGGAGAGGGAGGAGGAATAAAACAAACCTGTCCTCATTTATTAGACTTTTCTCCACTCTTTGTATTTGTTATAAAAATAAATGGATACGCCGACCTCAGTGACCTAGAGTTACATTTAAACTAAACCATCTAAGACATTAAAATGTCTTTAGTGGACCAGCTAGCAACCCTGAAACCTCTGAAACATGACAAGGGGCCCAAACCAGACACTGCTTTATAGTAAGGAGTCACAAACTAAAAAAGTTGGAAATCAATGGTTTGATATTTAACTATATATTGTATTTTTGTGTACAATCTAAACATGAAAAGTGCTGCTGTATCATAAAATAAAAAGTAAAAAGTACAACATTTCAAGTTCAGCACTTATTAATAAATGTACTTAAACTACTACTAATAATAATAATAGTGATAATAACAATAATAATAAGAAGATGATAGTAAAGTTGAATTTGGAAATGATTTACCTTTCTTTGACTACGCGCAGTAGGCCATGTAGAGTGAGAAGTCACACTATAACAAATGCAAACTGACAGACGGCCGTTAGAGGGCAATAATCTCACCACAAGGCTTCTTTGCCAACAGACAGCAAACAATTATTGAGCCATAAAATGTAGTGCCCAGATTCCTCAGCATCCCTGCCCTGGCGGTGGTTTGTGTGGCGGAAGTTTTAGATCACATTTAATGATCTGAAAATCCACAAGAGAGCTCCACTGTGTTTGCTGGCACCAACAGTGGGAGTGACTTGTCATTACCAATTTCTTTCCACCAGAGGGAGGTAGTTTCTAGATAATTCCCAGCGTCTCCAGTTGGAGGGGTGCAACTGATCTGTGCCTGCACAGGTGGGTGGGCCTTCACCCTGACCATGACAACCTCACCAGGAAGGTGCAGCTTTAAGTGGCCGCAGCTGTATACATCTGCAGGTTATTCAAGTCCATCTCATGATGCCAAACCCCTAGAGCTTTAATCCAGTAAATTATGTTTGTTGGCCTCTTTCACATTTTAAATTACATTAAGAAAATAACTATTTGTGTTAGAATGCATTTTATCACTCCTGTAGTCTTATTTTCTAACTTTACCAACATCTCCACAGTTATACACCTTTAACTACAACTGCTTTCCCTTACTTGCCACACCAATTTAGTGTTGCTATAATGATTTTCTTCTGTTTGCTCAAAGTGTTGAACCCTCAAGGCAGACCTGTGCAGCGTCTATATCTGCTCCAACCCGCAGCTGCACCACACCACCCCAGGGAGCTTGCAAAGGACTGGATGGACAAGTAGTGGTAGTCAGCAGGGGTGTCCTCGAGGCTACTGGTATACTGGTAAACATATCAACGTGCTAAGAGCCAACAGTTGGTTTACATGCAGTTTTTCTTGCATCAGACATTAACTGCTAGAGCCAGAGAGCGCTTTTAAAAAAATATCTTTATGGTAAACATTTGCACCTGGTCCAAAAACTGAAAATAACGTTTACATCTGGGGTCCAGTGAAATGTAATTGAAAGAGTCTGTCAAGTCTGATCTTAACTTCAGTTTGTCAGCAGAGGCTTGGAACAACCTTTCACAGAAAAGGCCCACATTACCTCTAAATATGTCAGGATAATATTTTTTAAGTATCATTTTTATTTGAAAAGAAACAACCTTGCCCTGAGCAGCTCCATGGGAGGCGTTGTTAATGAAAAGCTGGAGGAAAGATCCCTTCATAATGATAACAAATGCACTATTAACTTTGCTTAACATGAGACATGCATGCACAATGTTGAGGTGAACATACAGCAATGAAATAGCAGTAGGTCCTGCAGAAATGTTGCATTTATGTATTCCAGAGTAATGTATCTGATGAGAATTAATTTCCCTATTTTCTGATTTCCCTATTTCTGTTTACAAACATAAAAGGGTTAGGGATGAGAACGTTTTGTGCTTGGCCACAAACCGAAGCACTGGACAATGAAGCTTTGACCCAATGATGGCGCTAGATGAAATGTCAGGGGGTCACCAAAGTCATTCCAATTCATCCCGAGGGGGACATGAATATCTGTAGCAAATTCCATGGCAAGCTATCCAATAGTTGTTAAGACATTTCACTCAAAACCATAAATGTCAACCTCATGGTGGCGCCAGAGGAGAAGTCAGCAAAGTCATCATCTTGAAACCATGAACAGTTTTAAAACAATCCGTCTAGTGGATGTTGAAATATTTCACAGAATATCGGTGCCTTCATCTGGTGGAGGATTAAGAGGCACCAAAGTCGGTAGGATTCATCCTCTGGGAACCATGAGTGCGAACTCACAAGTTGGGTCTATGGTTGTACCAAAGTGTAGGACAAGACTGACACACACACACTTTCCCGAATTCACACACACATACTTGCAGCGAAAGCAAAGCAAATCAGCTAAACAACTTAACCTAACAAATGTGCTAATGTGAAAAGAAGATAACAATCTTGCTGAGGGTGGAGGGAAGCGAGACAAAAGCACACTTTATTGACTGTGTCAACAGTTGTTTATTTTTAAACTGATTTGGTGCGCTGCTGATACACTTCACACTGTTTGCCTCATTTCTCAGGCTAATTCACCGTGCCACTCAGAAACAGTTAGTGCCTTGCAGTGTTTTGTCCTCTGTCGAAATGTGTCAAAGAGGTTGTGCTCAAACAGACCCTGAGCCCAAAACACAACGCTTGGGTCAGGTAGCTCAAAGAAATGAGTAGCAACTCACATGATTGGATCCTGGTTGACCCTGCCTTTCCACAAGAACAATTAATTTCTTTGAGCTGCTAATGACGGCCTGAATAACGTGTCGTAAACAAGGAACAAACCAATAACATGTGGTGCATCTACTTAATGCTTTGAGAACCAAACTGACAGCAAATTTGATTTAGAATGACAAATAAAGATCTCTTTTAACAATATGGAAAGATTCAGTGAGACTTTGCCAGATCATAAGTCATGAGAGAGACTGGGGGGGGGGGGGTTGATTGTATCATATTTTCCTTTACAAGAGTGAGAGGCAATCTGATTTTGATATATTTGGCTGCACGAGTGAGTGTGAGACAATTAGATTAGCAATCTCTTTGGTTTGTTTGATATGTAACATCAGTCTGCTTTGTGAAACTCGACGCCTTGTTGCCATCCGTGTGGTCTCCATCCACTGCTCCCCTGGGAGAGCAGGTCCAGGAGGAGAAGTCCTGGAGTTTGGATGGATCTGCTGTAAAACAGATTTGTCTTTTCGGCCGCCACGTGTCCCAGGCTTTTTTTTTCTTCTTTTTTTTTTAACAGGGCAGGGCATCGTGTCCAGATCAAAACCTCACCTCTGTAAGAGATACCGCCATTGAGTTATCACACTATTACAGGAAAATAAACAGTGGTCAGATTGCACAAACAGTACTTTTAGCCTAACCTCCTAAAGCGGCATGCACACACACGGTACAATACCTAAGTGCTGTAGAAAGACCAGGAACACTTTAATCTGGTTCTCTAATTTACAGTTGGGATCACATAGACCATGTTGTTGGAAACTTGCTGTAAGCCAAGAAAACATGCTAACTCATGACTGTGGAGAGAGTTTGCTCTCAGGAATCATATGAGGCCGCTGGAGGCTGGGGCAGTACAGGACTCCACACAGCACTTTTAAGACTTCCTTTTATATTTATTTGGAGTACTGTTTTATGTTACTGAGCCAGATTGTGTTTAGGCACATTTTGCTCCTTAACAACCTATCACAAGACAATCAATTTAAATACAAAGAGAGTACAACATCGTGTGTCCTATTTCTAAGAATCGGAGATTATTTCATATGGATCTTTTTCCAAATATTGTCTCCTATTTTGAGTTTGTAAGTTCAAGAAAGATCTAAAAAAAAAAAATGTTTCTTCACGTGAAGACTTTTACTTTGCTTCTTATCTTGCTTACAACATAAATATTTTCTTACATGCATAGAATTGTTAATTGTCAGGGTTATGGTGTACATGTCAAAATTCAGACACTGTCTCTAATAAATCTCCTGTCTATTCGGGGTCAAGGGTCAGTCACGTTGCACTATAACATTGTTTTTGTCTGTTAGATGGAAAGTGTGTTCATTTTGTTCCATTTCTTGAATCACACAGAATTAGCTTATCTTATTCCACTGATTCAAAATATCAATCAAATATTCCAGATTTTCTTAAGTGTTTTTTCAGATTTGTGAGCATATATTTTCTAAATTGTACCATAGATATCTTATGGAACCATACAAATCCATTTAGCCAAAGCCTAGATAGTTCAGTCCATGTCAACATAATCTTAATTATCCATGATACGGAAGTTCATTTGAGAAGATGAAGAGGTTTGACAAGCACCACTTGGTCTCGGACTGTAGTGTTGATTGTTGAGGATACCAGACACCCAGCTATTCAGTTCCACTGTTGCCTACACCACTCCTGCCACATAGTATGTTTAAACATTAATGTCCCCACGCTGCCTCACATTACAGTATTTTACTCAAGTCTGAATGACCGCACTCAGTTGGTGCCAAACTGAAAAAGATTTCACCGAAAGCGTTTCACAGAATCTGCTCGATCTATATTACAGAGAATTCATCTTCAGTGTAATCGTTGGTTATTCTGGTCAACTCTTTGCCCCAAAGCCAAATGTATTGAAACAAGCAGACTGTTACTGACCGCTGCCTCCAAACTTCTACAAAGCAAGACCAATGGCATCTGCAACCTAACCCCTCCGTTTCTTCTCAGAACACACACACACACGCATCTTGGAAATTCTGGACAGAGTGATGATTGTTTGGATTTCATTTTTTCATTTTGCCCCCTCCCCACATCTGTATTTTAGCTTTCAGTCCGGAACACTGAGCCACTTCTTGCTTGGGGGGGTTTGACCTGGATACAAAAATGTTTACAAAGCAATTGTGCGTGTGGCTTGTTTTTCAACTTTTGAGGGCTTGTTTTCGCATCAAACTGTTTTTTGTATCTTACAGTATCATCTGCTTGTGTGTGTGAGTGTGTGTATGTGTGTATGCTAACCACTGAGCCAGTGTAGTAGTCATGTGCTTTTTGACTTGTGGACTTGGCCTGGGGATGACACCCTTCCATTCATGTGACCAGTGACAGTGGGCTGTGTTGGTGCTCTGTAGGAGCCTCAGGCTCAAATGGAGAAGATATAGTCTTTTCATATGCCAGACTGAAATAGAAATCAACTCTCTAAAGCCACCCAAGTGCCTCTGTCTCCCTAACTGTATCAAAGCATGGCCATGATATGCCCTCTATGTGGTGTGAAGCAAACATATTCAAATTCTCAGCTACACATCTGCACATGTTTGGCTTGTGTGTAGGACTTTTCAGGCTGATCTTAGGAGAGATGGATTTTATCCTGCAGTCGTCTGGCAGGGCCAATACAGCTGCACGTCTCCTGACTCAGTCCTGACAACACTCACACTGAGCCTGTCTTCATCTGAACTACTTAAGCATCTCCTGGTCTTGTATTTCGTGGTGGTGACAGGTAGAAGTGTGACATTAATTTTAATGTAGTTATATGATTCCCACAAGCCGTTTTCATGCCAAACTGCATTTCAATATCTGAAAAATGTTACATCCATAAGAATTTTGACGAGTGTTTTTGTCAGACTGAGAGTTTGCTGTCAAGTTTGCTTTACTGGCTCACTGCAAGTTACACAACACATGCAAATAGACAAAATGAGAGCAAATATAGAAAACATCGTCACCTATTGGACAACACGTGCAGTGTATATAGGAAGGGAAAAAAACAAGTGCAACAAGGGCAAAATACAGAATCTCATTTCCATGGTGCGACTTACAGTGTTTCTCTATTTGGTCGTGGGTTCTTTGTTTGCAGCATTTTTCTCCATATAATTTGCTTTTGTATTTGCATGTGCTTTCAAAGTTGCAGTGCACTGAGCACACATGGCCATCCAACCAAATACATCAACATAGTTCAGTCTTTAAAACACTGACCATAAATCACCTCCGTGTGTGGAGAGGAACCCTTGAAGTTAGTGATTAGCAGGTTGTAATTCCTCTGTCACAGCTACGGCACTACTGATTGCTTTGCTTTGACTGTCTTTGCATATCATACAATTTCTTATTGTCAATATGTGCAGTGATAGTCCACATAAGGCGAAAACTGTGGTTACTTTTAGAGTTGCATTCAAAGAACTGCAGTCACCCAAAGCGATCCTAATTGTTCAGCTACAGTGGAAAAGTCCATGAAATTGTTCAAACGTCTGTTATGATTTTCATTTGCCTGCAGTTGAGGCTCGTCAGAGGCAAATTGTCATTCTGACTGATCACGTTACATTCCTGACTTGCTAAAATATGATTAAAGCTGTACAGAATGATGAAAGAACAGAAAAAAGTCTCCACAGCTCTATTTTAGGAAAATGCACCTTCTGATGACTGAAAATGTTTGCATATGTCTACATGTATGAATCTATACACTTTAGGCCAGTTGCATTACAGATGTGAAGTGCAGCTCTCTGTTGTTTAAATCAGGTAATTACACTAAAACATTTATTTTGACCAAACAAAAGTAAAATTTCAATTTTTAAGCAGGGATCTTTCTAGCTAGTTGAACAATGCTTAATCCCTCCATGATCCACAAACTAATAAACTCCCTTCCTCAAAAAACCTAAATTCCCTGTTTTGTTTTGTTTTTTTCAATGGAAAAGCCATCGCTTCATGTTTTCCAGAAGGAGTTTTTGTATTCACACAAAAGTCCACTCTCTGTCACACTAAAACACATAGCAGCTCTTGGGACTCTGGTCAACACATGCTTTACATTTCTGAAGACTGATTTAGAACCACAAGAACACAAAGCCTTCCACCAACAACTCTGATTATAAACTGTAACAGATGGGGAAATATCATGGACACCGTTGCCTTGAGCACACCCATCACTGGGAAGGATGGATATGTAGTTGAAAATGAGCTAAGTGACAAATTTTGATTGATTTGAATCAGCTGTAGTTCAACCAACAAGATTCAACACATATGTTTAAAACATATCAGTTCTAAACATTCATTTCCACTATGTGATATAATGGCTCCACATAGATTACTACAGTATTTCTTTACCTAGGTCGTTACACTGTGCATTCCCTGGCTGTGTCAATATTGGTATAAGCAGATGGGGCCTGTAGGGAATGCTGCGGGAGCTCTGCTGAGGCTTAATCTCCCTGACAATTTTCCACCTGTGTTTTCAAAAAACTGAAACAAAAACAAAAGGCCACGGAGGGAATCTTCATATCCAAGCAAGCTTCCCCAAGTAAAACATCAAACCACCATGGGTGGAGTAAACAATCCAGCTACCATAAAAACACCCGCGCTCTCAAAGCTATAACTTCAAATCATCTACGTCATAAATGTGTCTGAACTAAAGCAACAAACAGCCTTTCCTCTCTGGGAAACTGTTTTTTTTTTTTTAATGTGCACAGGGAGATCCGTAACTGACAGATGGACCTCCCCACTGTTCAAGTGGAGTATAGGCAGTATTGAACTATAACTGTGGCAGATCTACTTCCTCTCTTGTGACTCTCAGAAGTTCACTGCAGTCCGTTCATATCATGGTGATAGCTTCATGGCTCATAACAAACAAAGTGTTATATTTGGAAAGAGATTGCCGCAAGTTCATGTGACATGCATAAAATTGAAGGAAGTGCAAAGTTGACAATTCACAACACATTGTGCAACGAGTGATAATTGCTCATTTTTCATTCTAACTGCTTTTTAAAGATAGCAGATTCTGACTCTGTGCATGGTCCTGGGAACCACGAGGAGTTCAATGAGGAGCTCACTAGCTAAATGAAAATAACAATTCACTATTATTGCAATCGATAGATGTAGCCTGTGTAAGAATAGCTACTAGGGTAAAGTATTTCACCATCCTTTGTTGTCAAGACTGCAGTATTCACATTACAAGAACAAACATTTCTGACAAGGAATACAGCATGATATTAAGATGTTTCTCTGTGTTATCAAGCTTGTTCAGCGACTTGGAATAATACTGCCATGAACCATTGTTATCATTATTCCCCATAATACAGACACAATCTAGTATTGATACTGAGTTCCTGTGATAAAATACTAAATATGTTATGGACTTCAACTTTTAATTTACACGTGTAGGTTCTCCATTAGCCATCTCTGTTGTTCAGAGTTGAGGTAAGTTTCAGCAATATGCTTATTATTTTGAAAACATACAAAATACATGCAACACACTTTCCTCAGACAAAACATATTAGGCATGGCAGGTACAACATTTGCCATGTTCACCATCGCAATTTGTAAGCATGTTAACATTTGCTAATTAACCTCTTAACATTCTAGCCAACTCTAGCCCTTATCAAATGCATGTATGAAAATGAATTAATTCTAATTCTAATTGATTGATTAACTCTAACTCTACCCTTGCCCACTGACGGACCCGTGGATTTATAAGAGGCTAATGGGAATGTGATTAAGATATTCGTAAGATGAGATATACCTTTACTAGTAACAAAAATAGATCGCTCAGTACAATACAATACAAAAAATAAATGATAAACTAGTGGACTGTGATATAAACAGGAGGAGAAGTAAAAATACGTACAGTTTAGACAAGAGGAAGTATAAAAATATAGACAATATTCATAGGGAGAATATAAACAAAGATGAATAAATATATTGCACAGTTGGTGTCTATTATTGTGCTGTTATTTTCAGTTTTGGTGCATGTATGGACAACTGGGAGCTGACACCTGGAGGAAGGACCTGTAATTTTGCTCCTTCACACACTTAGGGTGGAGGAGTCTGTTGTTGAAGGAGCTCTCCAGTGCTGTAAGTATTACTTTGGCAGGTATTTGGTCATATACCAAAGCATTGGAAAAACTGAAATTTTGGCCTGATGATAGTTCTAAATTAAAAGGCAAAGGATCGCCATGGTTATGACAGTGTATCCTGAGGGGGATTTAAGTGTGTGAACAAAAAGTTATTCCAATTCATCCCATAGCTGTTGAGATCACTCCTCCTCCTGATTAATTCTTATATCAAAGAAGGTCCAGTAATAAATCCAAACATTGGGAACATTGTGGTTTTCAGTTCGTGTGGACCCTCGTAAAGTTGTACTTTAAGCTGCCCTTATCTTATTCCCTTTGCATTAAACAACAGCGCAAATAAAAGTGCAATAAAACAGAATGACATCATCAGCATACAGTGACAGCCAATGTCTCTCCCACAGTTGTAACAAAAACAGGTTTCATTCCAAAAACATTCAAACAATAGGGCTATTTCACCCTCTGACATATTGTTTTTCTAGTGTTAAAATGGCTATATCTAAAGTTTCCTTCAAACTATGAAGGCTCTCAATTACCCTCTTAATTATTAAACCCTGAGTTCCTGAATCCTGAGATTAGTTTATTATGATCTCTATTACGTACACTTGGTAACAGCTCGTGTTTTGCCAAGATTTTATATTACCAACAACAGATTTTGAAATTGAACGTGTAGCTTTTGAAAAAACAAATCTTCCACTCACAAATGAAAAACAGATGTAAGAAGCATCAGAACACACTATCAAAAACACACATCGCTAATGTTAAGCAATGTTAGCCTATGCTACGTTATGTTTCAGCATTTACCATTATCCTGTAATTGTCACTTGTCACTACAGTGGCTGCTAAGGACAAGTTATATAGGCTTACTTTGATAAACATATTAGCCTTGTAGTCTCTCAGTCTCTCCTCTAGAGCTTCTTTGGTTTTATGATTATGATATGAGTTGATGATGAATGAAATGCAGATTCCTAAATGATTCCTAAATTCGGATCCTTCTTGACTCTTTCAATTACTGCTAAGATATTATGACATCTTGAAGAAAAGTCATTCATGGTGCTCATTATAGCAAAGATGATCCTTTATGTTCTTGTCAGTTTCTTTGTTTTTTCATCAACAATGTTTACACTAAATTTATTTAACTTTCATTGCTTTGTTTTGCATTTCTCTGTGTTAATGCCTTTTGCACTAAATACTAAATAATAAATGTGTCCTTTTGTTAACCAGGATGTGCCTGTGCCCTAGCACAGCTTTTCCAGGCTTTGTTTTTGCCCTCAAACTACAGACACCTCAACAGTCCAAATGCCCTTAAAATTATCTCCCAGCCAGTCCAAATGTGCTGTTATTGGGCCATGTGCTTCTCTGTGGTGACCTCTGGGAACATGAAACTCTAAACACAACCTTCACTCTACCTCATCCTGTGCATAGTAGATATTCAATTTCTTTCTATTTCACCCCCATCCTTAAACTATGCAAGGGTGACACAGGTGACACTACACAATTACACACATTACTACACAATCATACCGTAATACAGAAACTGAAAAATAACATAAGTGTGGTTTTTAATATCAGATAAACTACAAGTTATACATCTTCTGTAAAGAGTGGCGCCAAGCATGAGCTGTGCTGTCCAGGGGCCAAATGCATAAACCTCAGTGTAGATTCACAACTAAAACTGTGTGTAGACTATGCACAAAGATAGAATTCTTGTCATTCTTGTCCAGCTCATGAACAGTATCAGAATTGTTGATTTTTTTGCTAATAATTCATGAAAAGTGTTTTGTGTTCAGTTTAAATGTCTATGTGTCCTCTAAGTATTATATTGTTTGTGGCACAGTGGTTAAGTCCTTTGTCTCTTGTGAAGAAGCTGCAGACAGCAACATACACTGAAATGTTTGGTAAGCAAGAGGTCCATCTCACAGTTTTCGTCTAAATTTAGATTTTTTAGTTTTTTACTTTGAGCATTACTTTGCAACAAGCATTCTCCTTTTGCCTTTTCAAAAACAGACATAGCTGGCAGACATAGTGTACATCTGCTTCCCCTTAGCAACACATAAAATTTGTTTTCAAAGTTGCTAGCAACAGTAAGCCAACTTTCTATCACCCCCTGTGTTATCACTCCTTCTCAGTTTAAATGTAGAGCATCACAAAATAGAGGTGATGTCTCCTGTACTATTTTTCGTTTTTTGAAATGTATTTGGAAAAAGGAAACTGCAAAAACTCCAAAAACATCATACTTAACTTTCATCTAACCCTACCCTTACAACCATGCAGTAGAAAAAGAATGTAAATGATACTGTAGACACAAGCAGCGGGACCTTAATGTCAGGCCTCTGCTGAGTTCTACACTGTACTGAAACACAGTGAGTACAGACCACCGAGTAAGTGATTACAGATCCATTGGTGCAAGAAAACGGTCTTCGTCTTTGGTGAAATTCGTCCCTGATATCATATGGTGCCTCTGTGACCCTTCCTTTCGTAGTTCATCACTTTGACGGATGTAGGGGCCACATATCTTCTTATATGCACAGTATGACGTGAACATCAAAACAATAGCAGGTGGAAAAGAGTAAATGGGAAACCTGTGTTTTGCATACTCTTTCCATTTTATCCATTTTCATTTATTAGGTCAATATTATTTTGTTTTTTACATAATGTTTTAATTAATTGAACGATTCTAATTATGGCTTAGTCATGAGCCACAGAATTTAGTTTAATTTGTCTGTCTTTTTTATGTGACATTAGCCTACAAACCAGAAGCAATGAGCACTTATTCTGAGTTGAAGTTGAAGCTGTTGACTAAGACACAGATTTTAACAAGCCCCTCTCCCATGCATCGTCTCTCCATCTTCGCATGTCCACATGTTGCTTATTCAGATGTGCGCACGCCCAAGTGCACCTTTGCGTCACCGTGACGGACACATTTCAAGCAAGGCTGGTCTGACGATTTTATCAAAACTGGCAGCGCCGACTGTAACTGTGCACTTGCAGTCAGTTGCTCATGAGTGGGCGTGTATGGACTTAGGCAAACATTATTTCGCATGAGGACAGTATCATGTTCCTACTTCCCCTTTGTTCTGTCTGAGCACCGAGTAGACCAAACATTTTAACATTAAAATCATGTTTTTGTGGGTAGAGAAGTTGCTCTGGCTGAAGAGTAAATGAACAAATTATAGATTTGATTTGCATTATCTATGCTGAGACTCTTATTGACTCTTACTATATTCCATATTCATGAGATGGTGCTTTCCTCCTGTACAGCTACTATAGGCTTATTTAGATAAACATTGGACATGGTGCAGCTTATCTTTAACTTTTTCTGTTAACAAAAACACTGCAGAAATGTATTTTTTATGATAAATGTATCGTGTTTATTATTAGAAAGGTACAAAAATGTATCTCGCTCGCTTTACATTCGACAAAGCCCATTAATCTCAGTTCTTTGGTCTGCAGGAAGCTGCCACTTCTTCATTAATGTTTGAACAATGCCTCCGAAAGCAAGTTGTAAATTATTTGATTCAATTTTCCAATTGAATAACCATGGCAAAGATAATACTAACAAGTAATTTTGAAAAGTAATAAATACTCTCACTGGTGGTTTTGACAACAAACTGTTGTCACGTGCTTTTTCACATGTTGATCGGACGGAAATCATTTTCTGTTATCCCAAAAGACATTTATGTGAATGGAAAAATCAATGTGCGATAATTGATGGGTCTTTTACAGGAGTTAATGCTTCGAGGAAGTTAAATTAGAGATTTGGTTTCAGTGTGCAAGCCATTAGAGCCTTTAAGAGTGGTCTGTGGTACTCACGTTATGAGAAATGTTTCTGGATGATATTAAATGACAGAAAGAATCTATTCAGGCTGGAGTTTGTGGTTCATACCTTTAATGGTGTTGAGTCATTTCATCGACAAGCATGTTATACACAATTGTGCTGCTTAGGGGTCCAAAACTGTGTAGCTGCGTATACGGCACTGCACTGAGAATGAAAACAGGAGCTCGTTATTTCAAACTCTCCATAGGGAACCATGTCAGATAGCAGGAGTCATGTGTGAAATAAACTGTTTAATACAGCAGCAACCCAGAAACTTAGATACAAAGAGTATTTACTGAACAGGTCATGGTTTAGTTCCAAATACGTGTCTAGTTAGCAATTTTTGCCAAATGCCACATGTGAAGTTATTCTTAAGTATGCTTAGCAATTTTCATTACATTTTTTTTAAATGGGTTAGCAGTGACATTATATGGCCTCTGGTTAAAAAATGCCACAGGAGAACTGCTTGTTGCCACTTGTTTAACTAGTAGGGCAGGTATCACGTTAATCACACCATGTGTTTTGGGTTGGTTTAGGCCACACCCACAGCCAAAGTCATTTGCATGCCGTATTTTTCAGAAAATGGGAAAAAATTTGTATTGTAAGGTTTTCTGTCTGTATGTACCAACATAAAGGGCCACGCCAAATTATCCAAAACACAGAAAATAAATACATGAAGAAACAGAGACGGAGCTCGGGAGTCCAGATTAAACCTATGTGTAACAGGTAGAATATGTGTAAACTAAATCAGACCGAATATATAATGTATACATGTTACAACTTTTGGAAGGCTTTTAAAGGGGAACTGCGCCAATTTTACACATAAAGGTCAGTCGACCTGAGGTGGAGAGGACTACTCAGCCTGTGAAAACAGTGGTGATCTTCCCTGATGATGTCTTCAGGGTTATCTTTCGTCGTGCATGAGGTTTCAAATGTTTGGCAAAGAGCCTGTTTTATACACCGTTAATACAGGTGGACCATGGAGTTTGAAAGATGAGGGGATTTCACAGGCAGAGGGTCAACATACATGAAAGCTGCTACACATGTGCATTATGGGAAAAGCGGGGTTACAGCGTTTTTGGACTAAAAGGATATCTCTGTGGCTCCGTTTTATTCATCCGTTTTTAAAACTATCTATACACATATATATATATATATATACTAGTGACCACAGTGGGGGGTGAGTTTTATTAAGGACGGTTGAAGGGCTTACTCGAGGGGAAAACTTTACATACCGACTAGATTATAAAGAACTGCTGTTTTCAATAAAAATGCTGAGTGCTGTCAACCCTGTGCACCATCAGAAAGCAAGCATCATGGCCTGCGTGTTTGATAAGCAGTGAGAAACCAGGCCAACGGTGGAAGTCTGTGAACGCATGCCAGTGTTCAAAAAATATCATGTGTGGTATCAGGAGGAGGCAAAAGACAAAGGGTCGTTATGTGGTCTGCTCCTCTCGATGCAGAATTCAGGAAGGACGTGAAAAATAGAAATAAACGAATAAAGCAACATTTAAAAATTACTGGGTGAACTTTATTGTCAGTGCAATATGGGTGAAAAATGATGATGTTTGGGCTCTACTGATTCCTTAAGATGTAAGGTTTTTTTTTTTACAGCAGGATCATGTGGATGAAAATGTATAAATGTGCAGTTGTTGGTTTAGGTAAAGTGGACGCATTTATCTTTGTCTTGATCTGTCAGTCTGTCTCTGCGCTCGGTTTTCTTGTCGGGAAAGCAGACCACAGGTCCCTAACGCCTCCCTCTCTCCGTGTAACGTGTGAATAATAGGCTGCACCACCGGCTCCTATAAACATGTTGTTGACGCCACAGTCAGTCAGAGATACCTGGTCGGCCCTCCGGCCCCTCTGACGCGCCGCAGGAGAACAGCATGTTAGCAGATAACCGACGACTGTTGCTGTTGCGAGCCCTACTGAGCATCTGTGCCTTTAAAGACTTGTAAGTGCGCCTCTATCAGAACCCGCAGTCAACTTCCCACAACTCCGACGCGCTCGGCGAGAGGAGTAGAGCTACCTTAAGCATAAAGGCACGGGCTCACCTTCACAGCTAGACCCATGGAATAACAACTATGGAATACCTCTGGATACTGCTGTCTGTCTTTTTACAGTTAACCTTCCATCCAGGTAAGACTGAGCATTTGCACTTGATGCGCCACTTTACGCACGCAACTTGTTGCTGCTCACTTTTGAACAATAAGGGTCGACTATCTTTTAATGCCTGCATGTGTTCAGCTCCTTTTAGCCCACGAAGGTAAAGATAATCCACATTCTAGGGAACTGAACCGCTCCACTTGCTGCTCTCCTATCGCCTTCTTGTGCTGCATTTCTCCACTCTTTTCTTTGTTCTGGGTGGTGGTGCAGCCGGAGCGGAGGGCTGCTGATAAGACAACCTGAAGTCACTGAAACCTGATGAGGAAAGTGGATACTTTGGCTGATGATCTGGATGCTGGCGAGCTACTTTAATAATGAATGTCTTATTCAGAGAACAGGGCGCCATTAACAGAAAAAAGTAATCAACCAGTGGAGGCAAAGTAGGATGCTGAATAACAGACACGAGTGCGATGCAAAGAGACTTTCTGATAGCGCTGTGCTCATCTTTATCATAACCGTCATTATGGAAATATATCGGCAACTCCTGACTCCTCGGAAGCATGCGGACGAGCCGCCGCTATATCCAACAACAGTTTGGCATGCTTGCGTAATTTCTCGCTTGTTTGATATATTATATTCACATGTATGACCTGAAGACTGAGCGCTTTAGATCTTTGCCCCGCAGTCCGAGCTGGTCTGCTGTGCTTTGCTCCGCGGATGGATTTTGAGAACACCTTTCAACATTTATGTCCTGGCAGCATCTTCGGAGTCTAGCTGCAGAGGTCAGGGTCCATAAACACCCACTTATTGTTTTACTGCCTTTTCCCACAAATAGCCCGCGTCCTCTGTCTGTTATTATAAAGGGAGTCTTTATAGTCAGTGTCCACGTGAGGCCACAATTCAAAGACAGCTTTTTTTTTTATCTTGTCGGGAAATATGAATTTGGGATTTCCCCCAAGAGATAGCTGGCTCGTTTATGGAAAGCTGTACTGGCACACGAGTGGAAACAAGTGTTGCTGTTTAACTTTGCGCTCCGCCGCCCTCTCGGTGCGCCTCCTGCAGCTCAGAGCGGCACCACATGGACCCGTTTGCGTCCGACCGACAGCTTGGTGGTTCTGTCCGTGGATGCGCCCGTTGATGTTCACGCCATGTTGTTATCATCAGGGATTTTGACCGCCACATCTCCAGGCAGTGTGCACAGGCTTGTCTGTCATGTGATGCAATAAGGCACGCCATGAAGTTTGCCATAAGCCCGTTTACGCAGGCCAATTAACTTTTACCATGTTTTCCTCTGCTCTATGACGATTTAATCAATACAGAAATATATCATTTAAATTAATAGGACGGAGAACTTGGTTTCATGTCCCTCAGTTAGTTCCTGTAAATTTCAGTTAGTCAAATATTTACGCACATACGCGGTGAGTCTACAAACACAGACGCCATCAGCATTACTGACAGTCTCTAAATAGACCCCTCTTCGTAAAATGATGCATTGCTGTTTGCTGTTATGTGATTCTACCAATAAAAGTGTTTCAGATGAGTCTGCCACACCCTTTTCACGTTGTCTCTCTTCATGACAGATCTAAATATAGCCATTGAAGTGCGGAGCGTGGGAACGGGAGGATATTTAATTTCATGCATGAAATGTATTATTTTATTGTTTCAAAGAAGGGATAGGCTAGAGGGAGAGAGCAGCAGGCTGTTTCACACTCCTACTGTAGTCTCATCAACAGAGGAAGCTGCAGCCACATCACAAGTGGCTTCAGCAGAAAGTAGAGGCTGAGTGCCCCCACCGTGGTGATGTTTCCTAAAGGAACAAAAAGACATTCACTTTCCCCACCTGTTTTCAGTTGGTGCAGCAGATACAATCTTTAAATCACCCTCCCCTCCACCCCACTCCATGGCATCAAGTACAGCTAATGCTACCCACATTTGTTTTATTCTAAACTGTTACTGGCAACACATCAAGGAAATCATTTCAGGTTTACTTGTATGCAAACATCATTGGATTGCCTCAGCTCTGCGATTACAGAGATCTGCTCAGATATCAAAAGGTTGAGGGTTCAATCCCTGCTGTCAGGCCAAGCCTCTTTACCTGCATTATGATAATAGTCAGAATTTAAAGGCTCAGTCCGTCAGTTCTTAAACAATTCAAAGGCACAGTCACATATTGCGGTTGCAGTTGGAGCTGTAGATGAAAAATAAAAATGTTTGTGTTTCTCAGATGATCAAAATAATCATATTTTTGCTACTTTGGCTCTTACAAACATTAATTATCTGAATGAACATTTAATGCTGCGGTTCCCCAGGAGGCCCTAAGATTAACTTGCTGGGTCACAAGATTATTTAAGCTCTATTTTTTTTTGCTATATACTTGTGAAATACTGTATGTTGTCAACCTGACCGGCTCACAGCTGGTGTCCACATCGATGTTACAAGTAGAATTCGTTTTGGTTTTGAGGGGTCACACGCCTAAAAGTTTTAACTTAATTTTTGCTTAATGTCTTAAGTGTTTAACTGTTCATCAAAAGACACCTCAATGTGGAAGTGAGAGCCAGTACAAATCCTGAGTTTTGAAAGTGGAGAGGCAATCCTGTCATCTGCATTTGGATCAGGGAGTGTGTCTTTAAGCAGTTTAAATGCCAAGGAATCTTGTGGGATCGTAGGTGTTGACACATCTTGACTAGCATAACCCAACTTCAAGGTTCTTCAAATATTGATAAAAAAAAAACCTCAGAATTATCTAATCAAATCTTGTCAAGACTTTGGATTGCCCCTCACTGTCAGCCTCATCCTGCGAGATGTGAAATCTTTTCCTAATACGTGTGGTGAGAATGGGGCTTCTTTGTTACATATGAACAACACAAAATTGGCTTGTGTTGATTTGGGCATTTTGATATGCAGATATCTCTCTGTCTCATCACAGGCAACACCAAACCCACAGTCACCCCGGCCGACCCCTACATTGTCGTCTCGCTCAGTGCACCCTTTGAGCTGCGTTGCCAGGGTGTGAACGCGATGCAGTGGCAGAGGGAGGACCGGCCGAAGGTGCGGGGAGAGAAAAAGACAGATGGGATGTCCACACTGCGCATCTCCAAGGCTCAGCCTGTTCACATGGGCCGCTACATCTGCCTGGAGGAGAGCTCCAAGGAGACAGCCTCCATTTACGTCTATGTGAAAGGTAGCTGAAAGCAGCTGTCTGTGTTTGAATGTATTTAAGTGATTACATGTGTGTGTGTGAGAGAGAGGAGGAAGCAAAATGAAGAGCAAGTGGAAACAGCCTGCAGAGAACAGGAGAGGAAATCAATTGGCATTACTTGTTGTAGTGACTGGTAGCCGCATGTGTGGGTGTGTTTGCAGAAAAAGGTGTTCATAACTTTGCCCCGGACAGGTACAGTAAATACTGCAGCTATTTACCAAGTGCATAACTGAGCTTTACTGTATTTCCTACTCTGTGTGACTCCACATACCCTTGGCCCACTGCCATCTCTGCAGGCTTGTATCATGTGTTGATCATTCACCCCACAGTCCACACATCTACCTTTGAGGCATCAAGGAGTAACTACCTTACAGATGAGAGGCTCAGATGTAGCATTATTAAAACATAATTAGTCTGCTGATGAACTTTTGCAATAAATTTAAAGTTTGAGTTCGATGGTTGGACAATTCAAGTCTTTACGGCTCTTTGCCTCTGTAGGCAAAAACAAAGACATCTTCATCTCTATCTGTTTAGATAACTAAAGCTGGATAAAAAAAGCGACAGCTGAGTCATCACTTTGGCAGATCAGTCTTTGTGTCTGTTAATTCCGCAAATTTGGAAAAAGAAAAGTGGAATAACAAGATTTAAAGTCTTAATCCGTAAGATTTCAGTTATGATTTGGCAACACCTCTGGTTACCAGAGTGTAGTTTAATACTACAGGTCCCAGATTTCTAGGTGCAGCAAGCAGCTGCTTGTCTAGAAAATTTCAGTTTGCGCAAAAAAAAAAAAAAACATGAGTCATATGAGGTGGAGTTTTCTTGTAAACAAACAAAAGTTATGTTTACATTCAGGGTTACCTGTGTTGTGCACATGCATGTGGGTCCTCCTGTACATGTATGAGACAAACAAACCGTGGACCCACTCACAGGGAAACAGTTCGATAGTGCTACAAAAATCCACAGGGAACCTTTAAAGGTTCACTGAAGCTTCGGTGCCACTGGATACATGAAAAATGACAGCAGATAAAAATATCAGATCTGCATGTAGGGGATTGTAACCTTCCTCAAATCAATACATGAAGCAAACGTAAATACTATATTTCTGTCATTGTCGTCTACAATTTGAGGTTTGACTGGCGCTCTCTTAATTTTACTATTTAGTGGTACCTGAACCAACTTCTGAGGTTTGAATAACAGTAGTGCATGGATTCGCATTTTCTGTTTCAGATTTTCTGGAAATTCAGATACACAGTTACATTTGGATTGAAACCTGACTAGTGAGATTAAAGTACACTGGATTAGATGCATGCAATGTTGTCTGTAAATCCCTCACGCATGTCAAGGCAATTTGAATCTAGCAAGGGAATGGCAGACTCCACCACTAAAACTGAGAGCTCCTCTATAGAAGGGTAATCACTGAATGCATATACATTGAATGGCTATTACATCTGAAGTGTATAACTAAGTGTGGCTGTGTCATAAACTAAAACTTCAGCAACTGAGTGTACAGCTCTGACACCACCTTTGATGTGTGATTGCATTTTTTTTTGGCAGATCCTGACAATCCTTTCAGAAAATCAATGGTGTTCAACATTCTCACTCGTGTGGGAGATGATGTTTCCATCCCCTGCCTGGCAACTGATCCAAGTCTGGACAACCTGCGCCTGGAAACATGTTCGAGTAGAGCTCTGGCCCCTGGTTTCCAGTTTTCTGCAAGCCTGGAGCAAGGCATCATCATCTACAACACACAAAAGGCCTACGAAGGTTGCTATGTGTGCACAGGAAGGCTCAAGGAAGAGTACGTCAAATCACATGACTACATCCTGACAGTAAAACCAGGTAAAGTGGTGTAAACGCATGTATGTACATAGGTGTGCATCTTTGCTTCAAAAGCTCACTGACCCTGCTTTTTTTCCCTTTCAGTCCCCGTTGCTCCTCCTGTGATTGAGATGCAGACACTCAAAAGAGTGATTCTTACCCGGAATGAGAGTCTCTCCCTCACCTGCAACACCACTAACGTCAATGGAGAAATTAAGCTAAAGTGGGTCACCCCTCCTGGCTCGGTGAGACCCCTTCTGCCTTTTCTTTGCTGTGTACTGTGTTGTGTGAGTCAGATTCAACTAGGAAATACTGCACATTGAGTACTCCCATGATTCAAAAGGGTTTTGATCACTTTGGGATTCTTATCCACCACCTGTCCACCACCACCTTAAATATCTTAAACAAGAAAACAAGCCTGAGTGACAGTCATGAGAAAAGTGGTTTCGTAATCTAAAAACATTCAGATTGTTTTTACTGAGAGGTTTTCTTCCTGTGCACCTGGTATTAGTGGTTGTCTGTTCTTATGAAAGAGATTGAAAGGGGTCAAAGTTCATTTTGTCTACGCTTCAGGATCTTGGCTGTGTGTGTGTACGATGTGGACTACCGTGTGCGTGTGTGTGTGTGTACTCGCATGCAGGCGGTTGTGTGTCTGTGTCAGGATAGACATGCAGTCGGGGTTAATCTCTAGAGATCTCTGGGCGTTGACAGGGTGCCGTCTGGTATCCACAGCAACCAGCAAAGGTTGACGGTGCTTCACGTATCCTGACGGAGCACTTCACCCATGTGCGCAGCACCACGTTGCACATCACGGCGGTCAGACCTCAAGACGCCGGGAGGTACCAATGTGAAGCTGAGAATGAAAAAGGGGTCAGCTCGCAGTCGGTGTGGCTGGATGTCTATGGTGAGTACTTAATGAGACTTGCTCTTAGCTAAAGCTGCAGCTGGTAACTTAGCTGGTAATTTAACTAATCATTGTTATCATTATTATAATTGTTAACTAACATTTGAAACTGAAGAAAATTTATGAAATATCTGGATATTTAACTGGTCTATGAGGAGAAATCTGAAGCAGAAGGAGTGATCTGTCAATCAGTCACTCTTCTTGAATTTTGTTATATTTCATTTCTCCCCTCACAAAATGACTTACAGCAGCTTTAGAGACAGAAGTAGAAGGATTCTCCTAAAAAAAAACAATGTTTAGACTTTATACAAAAATAATCCCTCAATCATCACAAATGGCCCACCAGAAGTGTGTGGCAGTGTCTGTATCTCCCGCCCGTCTGTATTCTCTTACTTTGCTGTATTTGGGACATTTCTGGCCGTGGGTGTGTAGCCACCAGGCAATAACAGGGCGCAGGGTGTGTAAAAATGTAGCAACCAGGTGCCAAATTGTAAGCTCGCATCCAAGAGGCAAAGGGATAGTTTGACATGTAAGAAAATATGCTTATCTGCTTTCTCACCAAGAGTTGGATGAGAAGATTGCCACCATTCACATCAGTCAGCTTAGTATAATGAGTGGAAACAGGGAAACAGATAGCTGAAGCTCAGCAATTAACATGATATGTTTTAGCTGTTCAATAAAACAACACAGCAATCTGCTTCCCCCTATTTTCAGTCTTTATGCTAAGCTAAACTAAGCACCTGATACCTGTAGCCTCATATTTAAGAGCCAGACATGCAAGGTAATCTTTTTATCTTACTTCCAGCAGAATGTAAATAAAACTTTTACTTTAAATGTATATATGTGGAGTGGCTCAGTAGGCCTATGTGTTGTATTGCCTTGTATCTTTGTACTGTGAAGTCTTCATATGTATGTGCTGGATGACCCTGTGACTTGCCTGTAAGTCTCTGGACCAACACCATCTAAATCATTTAATTGTAGTTCTGCAAATCCTGTAATAACATATAATTTCCTCATTTCCTCAGAAAAAGGATTCATCAGCTTAACACCCACAAGCAACAGAACCATCCAGGTCCGTTCAGGTGAGAGTTTGACCTTAAATGTTGACATGGAGGCTTATCCAAAGCCACACACCTTCGCCTGGAGCTTCATGGGACACGAGCTGAGGAACACAACTGATCATGTCATCACCACATACAGCCACGAATACAGGTGAGCCGACGCACAAACACACACGTGCTTTACTTGCCACATAGATGAAAATGTTCATTAACTTCCTTCAGTGGAATTTTACACCTTTGGTTTGGCTGCAGGTAGTGTGGATGCTGACGCAACAGCTGCACTTGTCACAGCTTCATGAGAAATACAGCTAAAATTCAGCTGAAAGAACAAGCATCGGGATGCTTGATCTTTCATGCATGGTTTTAGGTGAAGGGGGATCTGTCGGAACATAAATGGCTTTCACAGGAAAAAGAAACCATGAAATATCTGCAGAAATATCTCTATGCTGCAGATAGAAATATTATACAATGTTGTGCAACGCTGCATGCTCAGCGTAATGCATTTTAGCTCACACTGCATGGTGTTTGTTACATACATTTGTTTCAACATCGGGGAGAATAGGACATGACCTTTAAGCCGATATTAGACTATAGGCTATATTAGGAACGTAATTGTTAAACCCCATTTTTACGATGTAAAAATCAATACATCCGTATAAAGTGTGGGTAAAGGATATTGCTTAAGTATCCTCAAAAATAATTAGAAACTTGTGATTGACTTTTTTCTGTTAATGCTTTGCATGTGTATACTGTCAGTAAATAGACACTAAGTACAGAAAACTACCAAAAGACTGGTTATATTGTAATATACAAATGTTTGAGCATTTCAAGTTCTTCCACAGACATCAGTGACGTGAATCATCTGTTGTTGTTTTTTCTGTAATGCACAGTAAAAGCACATTTTTTACTGATGTTTCCAAAAGATGTATAAATGCATTCATACTAAAAATGTCATTTCTTTGTGGTTAGGTACAGCAGTGAGCTGAGGCTGGTGCGACTGAAAATGTCAGAAGGTGGAGTTTACACCTTTCAAGCCTCCAACGGTGATGCATCAGTAAACCACACATTCACCATCTTTGTGATCAGTAAGTGCTGTCATAGATTTTTTTGTAAAGGTTTTTTGTTCCCTTAAGCCACATAGTGAATTTCATTACTCCACGTTGCATCAATCTTCAGTGGCTGACATGTGGGAATAGGTTTCATTGACCTTTCTGAGTGAAATGAGGTCTTTACCCCACCCTCTATCCATTCATAGATCACTAAGGTTCATTGCGCTTGAATAAAAAGCTCTCTGTTGCTTGTCACTTATCTCGTACCTGGCATATTCTGACATTAACTTGTGTTTGTTAGGTAAACCTGAGATTGTATCCCATGAGGGCCCAGTGGATGGACAGGTGCGCTGTGTGGCGGAGGGGTTCCCTGCCCCGCAGATCACCTGGTACTACTGTGAGCAGCCCTACATCAGGTGAGATTTATAAAGGCCCTGAAAACCTTTTTTCTCAACCACCCTCTTACTGTCAGTGATTTGGGTGCTGCACCACACACACACACACACACACACACACAAACACACACACACACAGGGGCTTAAGAAACAAAATAACAGTGAGAAGTAGAGTAGAGAACAGTAGATGTGATCCTGTATTCCATTCACAAACTTTATCCACATTCATGCATATTCAAAAGTAAAAGTTAACCTTGACTTATACCGAAGTTAAGAAGAAAAAATAATTAGCGAAAGAAAGATTATGCTGGCCGTGTGTTATGAAGTGCACTGAGCTGCAGGATGTCAGCCTAAAGTCATTACAGGGATTGGAGGCTGATATTAGCTGGACTGGTCATCAGCCAAACCAAAATCAAAAGCAGCTCTGTCGTGTGTTATCTGATCAACAAAATGCTCTGAAGCAATCCAATTATTGTTTATGTTTGCTAACAAACATAATTGCTTTTGGCAATGAGGTGTGCATGTCTGGGTGTTCCACTGTAGATACAAGGTGGCTTTTCAGTAATACTCCACTGATGATCGTTTAGGCTGTGGAAACTGTGTTCATTTGGGGAATTTTCTCATAATTCTGCAAATTTCTTCTTTGTTTGCACAAAGCACCCACCGCTTCAAATCTTACTCAATCTGCAGTTTCACATTCAACCCTTTACAAAATGATAAGTAATGTAGTTCACACTACAAGGTCACACTACTACAGGCATATTTAATCGAGTCAGAAATGATGATGACGGTGGAATGTGGGATTGTGGGATTTGACTGGGGCTGACTTGTGATTGGTTGTGATAAAATGACCCCCATGTGACAGGGAATTGGAAAGAATTGATTTGTGATTGGTGCGGGCCCAGGACATCTGCCTGGATTCAACTGGACGTGGCTCGTCCTGTGTCAAACATAAAGTGTGTCGAAGGAGGAGCAACTGGTTGCTATAGTAACACCAATCCCAAGCAGCACAGGCGATGAATCATATGTGATTATCCAAACTTAATCCTGTCATTTTTTTAACTAGGATCAAATCCAATTAATGCCAATTACACACAAACATGTATGAACAGAAAAAGACAGTAATGTGACCTGAGTGAGCAACTAACCAGGGAGTGCTTAGACAACAGCTGCTTTTTATGGTGCAGTGACATATGGAGCCCTTGGCCTTTTTTTTTGCACATTTCACCTTTGCCTTATGAGCACAGAGGGAATTCCCTGCTATTATTATGAATTTTGGTGTAACTAACTTCTGGCAATATACTGAAATATGAGGACATGTACCTGTGGCTCTGTATATTGTGCAGAGTTATGTTATTCACACAAGTATTTTCAAGACTCAGGAAAAGAATGTGTATCTTTCAGAGACTCAGGGCAGAGGTGTCTAAGCATCTTGACATGAGACAATTGGCGAATAGCTTTGTGATCCCATCAGCCCCATGTCAACAATGTATAATCTTCTGCCTTCAGGTGCTCCCAACAGGTGAATGCCACCCAGGAGGAGCACAATGCCATCACCATCACACTGTTCAGCCCCTTGTTTGGGAAGACGGAGGTCGAGAGTCGGGTGAACATCAGCTGGGGACGTTTCAATACTCTGGAATGTGTGGCTACGGTGGAAGGAGAGCAGGCCTACACACTCTTTTCTATCAGTGGTGAGTTGAGATCACTTCTAAGCACGCTGCCCTAAGTGAACTAGGACGCTGTGTGTAAGTCCTAGCACAGTTCAATAGAGGGCCACGTGATATTGAAGGGGGCGCCTGTCAGTCTCATGTTTTGTTGTTCATTTGATGTAATCCTCTGCATGTCCTCACCTTCAGATTAGAACTAAGCACAACAGAGTCAACAGTACAAGAGAGGACATAGAAGGCAGGAAAATCTTCTTCTTTTGCAAATTCTGCAAATGTTTGTGCACCTGATGTTGGTTTAATTAAAACTTAGCAGAGTAATCTCAGTGACGTAAAAAAA
The DNA here is from genome assembly GCF_042242105.1 of Pempheris klunzingeri. NCBI lineage: Eukaryota > Metazoa > Chordata > Actinopteri > Acropomatiformes > Pempheridae > Pempheris > Pempheris klunzingeri. The sequence continues at coordinate 8,025,064 of NC_092017.1, forward strand.
ATTCAGTCACTCCCAGCTCTGTGGACTAAAAAACAAAGTTATCTTTGCTGTTCCTGCCCTCTGTAAACCCCACATGGGATTTAATCCTCAGATCCAAATATTTACTACAAGCATGATTTTGGCAAGGATTAACCCATAGGCCTAAATGTGGTCTTACAACCAGAGGTTGGTTGTCCATAATCTGTTAGGTAAACATTAGCAAGGAGAGATACCTCAGACGTGATTGGCCACGATAAGATGTTGTCACTTACAGATAGGAATCAGCTTTAGTCCTTTGTTTACTTTATGACTCCAAATCCGCCCTGTTATAACGGCTTCCCCATCTGCTGTACAGTGTCCTCAAAGTGGCGTGAGTGCAGGAACTGAACGTACAGCAAAGTTGTCCCTGTCCGAGCCTGGAGACCCGGGCTTATGCAGGACACGGGGGGCTAACTGTGGCTACAGCGGGTATGTGGGCGAGCAGTATGAGGGAGGAGAGTGTTTGTAGCCAGGCAGGACAGGCCTTTGGGAGCGTGTGCCCAGTATTTTTGTGCTTCACAGAGTAACAGCAGACCAGGCGGAGGCGCTGAGAGTGTGGAACACAGTAGGAGTTCTGGCGGTGTTGGGCGTTCTGGGGCTGTGGGAGGCTTGGAGGTGTCAGTGAGCTGCAGCAGAGAATACACAGAGCTTTAGAAACCACTGACAGGTTTACAGGGGATTAGTTCCTGCAGACTCGGCATTCTCAGATTTGAAGTGGAGAGAAAGCTCCTTATCTCTAAAGAGCTTATTACACCCCACTGTACAGAGGAGCAAAACAATAAGGCATCACAAACAGCCAGACACAAAGGAACAGAACCCTGATTACTTATAATTACTCACCACCACAGCTGTAAAAGCAGTAAAATACTACAAAGTCAAAAGGGATTTTAAGCATTTAAACAGAAATTAAGTGAATAATAAAAAGTCCTACAGTGTGTATACATATATAATTGTTTGCTGTGATTTGACCAAAGTGGGCAACACTGTGATTTAGCCCTCTATGGCTTACCTTAATGCCCCTGTGCAAGTTCATTTAGAGCGTAAACATGGCAAACCAATGACAGAGTTACTGACTGACTCCATTGTCGCTGCGCTTGTATCTAACATGATCATTTCTGTCTCCCTGCAGAGAGGACTGTTCCACATGATCTGTTCTCTCCTCTGCTAATTGGCTCTGTATCAGCAGCAGGCATCCTCTGTCTCGTCCTCATCATGTTGTTCTACAAGTACATGCAGGTACAGTAAGAGATCTATGCACTCACACTTGCCCTGCATGGCACACTCTCCAATTTAAAGTCAAGTGTAAAAATGAGTAGAACACGTTGAACCTGCATGATTTCATTTGTAACAGTTATTTATGCTTTGTTATTTGTCTGCATTCGTGCCAGAAACCCAAATACCAGGTGCAGTGGAAAGTAATCGAAGGCATCCATGGAAACAACTATGTGTACATTGACCCCACCCAGCTACCGTACGATCATCAGTGGGAGTTTCCTAGAAACAACTTGCGTTTTGGTGAGCGCCCTGCACTCCTCTATCAAAACCATCTGCAGTGTGTCTGCTGTATCATTAATTCGTCATTTCTGACACACTGCTGCACTGAAAGTCCTTGTGTTCATGTCTTAGGTGTAAATCACAGTAGGATCAGAGTGGTGTGGAGATAAAGGCGGGTTTGTCTCAGTAATAAAGCCTAACAGTGCAGTCGGCATGACATCACCGCTGCCACTCTCGGGGTGATTGACAGACACTCTATTTTCTGTGTAAATGGACACAGCCTTAAGGTCTGTCTTCACCACCAACCAGTTCCACGGCTCATTAATGACGAAACCTTACTCCCTCACTGCAAACAAAATATTGTTGACATATTCTGGGTGTTGTTTTTAACAAACCTCCTTAAACAGGATCCTGCGTGTCCTGGTGACTATGTCCACAGCCCCAGGGCTAAAACTGATGTTGTCCTAGGAACGCTGGCAGGGGGCCAGCTTGTGGCATGGGGAATGACAGTTTTGTGTGTGTCTTCAGGCAAGACGCTGGGATCTGGTGCATTTGGAAAAGTGGTGGAAGCCACTGCATATGGACTCTCCAAAGCAGATTCAGTCATGACGGTGGCTGTGAAAATGCTCAAATGTAAGCACTGTCAACACACATGCAAATTAAGAACGACAAACGCAGCATAGCTATTTTCACAATGTGACAAATATACTCAGTAGCTGCGCCCTTTTAAGAAATGAATGAAAAGTAACATATAAATACTTTGCCTGTAGGTGTTCAGGCAGCCCTTAAGAACATATTCTCATTTGATGATTTGCATTCTGCTGCCGAATCAACATATTTCATTGTTGACACACACGTTGACACATTGTTATTTTAATTAGCCTCCAGCAACGACCTGTTTTTTTTATCCTGCTAATACAAGCTCAAGATATGTAATCATAGTTCAACCATGCTGATTACTTTCCAATTTTTTTTTTTTTTTTCCACAGCAAGCGCTCATGCCACAGAGAAAGAGGCACTGATGTCAGAACTGAAAGTCCTCAGTTACTTGGGAAACCACATGAATATTGTCAACCTGCTGGGAGCCTGCACTGTTGGAGGTGCGGCTGCCGTTTCTGTCCTGCATTATTATTTAACACAGTGGAGTGAAACTGGAAAATTTGGGGATTGTCGACAGAATTTAAGCAGATTCATTTTTTTGTGATTCTTCTTGTCACTATAGAGCTTTATTTCACCAAATTACTCTCTTTTTCATGAGCTGCGTTTCTTTGTGTGCAGGCCCCACACTGGTGATAACAGAGTACTGCTGCTTTGGAGACCTCCTTAACTTTCTACGCAGAAAGAGGGAATCCTTCATCTGCTTTAAGCTTGAGGAAGACTGCTACTACCGCAACGTCATGCCGCAAAGAGATGCTGCTGGGTCAGGTTCTTTTTTGTGTATAGAGAGTGGTTTATTGTGTGTTGAAGAGAAAAGAGAGTATTTACTATCCAGAACGTGCGTAGGAGGAGGGTATTTGGACAGCAGCGTGCTTATGTGTGGCTGTGCTCAGCTGAGACCAGACTGCTCCTTTCCTCTTCACAGTGACAGCTTGAACGGCTACATGACCATGAGGCCTTCTGCTGCTGGCAACCCGCCGTTCAGCTCATCCTCTGAGAAGAGACGCTCGCTACGCAAAGGCAAGCAAGCCAGCCATTCATCAAATCTCTCAGTTCTTAAAAAACACAGAAAAGTAGTAGAAGTCAGACTCATACCTTTGCAGCAAATGTAAGCGTTGTTCTTTTTGTCCCCCCAGGTGGCTCCCAGGTCGATGCAGATGCAGAGAGTGAGATGTTTGACGAGGATGGTCTGTCTCTAGACACTGAAGACCTTCTCAGCTTCTCATACCAAGTAGCCAAAGGCATGGAGTTCTTAGCCGCCAAAAATGTGAGCATCAAACAACAACTGTTGCACTTGATTTTCGGATAAAACTCAAATGATGTCTGACTTTTTAAAATGCTGAGCAGGTATCATGTTTCCACAGCTAGTAAACGGATCTAAAACGCATGTTGGAGCATGCTGTTGAAAAATGTATTAGCTGTGGAGGCATGATACTGTGGCCAGTAAGCTCATCTTTCAGTGTCAGTGGTTGTGTGTTACAGAATCAAGTGTGGAAATCTAGTACCAAACCGCATTAGAAAAAGCACTTCATTCATGACTTATGTGATATTAATGATTGGTCACATATACTGTATATATGTGTGTCATTAGATCTTAAAGGCAGTGGTGCATTTATTTTTCAGTGTATCCACAGAGACCTGGCAGCCAGAAACATCCTACTGACTCAAGGAAGAGTGGCAAAGATCTGTGATTTTGGTCTGGCACGAGACATCACCACGGACTCCAATTATGTAGTCAAAGGCAATGTAAGTCCGCACGAAAGACATGACATGAGATGTGGGAATTTGAAATGAGTCAGGATATGTCCAGTGGCGTCCATCATGAAAGTTCCCCTTCAACATGCCATCCTTGTCTTAAATCAAACCCTGTCCTGTTTCCCTCTTTGAAACCGACTAACTCAATTTGTGAAGCAAAAATGTGTTTAGTGGAGGGCCCCTACTTAGTCAATCATGTCTTTACTTGCCAGAGCAACTATTTAAGAAACTCCTGAGGAACTGTTCCAATTCACTAGAAAGGTAATTTTATCTATTGGTGTGTTGAGACAAGTTATCAAGTGGACATGACTAATTATATAACATATAACATAACTGTTTACAAAGTGAAGATTTACACATCACTGAAGTAAAACACTGTTGCCTCACAGACAGAAAATTACTGTGGAGTTTTCACATTATCTTGTGTGGGTTTTCTCCGGGTACTCTGGCTTCCACCCATCCACTTAATGTATCGTTTGGCTAAAACTGTTATTACTTGCGGTTATGTTACCGCTTGTGATGCCACATGCCTGTTTAGTTGATTGCATTGATCAGACAGCACTACAGATGTTTCCAAGTTTTACACATTACCAAAGGCTTTACTAGCTGAGGCATTTTTATGTTTTAATTGTACAACCTGATTTAGTAAATAACTTGTAGTTAGTAAGGACTTTATGCGCGATGGTGCAACCCAATCCAGAGGTCTGAAAAAAAACAAAATATCACCCAGTGGGCATCTAATGCTCATCGCCTTTATTTTTTTGCAGTAGGATTCACAAGTAGCTGAGTTGCCAGATGTGCCTGTCTGCAAGACCTACCTACATTTAAATTCCCTTTCGTCATATTTACATTCTTCTGCCTTTTCGTAGTGGCCTTAGTTGTATCTATTTTATTGCCATGCTACTTTATTCAGCATTAGCCACAAAACATAACCTTGTACATTAAACTTAAGATTTATTGTGCCTCCTAGCAAGAGCTGCATTTCTAAATGATTACTCTAGCTGCAAAATTGTTGCTATGTGCGTGTGTGTGTGTGTGTGTGTGAGAGAGACAGAGAGAGAGATCTGTCTCAGGCGTGAGATCTGTGGCTGTATTTTTCATTAGTGTCAGGTAATGTTATGGGTGTTGCAGATGATTTGAGCTGTGCGTGCTCGTCAGGTGAAGAATATGTGTACACCTGACATGTGGCACAGTCTGTTCATGTAGCATTCCTCAGGCCAGAAGCAAAGTGACAGAAGCAAAAAAAAACCCCATAACTGGGGATTTCAAATTTGGAACAAGTTCAACTTTCCATCTACTGACTGAGTGCTTTTCTTTCAGGCTCGTCTGCCAGTGAAATGGATGTCTCCAGAAAGTATCTTTGAGTGCGTGTACACATTTGAGAGTGATGTGTGGTCCTATGGCATCTTGCTTTGGGAAATCTTCTCACTCGGTATGCCTCTCCATCCATTGTGTTTGTGTGTGTTTGTCTGCCTCTCTATGTGTTTTCAGAGGTGCATAATCTAACTAAATCTGCCCGCTGAATGTAGGAAACAGCCCGTATCCTGGTATGCCTGTGGATGCCAAGTTCTACAAACTTATAAAAGAAGGATACAGAATGGATGCTCCAGAGTTTGCACCCAGTGAAATGTGAGTTGTTGTTCAAGTGAAATATGAGTGTGTGTAAAAGGTGTTGAAGTGAAATGCAAGTGTGTGTAAAAGGATCATTGGATAGCTGGTGTGATTGGAGAGGTGGAGGTGGTAGGACTATAAAAGAATGCAATGTGGGGGGTTTGAATAGCTGCCTGCTCTCATCCTGTTGCATTTGGCTTTGCACAAGCATAACTAAAACTAGGGACACGTTAAAAAGTGGAACTGAGAACAGATAACAACACACACAATACAGAAAAAGAAAGAGGATGCAAAGACTGTGCACAAATAAGAGTGTTTGTGTGTTTGTATGCTGCCGTGCAGGTATCACATTATGAGGTCCTGCTGGGACGCTGACCCCTTCAACAGACCCCCCTTCAGGAAAGTCGTGGAAAGGATTGAACAACAGCTCTCAGATGCAACTAAGCATGTAGGTTGCACCACTTTCATATTGTTTACTTTCACTATACAATGTTCAAAATTCCATTCCTTGAAAATGAAACCAGGCTTCACAGGCCGTTCAGCATAATCAGGAGGTGGTGAAATAGAAGTGATCACAGAGTGGTAAAAGTTTGTGTGTCGTGGTTCATCTGATATTTCTGACACAATTTTTGACCTTTCATAAACAGAAGACCGTTTATACATGTAGAGCAGCATGAAGCTAAGCATAGACCTCTATGTTAACCAAGACTCAGGGACGCTTGGCTCATTATACTCTACAACTGTTGAAACTTCTACAACTGTTTTTTATTCTTTGTCTTTTTGTTTTTTCTGCTATAAATTTTCACAGTTAACACGCCAGGAGTGTGAGTGTAAGACTGCTGCGTTTTTATAGTCACCTCCTGAGTATAAAAGCCTGATTCAGCTCAGGATTTGGAACCTCTCACAGCATTAGCAGAGGTGTTTTACCTCTTAACTTGGCTCATTTACTTATGCTACATACAGGGGCCTCTATTGTTTTCATGATGGTCTTCTTGCACTCCAGCAGTTTTGACAGTTCTTTGTGACATGAGCTTCAAAGAGATATAGACATCTTTGGACATAAGTAATTCATTTTCTCACAGAGATAGAGGAAAACATCTAGCTTGGCAGTTCCAACGGATGGCAAGTTGTGGTTTAATGGGGGGTGGCTTTTGCACTGATTAAACAAACAAGATATAACTAGTTACATTGAGCTATAGAATGATTGTTTTTTCAGTTGCTAAGCTGGCATGGCTCCAGGGCTGGCAGTGTTGGTTTTTGGGCTCATCACTTTGCTCCAGACTGAAATATGTCAGCTCCTATAAAGAGGCTGACATGAAATTTTGCTGTACAATTGCTGCCTTCAAATTGAATTTGTGACCATATGAGTTACAGCGTGGGAATTTGTGTATGTGATATTGAGTTTGAGGTTACTCCATGGGAACACCGTTGCCAGGCAACATGGGCGCCAAAAGACTCCTCGCTATGTAGAGGCCACCAAGGCCAACAATTCAGCTAGCTAAAAAGCGGGTAATGTAACTTTAATGCGAGGCCGTTGGAAATGCCAACATTTTCCTGAGACGTAAAATTTCTAAGAAAAGCAATATATGACTAAAATGACAATATATTAACTTACTGTCCACCAGATAATTAACCTTCACTTCTGAAGTCGTGAATACCACAAGAGGGTGTGTTCATATGGATTCTTAATGTGAACGCAGTGAACAAGACCGTGTTTGAAAGCACTGTTTGTGTGTTGAATAGCTACTTTTAGCATTTTAACTATCCCACTGAGCTAAAATCGTGAAAATTTTTAGGATTGTCATTGTTAGCATGCAGATGTTAGCATTTAGCTGAAAGCACAGCCTAAGTACGGCCTCATGTGGCCCACTTTTAGTCTTGTTTACTTTTGACAGACAGGCTAGCTGTTCACTGTCTCCTGGCTCCGTCTTCACAATTAAGTTATTAATTAAATAATTTGATAATTATGACAGAGCTCTCTGCAAGACAGTCAATCAGCATCTTTCCCAGAATGTCGGACTGTTCCATCTGCAGGATTTAATGGCACATAAATACGCCAAAGTTTGATATTGACAGAATATCAATAACCCTGTGTTCCCTTCCTGCTCTTTCTCTCTACTACTTCTTCCTTATCTTCAGATTTACCTGAACTTCAGCTCCAGACTTCCCATAACGCCCGGAGGCAGGGAGGAGCCCAGTTCTCAGAGTGCAGCTTTTTACCGTCTCAACTCCGCCGGCAGTAACAGCGCTCCGACCCAGCCCTTACTGGTCCAGCACGAGGTCTTCCTGGAGGGCACAACCCTCCAAGCCCAACGGGTGTAAGGACCCACCCAACCTGTCTGGCTGCCTCATAAAGTGCCTGTGATGTTCCGCCACAAACCACCCAACCACTACACCCGCCCACCGCCCCGGTACCTTCAACATTTGTTGTCATGTGTTGCAGATGGAATGGTAATTGCCAGCTGTTACCAGGGAGAACAACAAAGGACGAATGGCTTTTATCGTTGTTCCCACTGTTATTGCCTCATGATTAAAGGGAGGACAGTTGGACTAATGCTCCCCTGCTCATAGCTAAGAACTGTTCTGGCACCAGGGAGGGTGGAGGGACATCAACTGTTACTCTAAAACTATCGTCACATCCTTACACTGTTATCTCTTTTGTTATTTTTCCGTTCCGTTACATTTTTCCTACACATTTCATAAAAGTTGCTTTGTTATTTTTTTAGCACTCCGAATATAAATGTTTCTTTCTATCTATTCGAGTTTTTTTTTTCTTGTATTTTGTTATTCTTTGTTGTTTTTCTGTCATGGATATTTATGTAGCGTTTTTATTTGGGTTGGCTGTTGCAATTGTTGGAGGGAAAAAAAAGCACTTGAGGCACTTGAACTTCACATCATTACACACACCACACAATGCAGCTTTCTCTTCTTTTTTTTACTCTTTTATTGTCAGTATTATTTCAAACTGTTCAGATCTATGTTTATATGAAGGAGATACTTATCGGGGGCCAATTTAAATTGAGATATCATGACACTGGTATATAAGCTATTAGAAAGCATGGTCGGCCATGCTTAGAGTCCGTAAGTGCTTCAAGTCAATTAGGAAATGCATTTCTGCTCTTTTTCTGTTGGATGTCACAACCTAGATCAGTCTTTACTGGACCTATTAACACATAACATGGATCAACCCATGATTACTTTACACACACAGTTGTCTTCAGAGATATGGTATAGTTATGGTATAGACATGGTACGCTAGCTTTTCATTTATGTGCTTGTTGACTGTATATGTGTACATATCTGTAGGTAATGATTTTAGTTATTGCTATCCGATGAGATGGGAAGAGTCAGAGTTAAACATTAGACAAAGAAGACACTCTGAGAAGCCTGTTCGTCTTAGCTTTCGTTTCAGATGCATGTAATGCAGGTGTATAGTTTCACTTTTTGACAGCTGGACTGCTGGAGAGTTTTCTTTGTAAAGGTGTAAATAACTGTTCAGGTTTATATGGTTGCTCTCCTGCCACATCCAGTGTATGATCTTTGTTTACAAGCATGAGACAGGTACTGCCATTTCTGAGATGTGTTTTCTCTGCTTTTCACCTTCTTCCCCTTCATGAAGGAGCAGGAAACGGGAACCTTTCTGTTTTGGCTGAGAGGCGATGGGTGTGCTTTTGCCCATGCTATTGGTGTAGTTCTCCACTGTAGGGTATATATTATGTGCTGTATAAGGTCAGGGTGATGCTCATGTTAAATGCCATTAAGGTATTCCCTGAGGTGACAAACCAGAGGAAAACTGAGGCTCTTCAAGGCTCTTTTCGGATATGGACACTGGGTACAGAGCTCAGTCTCAGCGTGTTGGTCATCTCATTGTTCTCCGACCAGTAGCTGGTTTCCGAGCAGTCCTTCTCTTCTTTGTATCCAGCTGTTTCCTCCGTCAGAAGTGGGACTTTCAGCACCTCTCAGCCAGCAGTCTGTATCAGTCCAGACCATTATGATTCCCACTGGTGGATGTTGCTGTGAAAAGCACCAGGAAAGTGTCCTGTTTGTGTGTATGAACATGTGTGTGTGTGTGTGTGAGAGAGAGAGAGAGAGAGAGAGAGAGAGAGAGAGAGTATGCACGTCTGCATGTCTGTGTGATTGCAGAATTAAAAGAATTACTGTCAAGAGGTGCCACTACTAAAGATTCATCACGTTGTTTAGGCTACTAAAACCCCACAGTCTTACTGCTCGGTCTTTTTGTAAATATAAATGTGCGTATCTTGTAAAGTTCTGTTGATGCTTTCGAAGATGTTTATCTTAATGAAGATGTGGTACTTTGATGCAGAATTTTATTATGCTGTATTTTCTTATGCGTGCACAGATTTCCAACTGTAGATCCAACTGGAAAAGCTGCTTGTGTCTCTGTCACCATGGTAACTTAAACCGAAGAGATTCAATTTGGCTAAAGTGTTAATTTTGGCTAATTCATTATTTCAGCCATTTAGGCCAGTTCACTTGGTAACTGCCTCAGCAAAAAAAGACAAAACTGCTCCTATTGCTCACATAATATAACCAAAATTCATGGCAATATCAATAAAAATTATATTATTATATTTTACAACCAGGAAAAAGATGTTTCAGAATAATAGAGATTATTTTTCATTTTACTGCTCCCCTTACATTTCCGCATCTTGCTACATATTTATTAAATCTGAGGCTTTAGTGTTACTGTGTAAATTTGATGTGTTGCTAATACATGTGTCAATGTAAATAAAATTGTGTATACTGAATTCCCAATGAAGCGTTGTCAGTCCCTTTTTACATCCTTGCTCACAGAAACACATCAAACTGAACAACCTTCCAGCTATTGCCATTCTAATTTCTGCATGGTATTGGATAGAAATCTTTTTAATGGCTGACATATGACAGTCATTATGTTTTTGGTGCAGTGCCAGCCATCTGCATGTGTGTCTGTGTGTGTGTGAATGCTCGTAGCAGGTTGTCCCCTGAGGCGGATGTGTGATTCAGATCATCTCTACTTTGCTGTGATATGAAGGTTCACTCAGTTTTGCCAAATGCTAATGTAAAGTACAGTAATGGCTGACACACTATCTGATTTTTTTAGCCATTCTTCCCGCTCTATTCTAAATCCTTTGGCCTCAGCCCAGAAACGGACATCTGGCTGTAAGGGGAAAGCCACGAGGAGGACGGCAGCACTCATAGCAGACAAGCCCGGTGCACAAATTTGCGTGGGCAGAATCCATTGTTTCAGGATCTAACTGATAAGAGCGGGCAGGAAATCCCACCATTGAAGTAGAGAGGCCAAATTCAAATGTTGGCTATTGAAGGAAGTTTTAAACAAAAAATGGAGAGAGAGGCTGACATGAAACTATGTAGTATCATAGTAATCAGGCCCGTAGTACTCAACACAACTCTATACATCTATGTATTAATCAATTCTGTTTATTATCTTTCCTTCAGTACTGGTCATGATGAACATCAGTCAGTTGACAGTCAGTTGCTCCTTTCATCGTCATGCAACCGTTGGATGTGAATGGTGTAAAATTAGTTGCTTTTAAACCCTCATTAACCCCTGTCGACCTGTCAACTATTTTCTCCATTCCAACTAGTTTTCTCAGAGCAGCAGCAGATCACTTTTATGCCACAGGTGTGCACGGAGCTCAAAATTCACATCACTTTGAGGATTAAATTGTTCTCGTCGAACAGACCCTTATCGATAATCTATGGAAATTTTTTGACTTTTATACAGTAGTCACTCATGTCTTCCCTCAGAAAGATGCAAAATTGTGATGTGATGTGCCTCTAGATAAAAAGTAGACTCATGTCCATTCTGTTAAATCAGAAACTAAAACAACTAAATAAAATAAGTAAGTAAGAACATGTGCATGTCACTAACCCCTGTTCTTTGCACTGCTGCTCAACTTGCTGTGGTTGTAAATTTGATAAGCATGTCACCCTCCTTCCGACACTGTTTGTGGTAAATCTGGCGGTTTAATATGTAACACCTCCAGTATGTTTTTGAGCTTAAGGTAAGAAGGAAACAGAGCGGCCGGTGCACTGTGGCAGCACAGAGATTAGAGAACGTTTCTGCTGACAGGAGCAAAACCTTGGTTTCTTGGTTTCCTGAAATTAAAATATTACGAAAAAGACTCAGAAAAAAACTGCTTCTGTGAAGAAAGGAAACATTTGAAAATATACCTCCTGGGCCTCTATTAAGTGTCCCTGCTTGACCACATCATGTTTCCTCAGCATCATGTGATGCTTCATGCCTTACCATGTGATGCTTGGGCTCCAGCTCCTTTTCAGTGAAGTACTATGTAACAGAGATACCATTAACTTGTCACTTAGATGTATAACAGAACACTTTCCCACATCCATTAACACCCCAGGGCTTCGCTGAGCTGATTACCGGTGCTGTTATTCACATCCTGACATAGTGTAACTAAAGGACACTTTTTAAAGAATTTGTAAGCAGGTAAATTGCACAAGCAAATCAAACGTCTCTCACTCATGTTTACTGTGCACTTTTAGCAGTTAACTGATGTACTGGGAAAAGAAAGGCAACATGGGTGCAACATATGCGTTTTTGGGTCACCGCCACTTCCCATATTTGCTCAAGCTGCTCAGGAAACATGTACCCCTGTGTGCACCCTGACAGATCCGAGGAGGGTGCCGCTGTGGCCTGCCAGTCAGAAGCAACGAGATACACAGACCGCAGAGGGAGCAGGCAGAGATGGTTGGGTGAGGATGAGTAGTGCGTGCATATGTGTGTGTGTGTGTGCAGAAGGTGAGTAAAGGAATCGTGTGTGTGTGTGTGTGTGTGTGTGTGTGTGTGTGTGAGGGAGGGAGGGCACTGAGGGGTGAAGTTTTATCTAAGGTACACTGCACTTCCTCATGTGTTAAGACTGAACCTTCTGTTCCCAGCACTGGGTGTCAGGTCAGTGAGAGACTGAATTCAGTCCCACGCCAGCAGTGCTCAGGACTCCGGCAGATGGCTGCCATGTGTCTGTTGTAAACATAAAAACACTGAGCAAACCTGAGGGACAAACAACTTTTTCATACTTTGTTTGATTTGTAATATTTTACAGTCTTTTCCCACATAAAGACAATGTAGACATTGCCTTGGTTAGTTAAAGTTGTTGAATGTGAAAGTCTTGCAAATTTAAATTTGACATTTTGGATAATACACAATTTGCAATATTGCCGAGAGTTGATGAAAAGATTATTCTTGCCACTCTCATATCTGTCCTTTTAATATGACAGTGGAGCAAAGAGGAAAATATTTTAGCTAAGCATAAAGACCGGAAGCAACTCCAAACCAAAGGTGAAAAAATCTGCCTGCCTGTACCTCTAAAGCTTAACATCATATATCGTGTTTGTTCATCCATACAAAACAAGTGTCAAAACGACAATTTGTGGCTTTATGGGGGTTATATGCCAGACTATTTATTTGCCGGGTGAAGAGTCATGCTGTCACTGTGAGTTCCTCTTCTGAATTCAACAGGCCCAGTCGTACTCATGGGTGATGTTAGTCCCCACAGTACTCTTTTGATTGTAGTCACAATTTTTTTAAACTTGACCTCACTGTATACAATGACCTATTGTGACCTCTAGGATAATTACAGCCTTGTGAAACCTGTGAACCACAAACCAGAGATGGAGGGCATTCAGAGGATGCATGGCTTTCCCAGGTATATTGACAAAGTACAGCTGCGGCTCATGTCATGTGTAGTGCATTTATTTGGCCTGTATTGAGCAACATGACATTTTGATGCCACATAACGTGTCAGCATACAACACGGCACCTCTGCTGCCTTGTTTGATAGGCCCACATTTCTGGGAGTGAGCCAATCATTTGAGAAATTGGTTATAAGATAACTCTGAACAGCTGTAATTCAATATTGCAAAGCTCATTTCTGTCCGTTCTCATGCCTGCAGGATGTCTACAGAGCATACTACTTCAAGTCATGACTCTTTACTAAGTTTGGAATGACACAGAATAAATTATCTCTGGTTTTAGCATTTCATCAACTCCCTCATCTCCACAAAACTGTCAGCTCTTCAACAGGGTCATTTTTCCGAGCCTTTTTCTGTTTGCCGGAACATTCCACTGAGCAAGAGGGTATCACCTGTCTACTCATCAAATATTTAACTGGTGCTGCAAGACAGACAAAAGCAAGGTATAGGGTTCATTTTAATCTCCAGTTTCCTTGGATCCGGCACATAGATCATGACATTTACCCAGAGTTAACTCTGCCAAACATGCCATTCATTCCATTTCAAACTATTGTTCACGCTACTGTTATGTCTGATGTTCACTAGAGACACATTGTGTACTCTGATCCTGCAATTAAACCCAGTTGATCGCAGTGCACTGTGCTTTATCAAAAGTGGTACAATTTAATTGCTCCCTGTATCGGACAGTTGAATAGTCTTCCTTATCACAAGAGGCAATATACATTTCATGATGTTCATCTATAAAGCTCCACTTTCACATCTTCCAAATGATCTCACGTCTCTTCTGCCATTCCAGTCTTACAGTTATTACACGATTCAATGATTGCCTAACTGTGGATCTCCCTCGTTCACATGTTAACCCTCGCAGGACTGAAAATGTACTGTGCACCTTCAAAATGCAACAAATTGCAAACATGCCTGACTCTTTTCTTCTCTTTGGAGATTTTAAAGCTATTTTACCAGTCTTTTGAAAACCTTCATGACACTCATGACACTTTTGTTTGCACTTGTCATTGCATGAAAGTTGGTTATCTAACGTTGTATAATCATTTCTCCTTCTGCTCGGTGTCTAGAAGGCGTTTAAGGACTACTTCGTTCTAAGATCTCTCTTCAAAGTCATCTGGGTATCAATAAGAAAACCTGATAAAATAACGGATTGTATACATTTTTAAATATGCTTGTATGTACTTACAGTGGTGGCCAAAATTATTAGAACACCTGACAGATCTGAAAACTTTTTTTGCCTCCAAAACATGTCTCAGAACATCATAATGTTCGTGAAATATCCAGATGGTTGCTCTGAGCACAACAAATATTAGATGAAGTGAGTCCTACTGTTTTTATCCACTTTTAACTTTAATATTTGGTATGTCCACCTTTTGCAGCAATTACAGCAGCTAATCTCTCTGGCATAGTGTCAATATATTTCTTATTATATTACTTCAGCACTTATGTTATCCCATGCCTTCTGCAACTCAAGCCAAAGGCTTTCCTTTGAATGTACAATAGATCTGTCCAATTTATTTTCCAACTCGCCCTAAATTTGCTTGATGGGGTTGAGGTCCGGACTTTGAGGGGGCCAGTCCATCATTTTCAATGTTCACGCAGATTCCTTCTGTCGCAGGGAGTTCCAGCAACAGTTAGAAGAATGTTTAGGGTCATTGTCCTCTTGGAAAATAATTCCAGGCCCAATAAGATGACTCCCAGATGGTGCTCTGTGCCTCACAGAGTCTGGTGTGAATTGGTGGCATCATGACGGTCTAAAGTGTACTTTACAGTTCTTGGACTGCATCTCAAGTCCATGGCTATGCGGCGGTAACTTCAGCCAGCATCTAAAAGGGCCTTTATTTGAACCTGTTGCTCACTCGTTAGCTCCTTCTTCACCTTAGCCATGTTCAAAGAAGAGCAACATGTGCTACAAGACTACTTCTAGAGGCTTTGAATTTATATCAATTGGTGGCGTGGCCTCAGTGACAAAACCCTGATGTTACCAATCACTTAATGAGCAGGATGGGCCTTGTACATTCCAAAGAGTCACACAGCCGTGTCCTAAGACTCTTGCATCACCATCAATTTAACCACGATCACACCTGACAAGTAATTTGGCTTCTTCTGTGAAGGAACATGATTGTGTGACATTGACAGTGAAATAGGCCTAGTTTGTTTTTTGTAAGGAAAATTACCTAAATCTCCTTATGATGGCTCTATTCTATGGTTTATACAGCATAATGATGACTTTGTAGATATTTCATTCTTTTTATGGGTATTTTTATGGTCAATTCAACAAAAACAACTGAAACCTCTTAAATATGCCAAGTGTTCTAATAATTTTGGCCACCACTGTATATTTGATTTTAAGTGTTGTAAAACATGTATAAGTTATAGTATGTGTTATTTACATACAGCATATTGCCATATGTTGCAGTAGCTCAGGTGATGACCACTGGATTGTGGAATCCCAAGCAAGCTGCTCCTCACAGTCCCTCAACCCCTTCACATATGGTGTAAATGAGAGATGAAATCTGGGAGAGCGTACATGACTAGAGGCAGGAAACCAGGGTATGAAGGACTACAGTTAGATGATAACACACAAGCAGCTCTTTGGATATCTGGACCAAATTTCAATAGTTGTTGAGACATTTCACCAAAAATCACTATGTAAATAACAATATGTAACTTTCTAACCCCTGTTGAAGGACAGCTTGATGTGTCCCTGTAATATTCTACAGACAAACAGTCTCTCTAGAGACACAGTTCCTATAACAGCTGGTTTATATCATGGGTCTGAGCAAACAGCATGGTGCAGCCACACGTCACACTTCAACCTTCACACTGCATAGTTTGTGACAACTGCAATTACCTGACTGGAATGTGATGCCTCATACCAGACATACAAGTCTTTCTGCTTGTTATGGTCCACAGGTTGAGAGGGCATGTGTCTTCACTGAAGCCCTGTAGCTGGGGCAGACGCAGCCATTTGCAGGCGTTAAAAACAGGGCTATAGGCACTGCCTTTGGCTCCACTGTTGTTTCATAAGTGGATGTTGACAGAAACATTTTATTGCAGGTTCAAACCCCTGCATGTAAAGAGCAACAATGAGGTGAGCCATTTCAGCATGTTGTGATAAGTACCAACATCCTTAGCATTTTTTGGCTATTTAACCCTTTATAGGGCACTCATTGAAATACTTAGAAATTCAAAATTTTCAACCTTAGACCATTACTGGTGGTCATTACAAGACATTTTTACTTTTGTGAGTTTTTAAAAAAAAAAAAAAGTTAATGTTACGGTGAAAATCAAGGTCAATGAAGTCACCATATATGGTTTCTTGACGGTCTGTCATGTAGCCTGATTGTCGCTGATTGGCTTGGAGAAATCTTGTAGTTCTACTGCCTCATGGTGAGGCAAGGGGCGGCATTTTTACCTCCCACTTAAGTTACCAAATATGGTCCCTTGCCCGATAAAGGGTTAAATCAATTACTATGGTTTAGATTACTTCACTGTGAAGTGAGCTGAAATACAAAGAAGAGTGCGTACATCTAATATTGTGTCTGTAGGTACAGAGGAGAGAGCAATTATTGTCTTGAGTGGGCACTCTTATTTTAGCTTTCTGTATCTCTGATAATGTCAAATCAACCCTTTTTGCATAGATTACTGGAACTTTTAGTTGTTCTCACCTAGATAAAACATTTCTAGAAACTGAGCCAAAACGACTTGAGAAGACGTCTTTTGCAGCCCCTTTGACGGCACTGTACACAATGCTGTTATCTCTTGACCTCGTACAATACGCACCAAACATCCTGTTTCTGCTTTCATTATTTTGAGAGTAAGGATATCAGTCTTCCTTCCCTTTCAATCTGAGCTGTTTACAGCTAAATAAACATCCATTACGCTCACATGTGCACAAGTTCTCTCTCTCTGTCTTATGTCCCTGATCATTCTGATAGTTGTATACCAGATTCACTCTCCGTCTGCTTATGAAGAAACCATCGTCCTTGTGTCCTACGTTTAAGTTTAGAACAGTCTGAACCATGCTCTGGCATTCCTACCTTAACGCTAATAGAAAGCTCTGTTTGTGTGAGGCACTCATTATACATCCTCCAATTACTTTGCTTTTTCCAGACAGAAATTTGAACTTGTCATAACACGAATGCATAGCTGTACCTAATAGCATAAACATCGACTGTGAACCCCAGGGGTCTTGAATCATCCTGAAGGGGTTTGTTTTACAATAAAGACATGTACATTATCCTGCTTATTAGACGGTTTCGTTCTAATCAAATCAATAATTTCACATAAAGTATTGATTTTAAATTATTTCATCTATTGACTTTATTTTTTAGTGACTTTATTGCTTCCACTCTTGGAACTACATCTGTAGCAACATTCTGCTATACAGAAATAACAGACTGTAGGAGGCCGTAGTTGACCAAAAGTATACAACAAAGCCATGTAGTAAGTAAGGAAGACAGCCATTATTGCTAAACAAACCCTGGGCAGGATGATAGAGGCCTTGAATCATCCTGAAGCATGTATGTATAAAAACAACTGGATATAGGGTTGGAGGTGGGGCCCCGCTCACTCCTATGAAAGTTACTCAGTAGGGCAAGAAGCCAAAAACAATGCCTTGTATTCCCTAGAAGGTAATAGCGTCCACAATTAAGCGAGCCAATTTGAAATAATAACAAAGAGATGTTGTGGAGTTGGTTGCACCATTGTTAAATCCCACATCACTGATCTCCGATTTGATCAACTGCCAGCTCCTGAAACTGATCTTGATGGAAGGGTTATGCGGCTCATTTGCCAGTGTGTGAAACAGGTTACCTGTATTTTGACCCTGTAGCAGCTTAGCATATTTTAAGGTCGCAATGCCAAACCAATTTTCCTTTTAAGAGTTTAACATTAACAGCTGTAGACCAGTGTTACTAGCACAGAAGCTTTCAGCCACAGCACATGCAGGATAGGATGGTAGCAGAGAGCCTGTGAACGCTCATCCTCTTTGCAGTCAAAGTAGCTAATAATTGCATAAAAACTCATAGCTTGATAAAGAATAGCTTATAATTGAACCTATGTTCTTTATTGGCTACTAATAGTTAACTAGTGGTTGGAGCTCAGGCTACACTGATGGGCTAACGTAAGTTAACCTTAATTTGTAGGCAGCAAAGTGATCTATAGGAGAAGTCACATTTGATAGGCATCTGTTAGATCTATGCACATACCCTCTTTACCTTACAGCAATAGCATCAGGTGTCACTGAGTTCACTGCTGTCAAAATTAAGATAACAGTAGCTGGAAGAGTAAATCCATCATGAATGACATGACAATGTACCTCTAAGGAAAACAGATATTAAAAATGAACACTAGAAATGTGTACGTTAACAGGGCTAAGAGAGACTGTCTGATGGAAGAATAGACTTCCATGCAGCTGTTCGCACTTACAGTTAAGACGGCAGCGAAGATAACATATACAGGGATTTATTCATGTTGTGTCATGTGTAACTTCAACGGATCATAACATATCAGGTATGGAATCTGCAGATCTGCCTGTTCAAAATGAGACCAAACTTATCTAAGGATTTTTTTAGCCACGACAAAGGGCAAAATGTGGCCTGCAACGGACCAGGCAGAGATAGTATTTCAAATAAATTTATTTAAAATATGTATTTAATAACAAAAAGAATTGTACTTAAAATACTTAATACTTAAAATACATTATTCATTTTGACATTTTATCGTCAAATAAGACATTTTTATCCCCATGTTTAAACTTTAGAAAAAAATTTAGTCTCATGACAGTCTTTGGCTCAATGCAAATGAATCAGATGATATGTCCTGTTGGGTACATCAATATGAGCATTGAGAAGTACAGTACTTCATTTTTGTTCCTGACCAGAAGCTTGAGGAAAGAAGCTACTTGGATGTTTGATGCAAATTTCCTCTAAGCTAAAGATATGCAATCAAAATAATCAGATATCGCATGCTAAGGCAAGCTCACTGAATGGCACCAATGTACATCTGTGCAAACATGTACAGCAAAAAACAAATGTGTGCTCTAGAACTGGCAAAAACGCTGACTAGCTAGTTACGTTAGCATACCAGCTAGGTCACAGACATGCTCAGGCGGCCTGGAGCAGTGGCATCTTCTGATTAATAATCAGATGGGACACTTCAACTGGGAGATTTATTTTTTAGCAACTTGTGTAACTCAGGACAAAATTCAGTTCTTGCATAGCTACAATTAGGCATTTTATAGTGGTCATTATTAATAGTTCTCAGTGAAGTAGCTTGCATACAGAGTCCAAAATTAGCACCCACTGCTTGCCAAATGTAAAAATCTACATTTGTGAATAAAATACATGAGTCAGCTGTCATTTGCTGGTTGCTGAAACTGCTTCATTACAAACTCTCATCACTGCAACGCATAGTGCTTCGGCCGGTAAAGTTTTGCCATAGCAGCAAAACGAAATCATGCAGCGCTACAAAAAGTAAACGTATGCAATCGGTCACCTTATCCATTTTCACAATACATATGCAGTTGTTGTTGTTTTTGCCGTGTGAGGCATTTGTTACTCTGCCTGCGAAGAACAATTCCTGATCTGCAGCCATAATGGGAGACCTCTGGTTTCAGGTTACTCTATTTGATTTTATTTCTCTTCTGTGGCAGCAAACACAACGCATGGCCTTTCAGTGGAACATCATACTACATGTTTATTCACACACTTTTCTGAAGTTGTTTGCTTGAGATAACAATCTCAAAGATCTCAGTTTTGTTTTCTTTGGCAGCATATATGGCAATAAGTCATAAGTCACTTTAACAGACATCTAAACTCGCTGACAGTTTTGAAGTGGAAATTATTTTCTTTTTCTCTGCATTTGCACTTGTTTATGAAGTTTCATCATCTGTAATCATCAATTTTTTCTTTGTTTGTTTGGCCATTTCCTCACAAAGGCAAATGTGGTTTTCCCCTGGAATGTCAACTTGACACACAGCTCATAATACCACAGAATACCTGCAAATGCAAGAGCATTCATCAGTGGTCCATAGGCTTAATCACCATTGTGATAGTGACTTAAGAGACACTTATTTAATTGAAATTCTATCTTAAACTACCACAAACATCATGATAAACCTTTGTGTGGCTGTGGCCACTTGCAGGTAAGTGTCTCACTCACCTGTAGGCCAGTGAAATGTGATAATATCGGCTTGTGTAGAGTGTAATTTTGTATTTTCAAATTAGAAGTTGCTTGTATCTTAATTAGATACATTTTCTATTATACAGTATTTTCTATTTTATTCAGATACATTTGATTAGCAAGTATTTGTAACGTGTACCAAGATTTGTGCCCATCTCTGGACTTGTTTAGCCTTGTTTTTGCTCTTTGATTTCAAACTGAAGAGAGGAGTCAGCAGTCAGTGATGGTGTAAAGCAGCCAATAAGATTTGTTTTTCAAAAATGTGGAATCCCTTGACTGATCAGTCAACATACAGGCATACATGAGCATAAAAGATTAGGCTTTTTGGTCCAGTGGTATGTAAGATCAGCTACGGACAGGCACACGTGCACATTTGCATACACACAACCAAATGCATCAGCTCCTACAGGCTCATGCCTGGCGGAGTTAACCAACAGGATTTCACTGATCTGGATGAAAGTGAATGCGTCACTGATAGCTGTGTGCGGCTCGTGCTGTTCACAGTTGCAAGAGAGCAAGTTCTTCATTTTGTTCTCTCCTCCAGACATTAAACATGCAAAGATTTGAGGCTTGCAAATGAAAACCAGCAGATAGATGGATGCAGCAGGTGTAATGGGTATTTGCAGGACCCAATAGCAGCACAGTTAATGGAAGAGCAGACGACTACCTGTTGGCTGGGTTGATGGGAGGCAACTGGACCAGAGAGGGACAGGCTAGACTCGTAGTTAAATCCAGAATCAGGGTCAGCAACAGGCAGGCAGACAACGAAGCAAACAAACCCAAATGGAGCAATCAGGCGGAGAATCGATGACACGCGGGAGGTCAGGTAGTCAGCAGGCAGACAGAAGACAGGAAGGACACAGGTGTAGCTCGTGGTCAGAAACAGAAAGCTTAGGTAATTACCAGGGCAGAGACGAGGAACTGTAGTCAGGGGCAAACAGGGTCAAAACCAGGAAATCAGTCCGAACAGGAGTGCTGGAAGGTCAGGCATGGAGCGAAGACAATCTGGCACTGAGTGAGTCTACTGCTGAGTCTAAATAGGCAGGTGAGTGCAATTGAGTGCAGCTGGGGAACCAGGTGAGGGTGATTGCCACTGATAGGGAGGCATGGCCAGGTAAGTAGGTCAGAGAGTGTGGAAAAATACCAGGAGCAGCAGACCAGCACAGCAGATTGTGACAGAACCCCCCCCCCCCCCCCCCCCTTCAAGGGACGGCCCCTGACGTCCCCAAAACAGGCAAAAATAGGTTGGACAGGTCGATTGGGTGGGAGGTGGAGTTAATACTCCTGGGAGGTCACAGTGTCCTCATTGGGGTGGGTGGAGGGGTCAGGGTGGTGGGAATCCTCACCATCAGGCAAGCCCTCCAAGGGAAGACCAGACCCCTCCTGTTCCTGTGAGGGGGCAGACTCAGATTCCCTTGGTTTGTCAGCTGTAGTGCCGGGCTGATCAGGATGGTGGTGGTGAAAATCAGCAATGAGGTCTGGATCCAGGACCTCTCCTCTGGACCATAGCCCTCCCAGTTCACCAAATACTGGATACCCCTCCCCCTGTGACGAGACCGGACCAGGCGATGGACGGTGAAGGCAGGACCACCATCGATGAGGCGGAGGCGGAGGAGGAGGAGGAGTTGCTGGTGCTAAAGGGCTCTCATGGACAGGTTTGACTCTGGAGACATGGAACATAGGATGAATTCTCATTGAGCGAGGAAGTCTCAACCTCACCGCTGTAGGACTGATTACCCGCTCAATGGTGAATGGACCAACAAACTTGGGGGCCAACTTCTTGGACTCCACCCAGAGGGGAAGGTCCCGGGTAGAGAGCCACACCTTCTGGCCAGCCAGGTATACTGGTGGATCTAGTGTAGCGATCCACAGAATGTTGAATGTTAGAGCGAGCCTTAGTCCAAGTCCGTTGGCAACGCCGGATAAAGGCCTCCACGGATGGGCAGGAGGCCTCCTTTTCCAGGGCTGGGAACAGAGGAGGCTGGTAACCATAGGCACACTGGAATGGAGAGAGGCCAGTGGCAGAACTGGTTAGGGTGTTGTGGGTGTACTCCACCCAGAGGAATTGCTGGGACCAGGAGAAGGGATTCTGGGAGACCATACAGCGCAGGGCAGTCTCCATCTCCTGGTTCTTGCATTCAGTCTGACCATTAGACTGGGGATGGAACCCAGAAGAAAGGCTGGCAGTGGCTCCCAGCAGATTGCAGAACTCCCTCCGAAATACAGAAGAGAACTGTGGTCCTCGGTCAGAGACCACATCCACTGGAAGGCCGTGGAGGCAGAAGACGTGGACCAGGACCAGTTGCACTGTCTCCTTAGCTGAGGGCAGCTTGGGCAGAGGAACAAAGTAGGCCATCTTGCTGAAGCGGTCCACGATGGTTAGGATGGCTGTGTGACCATCAGAGGGGGGAAGACCAGTAACAAAGTCCAATGAAATGTGGGACCAGGGGCGATGCGGGATGGGAAGAGGCTGTAGGAGACCAGCTGGAGCTTGACGGGGGGTTTTATGTTGGTTACAGACAGGACAGGCTTTAACAAAGTCCTGAGTGTCATCTTCCACGGATGGCCACCAAAATCGTTGGAGAAGAGCATTCAGCGTACGCTGGGCTCCTGGATGGCAAGAAAACCGGGATGTATGGACCCATTGAAGCACCTCTGACCTCAGACCAGGAGGAACAAACAGGCAATTAGGGGGACAGGCGCTGGGGCCTGGTTGGCCCTCAGTGGCGGCTCTCACCCTCTCCTCGACATCCCAGGTAAGTGTGGAAATAACAAAGGGAGACGGAAGAATGGTTGAGGACCCATCAGCTGAGTCCTCTGCTTTCAGGCTTAACATTGCGGGTTCCTGGTCGGTACGAGAGAGTGAAATTGAAACAGGTGAAAAATAAAGCCAAGCCAGATATACTCCAAGTTTTTGTGATCAGTCCAGATAAGAAATGGTTCCTTAGCTCCCTCCAGCCAGTGGCGCCATTCCTCCAAAGCCAATTTCACCGCCAACAGTTCTCGGTTCCCAATGTCATAGTTGTTCTCCACAGGGGACAGACGTCGGGAGAAGAAGGCACAGGGGTGGAGCTTCTGGTCAGAGGCTGAACGCTGGGACAGGACGACCACTACCCCTGAATCAGAAGTGTCTACCTCCACCACAAACTGACGCCCTGGATCAGGCATTTGCAGAATGGGGGCTGAGGTAAACCTTGACTTCAGAGTTTCAAAAGCCTTGTGGGCGTCAGGTGACCACAGAAAAGGAACCACCTTGGAGGAGGTGAGGGCAGTGAGAGGAGCAGCCACTGAGCTGTAATTGCGGACAAAGCGACGGTAAAAATTGGCAAATCCCAGGAAGCGCTGTAGCTGCTTACGGTTCACAGGAACAGGCCAGGAGGAGATGGCAGAGACCTTTGCAGGATCCATCTGCATGTGGCCCTGCCCCACGATGTAGCCCAGGAAAGGGACGGATTCTGCATGAAACTCGCACTTCTCTGCCTTGGCAAACAGTGAGTTCTCCAGCAGGCGATGGAGGACTGACTGGACATGGTGGATGTGCTCCTCTCGAGTCTTTGAAAATATGAGTGTGTCATCAAGGTACACGAAGACAAAGTGGTTCAGCATGTCACGGTGTATGTCGTTCACCAGGGCCTGGAACACAGCAGGAGCATTGGTGAGCCCAAAGGGCATGACCAGATATTCATAATGTCCAGTAGGGGTGTTGAACGCCGTCTTCCACTCATCCCCTTCTCTGATGCGAACAAGGTGGTAGGCGTTGCGGAGGTCAAGTTTGGTGAAGATTGTTGCCCCCTGTAGCAGTTCAAAGGCAGAGGACAGGAGTGGCAGGGGGTAACGGTTCTTTACTGTTATGTCATTTAGGCCCCTGTAGTCTATGCACGGCCTCAGAGTCTTATCCTTCTTATTCACAAAAAGAATCCAGCTCCGGCTGGGGACGAGGAAGGGCGGATGATTCCTGCTGCCAAAGAGTCATTAATGTAGGTGTCCATGGCTTTTCTTTCAGGGGCGGACAAAGAGTAGAGGCGCCCCCTCGGAGGAGATGTGCCTGGCAGAAGGTCGATGGCACAGTCATACGACCGGTGTGGAGGCAGAGAGGTCGCTTTAGCTTTGCTGAAAACCTGGCGGAAGTCATGGTATTCAGGAGGCACCCTGGAGAGTCAGGTGGGGAACTGGAGCAGGGAGAGTGGACTGGAGAACAAGCCTGTTTCAGACAGGACAGGAGGTTCCCCACTCCAAAATGACTCCAGTGGACGAGTCTATGTGGGGATTATGTCGACGGAGCCAAGGGTAACCCAGGATGACGGGTTGGTTGGGAGAGTTCAAAATGTGGAACTGAATAGTTTCATGGTAGTTACCTGACAGAAACATGGGAACTGGAGCGGTCTGGTGAGTTACAGTCCCCAGCTTGTGGCCATCCAAAGCTCTGGCAGGTAACGGATGGGGAAGTGGCACCCGCTTGAGCCCCAGCTGTCGCACAAGTTCCCCGTCCATACAGCTGGCGTCAGCTCCAGAGTCTATAAGGGTGGCCAGTGTGTGTGGGCCGTCAGTCAGGAGAAGCTGTGCTTGGACTAGCCATTTCTGGCGGAAAGGCTGGGTTGAGGTTGGGCTCACCAGTATCTCCCCGACTACTGGTGAGCCTTGGCTTTTACTGGACAGTTTGAGACATGGTCGGCCTGACCACTACATACAAAGACCAGCTCGGCGCAGACGATCCCGTTCCTCTTGGGTGAGGGAGGTATGGCCCAGCTGCATAGGCTCGGAATCCCCCCTTGGCGACCCCGACGTGGAAAAGGTGCTGGACAGGGCCCCGCGGGAGTGGACAGATGGAGCAGGATGGACGGGGATCGATTGCGGCGGCGGGCCTGGACTCGGAGATCGATTCGCGTCGCAAGTTCAATCACCTCATCAAGCGTGACCGGGATGTCATGTGAAACCAACTTATCCTTCACGTAGTCGGCCAGTCCATGAAGAAAAGCATCACAGAGGGCAGCAGAATTCCAACTACTCTGGCTGGCCTTGGTGCGGAAATCGATAGAGTAGTCAGCCACTGTGCTGTTCCCCTGTCGCATGCTCATCAGTCCCCGTGCCGTCTCTGCGCCGCATGCTCCTAACCCAAACACTTTTCGCAGCTCCTCAGCAAAAGACACAGACAGGAGACTCTCTCTCCCACTCGGCAGTTCCCCACAACCGTGCTCTGCCCGTCGATGGTTGATAACGAATGCCACCTTAGCTGCCTCCGTGGCGAAAGTGTGAGGTTGCAGGGAAAACAACAGGGAACAGTTTGTGATAAATGGCCCACAAGTCTCTGGATCTCCATTGTAGCGCTCTGGGATTCCCACCTGCGGCTCCGGCGCGTCCCTAGCAAACAAAGAAGCAGGAGCCGGCTGGACAGGTGGAGCTGGAGGAGAAGGTGGGGGTGCAGCCTGCTGGGAAAGGAGTATGGTCAGCTGCTGGAGCTGCAAGGCTAGTGTGGCTAACGTCTGCCCATTAGCCGCAGCAACCTGCCTGGTTTCAGCAACAGCTGCTGCCAACAGTGCCTCATGCTTCTGGAGGGCGCCTTCTACCACCTCCAGGCGATCCAATGCAGAGGGGTTGTGCGCTGGGTCCATTTCTGGCCAGATTGTACTGTAACGGGTATTTGCAGGAACCAATAGCAGCACAGTTAATGGAAGAGCAGACGACTACCTGCTGGCTGGGTTGACGGGGGGCAACTGGACCAGAGAGGGACAGGCTAGACTCGTAGTTAAATCCAGAATCAGGGTCAGCAACAGGCAGGCAGACAACGAAGCAAACGAACCCAAATGGAGCAATCAGGCGGAGAATCGATGACAGGTGGGAGGTCAGGTAGTCAGCAGGCAGACAGAAGACAGGAAGGACACAGGCGTAGCTCGTGGTCAGGAACAGAAGGCTTAGGTAATTACCAGGACAGAGAAACTGTAGTCAGGGGCAAACAGGGTCGAAACTAGGAAATCAGTCCGAACAGGAGTGCTGGAAGGTCAGGCATGGAGCGAAGACAATCTGGCACTGAGTGAGTCTACTGCTGAGCCTAAATAGGCAGGTGAGTGCAATTGAGTGCAGCTGGGGAACCAGGTGAGGGTGATTGCCACTGATAGGGAGGCGTGGCCAGGTAAGTAGGTCAGAGAGTGTGGAAAAATACCAGGAGCAGCAGACCAGCACAGCAGATTGTGACAGCAGGAGAACTCACCAAGAGACGTCATGTGTCACCTGCAAGCTTGTGCAGCAGCCTTTTAGCAACACTTTGCCCTGCTGTTGATAGGTAGTATAAGTATGACATGCTACAGAAAGCAATAGCTACTGTCTAACAGACATCACAGTCAAAAACTAAAGCAGGCCTCTTGCTTTTTGTTTTAGTTTGATTCATTTTCATATTTTTAGGCTGGATGATAAAGCTCTGCACACTTAAACCATTGTTTTCGGTTGTTGATTAGATGCTCAGTTTTGCATTGAGCAGAAATTAGGGAATAAATTAGGGAAGAATCAGTACGCTGAATAAGTAAATAAGCAATAGTTCTGACAGATACACTGAAATAATCAAATCAGGCATGGTTTTGTTACAATACACCTAGCAGGGATGACATCTGAGATGTCAGATGCCAGAAATCCTGCGCCACCTTTGATTCTACATAGTTTTGTAATAGGGATGTCTAACCGAGGAGAGTGAGGGAAATGTCAGGAAGAGTGTGTGAGAGCATTAAAAGACCACTTACAGTAAATGAACATCAGCAAAATCAAATTATTTTAAAAGGGAAGCCACAAATTACCATAGTAGTACCATATAAATAGAAACAAAAGCATGCACAATACACAATACAGTGCAGTAGTACACAGTAATACACAGTGCAGTATAGTACAATATACTTTACTGCAATAGCAACAGAAGGGCGGAGGGGAAAGAATCATCAGATATAATATTAAATATCAATAATGATATACTCATATCATTGTCTTCTCTCTCTCTCCTTACATTTAATCCCTCCACCTCTAAATCAGCTCTCACTATGTCTTACTTGTCTAACTTTGAGCCTGAAGCTCTGGCAAATATGAATGTTTCATTTCTGTCTAGACACCTGGACAGAATAATAAATAACAGTTACACGAATATGACTCCAATAGTGGGCCATCAAACAAATTTCAAAGTGGCTTTAGGTAATTCACAGCAAAGAAATGTATTCCGAAAAGGTGGTAAATAACACATGATTCTAAATATTCCTCTTCCTCAAACTGCTTTAGTTCCTCTTGATTCACTTCCTCCTGTGGAATAGATCAAAATATCCCCGTGAGTTGACTCACAAGTGATAGTAGCACCTGCAAGACCAAATTTAAGGATTTAACCGCAATGTTTTTCATTAAAAAGACATGCTCTGATGCTCTGGAATTAATTTGACTTACCTGAAGGTTCACTAATGCATGTGAAGCCTTTGCTTGTTTAACCTCTTGCTAAAATTATGCTATTATGCTGACATTTTCACCACTAATTAACAATAAACCAATTAGATTGCATATGATTGATCCCAATTTGCAACACTATAGATATATCATGAAATTCACAAATGGTTGTCGTCTAAGCTATTGGCACTAAATGTTCCCAAAATGGCCCAAAGACTCAAACTCTTCATGCTGCTTCAAACACATACTTGGAATGTCATGCAATGATTTAACTTAGTTTTCTTGGCTGTCTGACTCTCTCTTAATTTCAGCTTGAGCTTGGTTTGAAGAATTGTGCAACCACATCAAACAGGACTTTCCCGCTGTGTTACGTTGCTGTCCCTGCTGTAGTTTCCCTGCCATGTTTCCCCTCAGAGGGCAGAGAAAACACACATCTGCAGTGTAGCTGGGGAATGACGTGCGCGTCCGGTGAGAGTACCGATAACCTGAGAGGGTCTCCTTCCTGTACAGCTGTGCTTGACCGGCACAACAACACTTGTGAATGAATC
This sequence comes from Pempheris klunzingeri, assembly GCF_042242105.1. Lineage (NCBI taxonomy): Eukaryota > Metazoa > Chordata > Actinopteri > Acropomatiformes > Pempheridae > Pempheris > Pempheris klunzingeri. The sequence goes on from NC_092017.1 coordinate 8,053,485, forward strand.
ATTCACCAAAGACTTTTGTACACACACACACACACAGAAAGAAGCACCGGTGACATGGATTCTTCTCCTTTCCTTGATATGTAGTGTTGTCACTCTAGTTGGACACTTATTTTTGAAGGAAGGAACCAGCAGTGTTATCATGACAGAGAGAAAAACATCCTGAGGGTTAATACTTTCTTTCCCCCCCACCAGCACTACCTCAGCCATCCCGCTGGCTTTTAATATCCAACAGCTGAGTGACCTCATGAGAAATTTGTGAATGGACAGACCGGCCGGTACTCTTATCTAGCTCTGCAGATTTCAGCCCCTTGCTGGACTACGAGACACAATAACAGTGAGGCAGCACATCCTGCTTTTCGCTCAATACATAATGGATAATTGTGCAATCAATTGTTGTGAATATACGGCGCAGTTGCGTAGGAATCATTCGGTTCATGCCCCGATAGCAGCTGCAGATAGCTGCATCACACTAACACTAACAGTGTTTGGCTGGAGCTGGGCCATTTTATTCATGTCCTCTTACACCACTCTAACTTAATTAGCATTTGCAAACAAATTGATGTGCATAAAAAGCACCATGGAAAATCTGAGGCTCTGTGTAACTGAATAACTAAAATGATCATTAAAATGATGTTTGTTCGTGGTTGGTCCTCATGCATAATTCACTGCGAGACATTTTATTACCTCTGAAATCTGATCAGTCATCTGACTCAGTCATCTGACTCTGTAAAACAGTTTAAGTACACATTTTTCATTTCATTCATCAGAAACAGTTTTTTTAAAGAAAAAACGTATTTAATCTTATTGTATGAGAAATATTTCTTCCCTTTATTTCTCTGAAAGGCTCTGTAATGTAATTCTTAGACCGTTTTTCATGTTTCAGTCTCTGTTGTTCATCTGTTGCAATAAAAATTCCAGCATGTTAGTATTTATGATTTCATACCCCATAAAATACCTGATTTTGTTTGCTATCTCAGTCCATATCAGAACCATTTCCTTTTCCTTTCCAAATAATTTAGAGTATCGTGATATATTCCACGTCCTATTGTTGTGTTCTGTGTGCAGAATGTCTTAACAAATGGATTGAACAAAGCAATATCAGCATGTTGCTTTTTTTGTAAACTCGCCGATATTCATCACAATGTGCATTGTTCAAAGTTTACACTGGTGTTTGCATGAATAAAATCTGTGTTTACAGAAACATGCTGGTTTGTGAACCAAACAGAAACATTTCAGCTTGTGCAATTCTAGTTTTTGGTGGATGTTGTGTTTTATTACACACCTCCTCATCTAATAATTTTTTCAGACAGGAAAGTTTGGTTTCTTTTATAAACATGTCGCTTGCCGTTTCTTTTCTCTGAGGCGAGGTGCCCTCAACCCTGAGATGGACTGCAGACGCTGGCAGTGACTGTCACCTACCTCATACACGCAAAGCAGTGATTCATGGATAGGCAGTGCTGCACACTTTCTATCGCAGACCGCAAGATGGATCACTGATTATCTGATGTCACTGTTGATAAAATATCTGCTACTCAGATACGCCGTTAGAAGTCAGTCTGTCCAATAACGTTTCAGAGTTTCCTTCGTGGTAGTAGATGCTAGATAATGATGGATCGCTGGTGCATGTGACAGTCACTAGCTGTGGCATGCAATTCTTCCCGTGTGTGTGATGCTGAGATGTGATAAGGTGGAGTTAAATGGGGCTTTTGTTTCCTGTTATGACTAACTCCTGTACTGTTGCATCACGGCAAACAAGCCTGCAGTGAAGCACAGGGGAAACTCTGGGACTGCATCAAATGCAAACAGGCCATTGAGGATCAATTTGACAACAACAACCAGTGCAGCATGTGGAGAAGCATCGAGGCACTGACCAACTACAAAACCTTCTGTTGCCCCGTGATGATGCAAACTGTCCAATGTCCGGAACAAGCTCTTTGCCCGCTTCGACACACAGAAAGGGTTTTCTGCTCCGCTCATCAACCCACATTAGTTCTACAGCATCACCAGGTGAGGACCACCCTGAAGAAAGACAATGGAGCAAGGCAGCAGGCCCAGATACAGCTGAGCAGAAAGCATGTGTCGATCAGCTTACTACTTCGGGGAGTAGTGAACTACATGTAATTTCAACTAGTAGTTTCATTACATTTTGCAGCAGCTTACTGGTAGAAGAACCGAATTTGCATAATTTAAGCAGTAGCCATTTTGTGGGCAGTTAACCACTAATACTCCAAAGGATATTTCACCATAAAAGAAAAGGAATGATTTTTGATTTTTATTTTACTCTTTGTTCTCTACTGTAATTGAACTTCTTTTGTTCAGCCCCCATTTTCTTCCACCCTGGCTGCTGTTAAACTGCTCCTAGGCAATGCATTCGTCAGGCAGCTGCCACCACACACCTGACCTGTGTGTAGTGCATGTGCAAAGGCCATGCTTTGTTCACGGCTCACACAGCAACGGCTTCATCATGGATAAACCTTCTGAATCTCAAGATGAGGAAGAATCATCATGGTCATACCTAAACAAATACATGACATTTACTTGGTGCAATACCCCCACCTGGACTCTTATTTGTATCATATTTGGTTAAGATTTAATATCACATCTTCATTGTCGAGTTGATTATTTTTAGTAGTTTGAACTACTTTTTCTAAGTAGCTTAGTTAACTCAACTAGATTGCTCCCGTGGATAGCTTTACTGTAGATACACTTCTTCCAGTGAGAAGAAAGCATTGCTTGCTAAGATATGCTTTCAAACTAGCTTCGCCAACGCTACAGCTTACAGAATGGTTAGGTCAAATCATCTGTGAAGTATCTGAGTGACTCTCGCCCAGTGGTGCTAACACCTATAAGCTAATGGAGTAACTGGAGAGAATGGAGAAAACAGCTCTCCACCAGTTATATGAAGATGCTATCTGTGGACTTAAGCTCCACGCTTACCGCTGTCACCACCCCACAAACTGGTGAGCAAACTGGACAACCTGGGCTTTGGTTCTTCGCTGTGCTCATGGGTCATGGACTTCTTGGCAGAGATACAACAACAAGTTAGAATTCTTCACCCATGACTGCAACCCCATCCACACCTCCCACTCTGTAATTAAATTCACAGTCAGCACCTCAATAGTTTGGCTCATTTCAGACAATGAGGAGATGGCCTTCAGGCTGGAGGTGGAACAGCTGGCTCAGGACAACAACTGCAGCCCCTTTAAACAGACTGTTCAAGGTGGATATGCTGCGCTGTTATTGTTACAATAAAATGTATTAAAAATGTAATCGTTTCAATTGATTATCAATAATTCATTAATTCTTTCATTCATTCACACTCAACACACTCAAAGGCAATCATCCTTAAGCCAGAGCACACGTCCTTCACTTTTGAGTGTTAATGTTGAAACAGTGTGAGGCAATGACTCCCCTGGTCAGGAGTCATTACTGTTGAAACACTATATCACTTATACCACAGGCTCTACTTCAGCAGCTGTTTGGAGGTGTTTGGAAAGACTGTGAACTCCACTTGATAGTTCAAATAGTAACGGATCTAACTATGAGTAAATTATTAATTGCTTACTGAATAGCTAAGTAATAGATAAACAGATAAAAAGCTAAATGTAAATGGGATCACCGGTACGATGCTTATCTGGCCTCTAACTAAGGCATGTGGGCGGTGGGCTTATGCATGTTTTTGTAATTGATTCTAATCATGCTGTGGAGTATTGACTTTTAGATTCAGCACTAAATGAGCTGAGTATAATGGTGGCTATGAAAGAATGCTCCTCCTCACTGTCAGACTCACAAACCACAGGTATGACCTGACTGAAAATCTCCCCCTTGTACGAACAACTGTATCAAAACAACTTTACTGGCAGGCGGCACAATCACGCACACGTCATGTAGGTTGGTTTGTGGTTGGTTTGCAACGCATCCTGCAGACGACTGGCAAGTCACACTGACAGGATGACAGCAACATTGCTTACAGTCTGTGCCCGGAGGTTCCATCAGAACGGCACCCAGTCCCCTCCTGCTCCTGCCAGACCTCAGACCCCCTTCCAGACGCTATCCGCAGTGAAACAAAATGAAATGCACAGCCTGCCCCAGGCCTCGGGTGGCTGACACAGATTACCCATTTATTTTGCCCTGCCCACCACACCACTATGATTGCTTACTGTGGTTCAGTTCATACTTTGATTATGATGTTTAAATGGGATGAAATCATCTCTATTTCCTTTTTATTGCTTTTTGTCTGAGAAAATTCAGACGGCACATTTGCTGTGAGGCTGCCTCTTCTCTCCCTGCCTCTGAACGCCAAATGCCACAGGAGTTGATTTGTTGCTAAATTGTCGTTGTGTATCAGAGAAGTCAATCTCAGCTGCCAGCAAGTGAGTGACGGGGTTGTATAAGCAGCCTTTAAAAGCTCAGGGCATATGACAAGGATATGAGATAAGGCTGCTATGGGCCTGACGGTGAAACAAGCATATCTATAAAATCAATATGTGTGTGTGTGCAAATTCTTTTTTGCAGTTCTTCTTTTTTTTTTAGCCAGGTTAGGTAGTTATTTGTAAACTGACAGATTAATAACAGAACCTGGTCATGTGAAGTCACAATTTGTTATCTCTGAGTGACACACTGATTTAAATCGGACAGTTTAACAAGCCAATCCATCAACTCCCTACTTACATGTGTGTGTGTGTGTGTGTGTGTCTGTGTAGTGAATTTGTCTTGGATTTCAGCTAATCTTTTCTGATGTGATTAGACAGGTGAGTGGAAAGAGCACAGGTAAATTTCGTGTCGTCTGATCGTGCAAAGCATTATTACCCTGTTTCATTTGCAAATGCCACATACCATCAAGATCCTGGGGTGTAAAAAATGTGGGTGTACTATCAAGTGGCCTTGCTCGCTGCTGTGCCTCTTTGTGAGCTCAGACTGTGATCAGCTCAGTTTTATGGAACTGATGTTGGAGCATTACTACCACTTAGTGGTGGGATTTATAGCACAAAATGAAGTCAGATGTTCACTCTGCCTCATTCCCTGTTTGGGAGCATGTGGGGATATTTAGGGTGGAGCTGTGGACTTTGGGTTGGTTTTACACATCTATATACTTTGTGTGTACTTTAGTGGTGCCCAGCCTATAAGGTACAACAAACCCCCATATCCACGTCAGATGAATTCAAGTACATGTTCCAAAAACGTGTTCATTTGAATGAACTGGATTTTATTTAACAGTAATACCCATGTCAATGTGATATTGTCATATTTTGAGCTGCCTGTTCAAACTAAATATTAAATATTAATCCATTAATGAGCTATTTTAGCCATTTATCCGTAATTTTCAGCTAACTATTTTGACTGTTCAACCATTATTTTTAGCTATTTCAACCATTTCTTGATTATTTGAACTGTTTAAACTTCTTTGCTCACTTACCTTTCAATCACAGCATATGGTGTTCAACTGACTCAATCTGTGGATATATTTTTTTTAATCAGATCATAATGTCTATTTTCCCCAATGCTAAACTCACCACCTGCACTTCAACAGCTGTTCAGAATCATGCAGTAGCTACCACGTCCTCATGTGGGGAGGGTCTGTCTGTCTGTTCACCTATTTATCAATGTTGTCTGGATCCACTTGGTGAGCCAACAGCCTGGTTGGCTGGCTGAGCGCAACTATATTGAGTCTCTATGTGAATGCCAAGGTATTTCCTGCCAGTGCAGAGCTCTGCCCTCAGTCTGTTTGTCCATTCCTGAGGAAATTAGAGTTCCTGCAGTAGAAGTTGTGTCATTCCTTTGTTCCAGATACACGTCTAGAGACTGTGTGTCTCATTAGAAGAAGTGTGTGACATTAAGCATTAGTCTTATAAAGGATACTCTTACATTTACTGAGCAGATTCACATATGACAGAAATCCGCTGATCAACTGTCTGGCCTACTGAATTGAGGGAACAAGGGGAGGGGAGGGGAGGGGGGGTGTTACATAATTAGCACAGCAGAGGGCACTGTTGCTAAATCATCCCCAAAATATAACACAACTGACATCCTCTGACAAGATGAGGTTGAGGGTGGTTCTCACGTTCAGTAATATTGATGCAGTGATTTTAAAGCTTCGCATGGTAATTTTATTTATTTTGTGTGGATAAGAGTTGCCTCTAATACACACTTCCTCATGTGTTTCATTTACGCTTTTGCTCAAGCTGTAAGCTTTAGTAAAATAATGCATTAAAAACATTGGAAAATCCTCTGTCCCTGCCTGAATACACCTGCAGATGCATTCAGCCATCCTTCTGGCCTTCAACAGCAGTAAAAGGGAGGATTTTCTAAATTTACCCCCCAATGTTACATGTGGAAGTGTGGAAACAACTCCCCAGAGGCTGCGAGTCGTTTCCTCTAGTATGCTATTATTAGCTGGGTTTGTTGCCCTTGATTGCAGCCACAACACGCCCACTCACACTGACCACTTTAAGTTTTAGGTCGAGCATCAGTGGCCGCAGTCCTCTGTCACAGTAATGCATCCTGGCACATCCTGACACTCAAAAACCAGCTGTGGAAGACAGACACACAGCATCTCTAAGCTGGCAGTGTGAGTGTTATGCATGATTACAAGTCTAAGAAATGTGATAAAACACCCAGAATCTCATGGCAATGAAATGTTTTCCCCCTGAGCTCTCAAACAGCTTTTTAAAATTTGCCCTTTACTTTGTTTGTTGTCATACTGGCCTTCACTGGCCTTGGCAGGGCTGTTATGGGCTTTGTGAGCTGAATACAGCTAAGAAAATACCCAAGGCTGGAAGGGCATTGTTCCTATAGGACACACACATACAAACACACACACTTAAGCTGAGAAAGGAAATGAGAGCTGTATGATACAAAGAAACAGACAAACACACTCATGGATTTTGGTGTTTGGCTTTGCACTAATAGTGACAAATACGGGAGACTTTACATGTCAAACAAAAGATGTTAAAAGTAAAAAAGCAACACACAGCAGCTGCCTGTTCATCTGTGAGTATTTTTATTTTAGAAAACTAGTTACATTTATTGCAAGTTTAGTAATACACTTTCAATAAAATACTGTAAGTTATATGCATAAAGGAACTGTACAAATGTGACTCAGAAACATTGTTCTGACTGATCTGTGAGAACTGCCTCCTCGCCAGGCATTTAGTGTGTCAACAAAATAAAATAAAAGAGAAAGAAAGAAAACATTTGCTGATTCAATTATCTAAAAAATCCCAGATGCCATTTCCTGCAATAGAGGAAGTGCGCCTCAGGAAGTAGGCGTGTCCTTGTGTCTCGGCTCCCCAGACCTTTTACTGGCTGTGTAAACATGATAGCATTCCTCCGGCTGTCCAAAGAGAGCTGCGCTTACAAACTTATCATACAACCTTCATTTTATCTCCTGTAAAAATACATCAGCGCCACAGTGAGCCGCGCTCTATTGCATGTGTTGTCACTGTTCCTAAAGTGTGATACCCATGGAAGGTGAACAAATGCTGTGCAGTGAAAAGACTCAGGGTTAAGTTGTTGGAGATTGTGGGGTCAGACAGGTGGCGTGCTGTAGCGGATCTCCGCGTTGAATTTGTCAGGAGTTTTGGGCAGCGGAGGCTTCTTCAGCATGTTGTGCTTCATGATCACCTCCTCGTTAGCGTAGATTGGGGTGTCTGTGTCGTCAGAGTGGTACCCTGACTGGTACCCGCTCGTCTGATTGGACGACTCCGAGGCCAAAGACTCTTTGCTCTTGCAGCGCAGCAGCTGGCTGAGGAGAGAAACAAGGAAAGGGACATATTTTTAAACTCTGATTTACAGCAAGAACAAATCCAAAAAGGTGTGGTTATTAGATGAGTAATAGTGGGTCAAATGTAATGGGGGTTATATGCTGATTTTTTAGTACTCACCTGAAGTTGGGAGTGGTTGAAAGCGGTGGATTCAGACCCTTCACCTCCTCTGGTGAGAAGCCCATACCGCTGTCTGTGTGACCCTCCTGTAACAGTGCCAACAAATGAAGAGAACATATGTGGTTGGTGCCGAACAGGGAAACACTGACTCATTCGTAATCAATTCAATACTCAATTCAATAACCATAGTTTTCTCTTTAACGTGTAATGTTGGGCTGTTCGATGACTGTTTTCATCATCGATTCCTCTGCTAATAATTCCCTCTATTTATTGATTAATTGTTTTGTCTGTAAAATGTCTGAAGTGGAAATAAAACCTTGTAACTTCCTAAACGCCAAAGGTGACGTCATCAAATTGCTTGTTTTTGTCAGACTGACCGTCCAAAACCCAAAGATTTTGTTTACACAAGAAAAAGAAAAGCTGCAAATCCTAACAGTTGCTCAACATTTAGTTAGAAAAATGACTGAAACTATTAATCAATTATCAGTTTTTTTGATTAGATTAATTGTCTGTTGTTGTTGTTTCATTTCCATGGCAAAGATTGACTTTTAAGCGATTCTCAGAATATTTGATCATTCATTTTCGGGCAATCTACTAACTGACTGAATGATTAATCGATCGATCATTTCAGCTTTATTAAGAGTTTATGCCATGTGTCGAATCGTCTTTAGTTCTTATTTCAATGAGGCTGCCATGAGGCTACTGAGCTGCATGACCAACTAAGTTGCCAGTTAATTAGGTTCACCTTTACAATACAATGCAGTCCAGTAAAACCTTTTATCACATTCTGTTTTTTTGACATTGTGTCGGAGAGGGTTGGTTCAGCTCCATGGTAATTTCTGGCGCTCTTGCTGTATCATATTCAGTGTGCTTCTGATATTTCTTTTCATGGAAATAGGGAGAAACATTTAAGTGTAAAGAAAATATCTCTCTTTCTCGCAGTAGAATAAATCTATGGCGACATCTGCTTTGTGAAAGTGTGTTCAACGTGTGCAGAGACACACACACACTCTCACCATGACACTGCTGCGCGCCACAGGGATGTCCTCAAACGTCTTCACACTGAGGGGCCGACTGCACCTCTCGCTCTGCTGGGAAAGTCTGCACAAAGGAGATAAGTGGCTGAAACTTTACCAGCGAGTATTTTAACTTTTGTGAGAAGTCACAGTGGAGAGTGACAGTAAGATCATCATGCTCACCCAAGGGACGACGGGCTGTCATAGTGCTGCTGAGCATCCAGGATTTCCCCACTTTGGGGCCTACTGTAGAGACTCCTGGGGTCGGGGGTCACTGGAGATCCTTCTGCCCCGCTGCCTGCTGTCAGGGGGATGTAGTCCTTCCCACACTGGATCAATGAATCCCACACAAATTAGTACAGATGAAAACTAATATTAAAGCAAAAAAGAATGTTGAAAATATCTATTGATCATACATTAAATGCACTCCAAAAATTACTTTGCTTTATTACTGTACTACCGGGCTGTAATCAGATTTTCCTTATGTAACTAGTTTGCATCAGCCTGTTTTTTTCTACTTCAACTTCAGATAATGACTTCCTAAATTTCCCAGAATTACTTGGCAATGCTCACTGAATGGGTGTGAACTTGTTGCAATCAGCTGGTTGTTATTTTGGGTACACAGGGAGCACTAACAATAGCTCAGTGAAAGACAGGGACTGAGAGATATTGCTAAGGGAACTTGCGTGCCTCTGATCAAAATTGGCAAAGATCAAACTGCTGTCAGTGAAGAAACTGGAACATCTGCCTCCTGTGTGAAGGATTTCCCAGTTGTTTTTTTTCTTCGTGACTCACAGAATAAAGAGCTTAAATGTTATCTGCTGTTGAACTACACTGTAGCTGTGATTAGACTTTTGTTTTGACCCAAACTGACCTGCTGAGCGCTGGCCTGCAGCAGGTTGCCCAGATGCTCAACCAGCTCTGTGAACGTTGGCCTGTCCGTGGGACGATCCAGCCAGCAGTCCAACATGGTCTGGTATCTGTAAACACAAGTAAATTCACAGTGATCACGGTGAGATGGTGGATGGAGTTACGCCCCTATGATACACTCAACTGCATCACGCCAACTTTCCACTCACATCTCAGTGGTGGCGTATTCTGGAGGTCTCATCCTGGTGCCTTCCTTAAGCCTCCTGCAGAAAGACTCGTCGATGCAAACACCCGGGTAGGGAGATGCCCCTGCAGGAGACATGACAGAGGTGATATTGCAGGTGTACAGACGTCATGACGTGCCTAGCTTTATGCGTGCTGGTGAAGATTACGCCTACCCAGAGAAAAGATCTCCCAGAGAAGGACCCCAAAGGACCAAACATCGCTTTGTGTGGTGTACACGCGATCGAAGATGGTCTCAGGAGCCATCCACTTCAGAGGGAGACGAGCCTGTGGCACGATGGAGAAGAGGTTTCATTGCTTCACAGATTTTACCTTAAAACACTAGCTTAATTCACCTGTGTTACTGATAATGTATGTGTAGGTTGGGGAGGGATGGGCTCACATCTCCTTTGCGGACATAGTCAGGGTCTTTGTAGACATCTCTAGCGAGGCCAAAGTCGCAGATCTTCACCACATTGTTCTCTGAGAGCAGGATGTTTCTGGCTGCTAGATCTCTGTGGATACACTACAGAGCACAACAGAAACAGAGGAAGTCACATTCACATACAAAGAGCGATCATTATCTCCAGTGTTGGATGCCTACATGCATACAAACAGATTTCTAGATAACTGCAGTTTCACCTTGCGGGAGGACAGAAAGTCCATCCCTTTGGCCACCTGGAAGCTGTAGCTTATCAGGTCCTCCATGGTGAGATGGTCATCGTCAGAGCTCTCTGTGGTCACATGGAGCATTTTACAATCATAAAAGTTAACCTTGAATGACATTACAAGTGTTTACAAGCAGTGAGTCGGTGCAAAAGTGATCATTTGGAGTTGTCGTCACCACCTTCCCGAGCGTCTACGTTGCAGCCTGAAGCCGTGTCCCCAGCTCTGGAGCAGACAGCTGTTCCTGTGCAGATGTCCAGCTGGGCGATCCTCCCCAGACCCAGATCCCCGTCGGTCACATCCTCCTCTGCACATGCCCACCTCTGGCTATCCACCCGCTTCCTCTGTTGACCACAGTGGATAACACAGTCATCAGTTAATGAGGAGGAAAAAGTTAGAATCGTAAGCATTTTTTATCGAGGTTGGTGGCTTTGTTTGTGCGGATCTGTTAGATTCAGTCTTTAACTTTTAGGGCTGTGTAATGATCTGTGGTCAATGATGTGGCTGAGTGCAGCAGTCTGGGCTGAGTGTAACTACATCAGACGGTTGGCTGCAGTTTATTGGCTGCTCGAGGGATACACATCGTTTACCTTGTAGGGGCTGTACTCTCCGCGCTTGCTCTTCAGGTAGCTGGAGAGATTTCCATGTTTACAGTACTCCACAATCACCATCAGTGGCCCTGCAGACAGAGAGAAGAGCCAAGAGGTTCAGGATCAAAGTACTCATAACTTTACATTACAGGACCACAGAGGACATCTAGAGTCTGATTTAATGAGAGCTGAGAGGGATATTAAAGAGAAAGAAAACTAAACACCAGACATCCAAAACAAACACAGATGAGCTAGTGTTTGAAGGTGAAGTGCTTGTTAAGTTCCATCACCAGCTCTAATAAAGAGGAAAATTACTCAGGAACACAACACACAACAGAGGGCAGAGTAAATAGGCCTGTCCTCACCTACAGCACAGCTGCAGTGTGTGCTTTGTTTGATGACTCACCTCCAGGCTTCGTACAAGCTCCCAGCAGGTTGACGACATTGAGATGATGTCCAATATGAATGAGAATTTTCAGCTCTGACATCAAGGCGCGGTATTCACTGGACGTAGCTCCCTCTGTGACACAGAGAGATACATGTAAGTGTGTGTGTTTGAAGGGGTTTTGTGTATGTGTATGTGTGTGTGTCTGTGTGTGTTTGTGTGTGTCTGTGTGTGCGTGCGCAGGACAAACTACTAACCCTTAAGCATCTTGACTGCGACAGTGGTGCATGTGGTGGCTTTTTCAATGCCAAAGGCAGCTGCTTCTACCACCTGACCAAACGCTCCTCGCCCAAGTGGGTCACCTTCAATTTGTCAAGAAGACACACAGAGGACACAGGATCAGTGCCAACATTGTTTTCTCAGACGTTGTACCCCCTCATCGGCATCACACGTCATAGGATGTGCTCATTTGAATCGATTTTAGAAGTTAGAAATTATAACTTTATGATGAACTTTATGAAATAATGATAACTTTTTCAGCATAATGTGATGTGAGGGAAACTGACTTTGCTTGTCCCTTCTCTGCAAGGTGAGAAGTCTGTGCTGACACTTGTACAGACACATCGGCAATGAACCTGCTTGTTTGAAGTTGAAGAAATGTCGCCTTGCTCGCTATTCCCATTTTCTGGGTTAAATCACCTAGATTTCTCACCTAGCTTCAGCCTGTCCCGAGGGAACTCCCATTTGTTAGCATCGTAGGTGAGCCTCTCACACTGCTCGTCCATGGGCATGTCCTCTGAGTCCAGGATCATGGACAGGTAGCCCGTCTTCAGATCCCTGTCATTTGGCTGAAACAGTGTGAGAGAGAGAATACGTGTGAATTAATGAGTCTCCATTGGCCTCACTTCTTCCCTTTCACTACAATGAAACCCTTCTTCTCCCGGTGACTTCTCCAGTAAAAGGGGCCCAATCAGTGCTGTGGGCCAACGTGACTTACGGTAGCAGTGAGTGGCCCTGTTGTTCCTGGATACAAAGGAGAGTGGCCGCCGAGAGCCAGGCCAGTCACTTTTAATCAGTCATATACCCCCACAGTGTGTGTGCTTGTGTGTGTGTGTGTTTTAGCTGGATTTTGTTTCTTCTTTTTTTTTAAATATCAGCTCCTATGTGTGTAAATGAAGGGAAAATCCAAGGAAGGAAAAGTAAGGCAAAGGGAGGATGAGGAAGTTCTCACTCTCTTTCTTCCACGGATGACAAAGACGATCAGCAACCAGAAAAACATGGCGATGACCACTGACCCAATAGGAACAATCAGCTCCACATTAGTCTTTTCCTCTGCACCTAGAACAAACACAACAGCATGAGATGGAGGAGTATTAATGACGTATAAATGACGTTATTTTAAAACATGTCAAAGAACAGGTCATACAACTAATCTGACAAAGTTGGAGCCTGTTCTTCAGGGAGAAACGTGGGACAGTCACAGTGGAATGGCGATTATAATTTCAACGGTGTGCCTTGGCACCGTTGCATGAGGTTCAGACAGGTTTGTCATTGTCTTTGGCATGTATACATGTGTGTATGTGTGTCTGTGTTTGGGCTGGAGGAAGGAGACTGTTGGAATCTGTACTGTAAGCAAACTGATATTTTATCTAGTCAAAACAAATGGTCAGGAGTCAGCACAAACAGCTACTGCCAAAGACAACTTGGAAAAGGCCAATCAGAGCTGTAGTAGTGTAACTACATGCTGTATGAAACGTCTCTCCCCGCTCCAAATTAGCTTGGGACTGTACAACAATTAATTGGGAGTAAAGGGAGGCAGAAAATGGTGGTTGAAATTTTGGGGGGAGAGCAGGGACAAGGATATCTGAACTTTTTCTCATTCAAGATGAATTCTTCACCAGTGAAACTAGTTTTAAAACCCATTACAGTTACATCACTAAGCCTTAGCTTTTATTTTTACTTGAAAACATGGATGACACATGTGACTCAGGCATCATGCAATTGAGTTGACGACCAGTCACGACATCTGATCCCATGAATATCAGGCAACAGTATATAAGATTCAACCACCCTCCCCACCCCAATAATTTTCACAAGTGCCTTAGTTTTAAATTGTTTGCACTCATTGTATGTTGCATACAGAGATTTTCTTGTTAGCAGCTCTGTCCTCTGCCCTCCCTCGTTAGCTGGGGCTGGCGCCTGAGCTACTGTAACTGGGTCCACTTTCTGCTGGCGGGGACCAGGTCACGTAGGCCCTGGTTCTAGTTAGAGCATTTGTTTGTTTGTCGCAGTGTCCCAGTGTTCAGGACAGAAAAGGGTGGACAGGAGAGCAGAGGCTGGAGCTGGGGCAGGGCTGGCCTCTGCCTTTGTCCTGCAGTCTTGTCATTGTTTTGGATTTAGAAACTCCCAGGAGGATGTGTGCTAACTGGGCCAACTTCCTGTCATGAGGAAGCAAAGTTATTCTTACTTTACATCTTTGATATTAAAAATGTTGAATGCGTGATGTGAAACCTTGAGGCCAGATATAAACACACAGTCTTTGTGAGTACTGTGGATATTGCCACGAGGTTAAGGCTACACATGAACTATGAACAAAGTATTCTTTACTATCAGCCATGGACAGATTACTGAATGAGCCCAGCGGGCGCAGGCCCAGGGACCCTTGTGCCAGACCTGTTTGAAGTAATTATTAGAGAAAGAAAACTATAGTTTCTTGTTGGACAGTAAATCTACTTTAAATCTAGTAAATGATTACAAAGTAATGTGAAACTACAACAAAGAGGCACAAAACGACTGCAAAGAAGGACAGAATACCTTTAAAGTCACCACACAACCAGAAAGTGACTTCAAGGAGACACCAAAAGACTATGAGACACAATGACTACAGACAGACAGAAAATGACTACAAGGAGACACAAAAAGAACTTCTTTCATTCTACGTGTCTGGGGGGTTTACATGTCACTGTTTCATAATGCATCTGTACTATCAGCAAACAGAAAGTACTAGATCATTGTTCACTGAAATGTTTCAGGTATAATTCTATACTGTTCACCCGAGTGCGGGCAGGGACTGACCTTCAGTCATCAGAGAGGCCTGTGAGGAGTCACAGCCACGGCTGTTACATGCGGTGCAGGTGTACAGACCACTGTCCTCCTTCTTCACACGCTGAATTGTCAGAATATGGTTGTTCTGGCTCAGAATCACACCTGAAAGAAATCCATGCTGTTTCGTTAAAAGCTGTGGCTACAGATGAACTGGGAGTCAGTGTTCACTGAAATGTCCTGCACGTCTCACCTGAGCCCTCCACCACAGTGTGGTTGTTTTTGGTCCACTCCACTGTTGGGTTTGGCATCCCAGCAGCGTCACAGTGGAGACTGATCGTTGCACTCACATTAACTTTTTGATCGGTAAAATTATTAAGGATCCTTGCAGCCTCGAGACCTAAAATCACAACAAAATTAATTTCAGAAACACAAAACAAACTACAAATGTCAGTTTTTGTTGACTCTTTTGAACAAATCTTCTCTTAAAACTGCTGGGAGAGACAATGAAATTATCAGGTTACAAAAATGTTCCTTAATCAAATGCCCCATTCTTAATACTTGGAGAGCAATATGTCCCTCATATTAGGCTTATCGTATGTTACTGTGTGTTCATCATGATACTAATATTCATATTAGTATCTGTAGTGAAACCAAGTAAAATAATCTCACAGTTTTATATCACCTAAAATGAAATATGGTTTTCAACCAGAAAATTAAAAAAAAAAAGTCTTACCTTTGAGAGAAAGACGACGTAACAGGCAGGTTCTTTCCTGAGTCTTGATGCTTTCCACCTGACAGGCATACAGACCCTCATCCCGACGGGACGCGTTGGGCAGCGTCAGCTCCAGGGTCACATTGGTGCCCTGAAGCCTTGACATCACTGCATGCGTCAGGGGCCTCCGCTGCAGCGTGAGGGAGCGACAGGGCTGCACAGACGCTATCTGCTCTGACTCTGAGATGTTGGCCACACGGAACCAGGCAAGGTTGCCATAGATCAGCCTGTCTGCCTTACACCGCAGAACCACATGTTGCTCCTCTAAGGGCTCATTGGATGGAGAGACACTCACCTCGAGGCCACCTATGGAGTGTAGAGAGACGGACACACAGGCAAGAGGGAGAACAGCATGGTAAGTACTGAAATGATTACAGAAAGGGCCCACATGAGACAGAATAAAAAAGAAAAAGCACAGTGCTCACGTGTCACGTGGAAAAAGATGATACGTGAATCCTCTCCTACTTTGTTGGTAGCTATGCATCTGTAAAGGGCATGGGCCTCGGCTTTCTGAATCTTCAAGGAGCTCACGATTTTCTGGGGAAATGCGTTTACTTTTTCAATGATTGCAAATCAGATTTAGTAAAAATCCATCGTGCCCCTTTTAGCTGATTCTGGTGGTGGCGGACTGCAGGGGGAATGGGGTGTGATCAACAGGAACTGTTTACCTGATGGGCATGATCAGGGTCAATTATAATCCGTTCTACAGGATGGTGACCAGTGCTATTGCTGACATCTCTCCAGCCTGCACACTTCACTAGCTGTATGTCAGACTTCACCAGCCCTGAACTGTTGGACAAAAACAGACAGAAACCAGATGGCATTAGGACATCTTGCTATGATACTTTTTAAAACATTTCCCCGCAGTAGCACTTTCACTCCGATATACTCTTATTTTATCTCCTACAAATGATGCACAAATGGGGAACCATGACTTTCACTGTTAAAGTCATGTAGTTTTTCATGTTTCCTTTTTTCCTCTTCTGTTTTTCTGTGTTATGCAATTTATTTTTAGTAGCGACGCAGATTAAGAAAAACAAGAAACCTACTAAAGTATTTATTTTTGAGATGTGAAAAATGGAAAATTGGCAAGATGAAAACAAGGGAAAGAAAGTATACAAGAAGAGGAGCAGCTTCAGCAGGAAGAAGCTCTTTTTTGACGAGGAGCACGATGGGAACAACAGGAAACATAGTTTGGGACTGAGGAAGAGCTCTGATATGCAGGCAGGAGATAAGAAACCTGCTGAGGGTCAAAGCAGCCACTCACACAGGCCTCCTCCTTTCTGTCAACATTCGTCAAATGGCTGCATACCTGAGGAGGCTGCGGTGTAACAGCCAAGCCCTTCCCTCTGCACACCGCAGAGCCATTCACCAGGGTCTGCTATATCTCAAACAGCTGATCCAGAGAGGTGCACTTGTCTTGTGGTAAAACATCTCTGGTTGCATAAAATAAGTAAACACATTCTGAGTCTGAATAATTGAAGCCCTTCTAAAAATGGACATTGTGAAGAGCATGAATCACATCCGCTGATCTGCACTGGGATCATTGTCTCTTCTTTTGTTTTTGTCAACATCACGAAAGCAGCTACTCCTCTCCTACATCAACAACCTGTTGACAATGAGTGACTGATAAACATGCGAGCACTGCGTTCACACACGAGAGGAAGTTCACTCTCTTGCTCTCTCTGTTTTTCTCCCAGACCCTCTCCCACACACGCTGCAGGACGGTGACTTACACGAAGGCCTCTGGGCAGTCCTCTTTAGACACCCACTGCCACTGGATGTGTGCAGGTGTGGGAAATCCACGGGCCGTGCACCTCAGGGTGGGGCTGCTGCCATATGGGTACACATCGGTATCCACCGCCACCTCCTTCTCAATAATGTGAGGAGGCACTGTAGGAGGAGACAGAAGGAGAGTTATCACCGCTGTCTCTTGACTAACAGCTGAAGAAGAAATGAATAACAGAAAGAACAAGACAACGTGCCGTTGACCAGCAGCTGGAAGGAGCGTCTCTGTTCTTCTTTAGTAATCTTATTGGTCAGGACCATTGTGTAATTCCCTGCATCCACTTCTGTGACTCCACGGATGATGAGGGCATCACTTTTGGCTTTTACTCTGTAATCATCCTTCAGCGGTAGGCCATTTTTTAACCTGGGCACACAGAGAGGAGTGACAAAGTAATCAACGCGACTGCAGTAACGTCACAGGGGAAAGTTAATTCTGTCTTCAACACATGGACTGTAACTTTTTAACATTTTCCTAAAGCAACACACTATCTATTTAACCGATTAACTGTACAACAAACTTCTTCTAGTACGTCCTCTGCTACAATGTGTTTTTCTGCTGTGAACAAACCATTTAAAGCTGGGCTCTGGGTAGGCTGAGTACTTGACAGGGATCACGGTGGAAGTTTGACCTCCCACATTTACCTCCCAAACTTTTGTCCACTGCTCTTTCATATCAATGAAAGGCTTCTCTGGAAAGACAAGAAAAATGGAAATAAAAAAGAGGCACAAATCCTCATTATTTCAAGATTCAAAACTTAATCAGCATTTTAACAAAGCTGATGGGAATTTGCTTTGCTGATCAAATGCAAAACAGAGGCCTCAGAACAACACAACTCTACACTGAGATTCAACAGAAAGTTTTGTGAGGAAAATAGAGAGATAGATAAATGACGAAACTGCAAAAAGGAAATATATAGTTTTTTGGCAACATTTTACTAAATTTTGTCAGTTTTGTGGCTCCATAAAACACATCCAGGGAAAAACTCTAAAAAATAATAATGTCTTAAGGAAAAAGAAAGGGGAAAAGTAATGAAAACTGACAGATATACAGTGTGATTACAGCATACGAACTCATGCAGCTTGGTCCATTGATTCAAGTACATGAAATGAATAACTTTATGTGTCCAAATATGCAACATATGTCAGGTTGAATTATGGGGAAAGATGTACAAAATGATGCAGAAGACTGAGGAAATAATTGACTTTTTTTCCAGTTATCTACACTAAAAACACATGTTACCGCATCCCTCAAGATGTCTTCAAGAGAGGAAAAACACATGTTGTGGAATCTTTAAGCTTTCATGATTGTAAAATAATTGCTTTTATAGTAATAAAGAAGTGCTGAAACAGCTGTCTATAACAAGATAATGTTTCCAGTGCACCTACCATACACTTTAAGAAATGCTGAGGCACTTTTCTCCATCTGCCCACTGGACGCAGTGCAGGTGTACTCTCCGGTGTGATTAACTGTCACATTCTCCACTATGAGAGTGTTGGACAGCTCCAGGGAATTCAACAGCCTCTTCTTGTGGGGTGTTGCGTGTGTCTGCCTCGAACCATTCACCGAGGTCTGAGGTAAGAGACACACATCAGAAATATGAAATATGTCCCTAAAATAATTTAGAACATTTTGGTTTCAGTCCACTGGGATTATTTTTCTGATGAGAACAGACAGAGCATCAATAGCACATTTGGACACCTTTGCACTTTGACCTGGTATAGAGATGATCTGGAGGATTCCTGAAAGCAGGAAGTAAGGAATATATGTGAGGATGACTGGAAGCGAGATACAGCACTGGTGGTATCTCTGTCTGTCCTCAGTGGTGTGTAAGACAAGCTGATTCAAGGCTGTCACATGAGGTCATTATACGAGGGCACTGAACATCACAGAGGAAGAGCAGAAAAGCCTCGGGCACTGACCAGGGCCTGACCAGAGTGCGTCCAGTTGAATTCGATGCCCACATTGAGCTCGGTGTTGGCAGTGCAGCTGAGCACCAGGCGGTCCCCCACAGACAGCCTCAGTTGCACGGGGGTCAGGGTGAGGTCATGGATCTTGTATCCTGCGGAAAAGGGAGGGAAGACATGGCAGTCAGCCGATGGCCTATTGTTCTCCTGAGACCACAGACTCTCTCTCTGCACCTCCTCTCCCTCCATACTTCACCAGGTCCCTTTTTCACTCACTTACTAACAGTCCATCTGTTCTTACTCTCCCACACACACAAGCAGAACCCTGCATTTAGACACATGTTTTGAGTCATAGGTGCACACACACACACACACACACACACACACACACACACACACACACGTAGTTGTATCCCCTCAATGACATTCTGCATTCCCCAACTTTAACCATCACAACTAACTGTCAAACCTCAGCCTTTACTTTAACCCTAACCTAAATGTAATTCTAATCGTGACCTTAAAACTGTCCTTGTGAGAGGCGGCCATATGTCCTCACTTCCAAAAAAAGTCCTCACTCTGTGGTAGAATGTTCTAGTCCTCACTATGTCACAAGTACAAACACACACACACACACACACAGATTTCTTCTTGAATTTTAACTTCTACAACCGATCGTTCATTGTGTGATTCTTTGTCCATCTTACCAACAACAGCGACGATGTAGAGAGGGGATTTAAATGTCTCATTTCCAATCCGAGTCTGGCAGGACACGTAGCCAGCACAGCTGATCAGATGACTGGGAACAGTGAAACCCGTCTTGGCGTCCCACAGAGAATCCTTCCCATCAGGATGAAGCTCCTTATTTGGATACTTCTGACAGACACAGACATTTACTGATTTTGAACATAGAATTTATAAAAACATCAATGCCAACACATTTTACAAATGAGCACCCTTATCTGGCTATGTAAATAAGATTGTATTACCTTTTAAAACACCACATTAGGTACAAGACTGACAAAATGAGCTATCAACAACAGCTGCTGCTGATAATTGAGCACCTAATATGAATTCAGAATGTACTTGTGAAATGTGAATGTGAAACCACATTCAACTATAGGACATTTTGTCTTAGTTTCACTGATTTAAAGGAGCACTCCTCTGGTTTCAATCGTAAACATTAGTTTACTCGTCAAGAGAAACACAACTCAGCCTAGAAAAGAGCTGTGTAATGTCTGTGTAATCTGTGGCTCTGGAGGAGCTCCCTAATATCTGAATAACCCCCCTGATGATGTTGTCAGGCTTAGGGTTGAAAATAGAAAAAATGAAACCTGAAAGCCTGCGCTGAATAGAGTTTGAAAAGTATGGACATTAACCAGGGATAACATGATGCTATTGGTTACATTTTGGGAAAGGCAGGATCCCATATTCATGGAGATGGCTCAGAATATCCCGGCATTGCTTTGACTTTGAACCATCTTTTTAAAATCTTGAACGCCCAAACTTCAAGGAAGTACTAAAAAACGATCCTTTAAAATGAGATGTGATATCATTTTATATGAATGTGCCCTACAATTGTTGAAAATGAAAATTGTTGTAAAATAACTAATTTCCTGCCTCTTATAAAACAATAAAACCTTTTACTCTCTAAATCCAAATTCTTTATCTGCTGTTGTGCCTGTCATCCTTCACATTTCCCCCACATGTAAAACTTAAGATTTCACTAAGAAAGGAACAGAGACAACTCTTCCTTACAGTGTGGAGCGTAACGTTGAGATTCTCCACTGAGCCTCGGCACGGTATCACCACCACCCGCTCTCCTTCACGGATGAACACAACCTCATATTCCTTCTCCGATGGCACAAACGGAACCTTGTAATCTGAAATGAAACATCACTTTGTGTTTAAATTCCATTAGAAGAAAACGAAATCAAACAGAACACAAACAGGATCGCCGCAAGGAGGCGGTCAGGGTGGAACAAGCTGCCATGAATCATGATTGGTCATCTCAAATCTTCCTGTATAGAACTACGACTTTGAATAAACATGACCCATTAAATACACAAAAAACAGGTTCAAATGAGTTATACCGTGGACAAACACATAAGCTGCTGCTGAGGTCTTGCCATCTTCCACTTTCAGGTCTCTATAAGAGCACTGATACTGTCCAGTTTCATTGACGGTTGCGTTGGAGAGCCGCAGGGTTATGCAGAAGAGTCCTGATCCACTGCAGTCGCTGGTGGAGAATCGAGTGCTCGTAGGTGGCGTCGTCCACCTCAGGTACTGGCGACCTCTGGATCGAGAGATATAAATGCTCTTTTTATACAATGTGTATGTGTGAGTGGTCAATGAGTGGATTGAATCCTGTCAGGGTTATTCATACACACCTGCATATTAGTTCCAGGTTGTCAGATTTGTTCATTCTGTGGACGCCATAGATGTTCAGCGTTGGCGGGTCAGGCATAAACCGCAGTTCAATGGCTGTAGGAATAAACAGCAGAAGTCTATCACAGCAAGGCGTGACAAGAAACATAATCAACAGGTAGGACGTATGTATGTACAGGCCTGACAAGTAATAGCTACAGTACACAGAAGGGTCAGAGGTCACGACTGTTTCCAAAAACACAATGTATCACCCTTAAAAATGTTTTAATGGAAGTTAAATCAAGCCAAAAGCACAATGTATAAATACGGGGATACATTATACAGGAAAAATGTATAAAGTACAATACAGGAATTCAAGGAGAACTGTTTTGTAAATGGCTCTCCGGCTACTCAGGGAATTTTTTCCACTGTTGCAGCAAATGGCGGAGCTGTGTCAAAACAGGAAGCAGGGGAAGATGGGCCGGGTCAGGCTCAATAGCCCAGCACAGTGTGGCCAAGGTGGGGTTCCTGTTTCTGAGGATACACGCTGCCCACCACCTCCCTGTGAGGCCCTGAAGCACATAGTGTATTGTATGGAAAAAAACACGATAGGCTCACCCAGTAGGCAAATCTGCCTTAACGTAACTCAGTGATCCTCATTCTGTAGCAAATATAAACTGGGATTGTAACTCTTTTATTAATTAATTCTTCTTTGTCAAATAGGCACACATTTCCCTCCCTTTCTTATCACTTTGTGCCTATATGAAATTAGTACTTTTTCATACTCAAACTGTCCATAAGCCACAAACATATTCAACAAGCCCATGTATGTCTGTCCTCATAGTCACATCTGAGACATAAAAACATTCTAGTAGCATATATTATTGGCAACAAAGATCCTTAAATGTGTTACTCAACAGAAGTCAATAATTAATAGTTAATAGATAGAAGACTTGACAAGTATTTAATTTATTCTCTTACCAGCAACACAACTTATTTCCAGAAGAATGCCAAATAGAGGAATGGCGGAGACTACCAGAGCCATCATCCGCCTGAGGACATGGACGTGAACATCCAATAATGATGATAGAACAACTTCACTGCTGTAATGATAATCCCACACACTCAATACTAATCCATTGACTTCAGGTGCCTTAAATTCCACTCCGGAGAAAAGTCAGTGAAAGTCATGAGAGCCAGCAGCGGCGGACAGAGATCAGCAGAGAGTGAAGTGCGGCTGCGTGTGTCCCCATGGAGCTGGAGCTGGAGCTGGAGCTGAGGATGGAGAGACGCACTTCAGCCGGGCAGCAGCCTGCAGGGGAGGGGCTTCTCTGTCATACTGGAACTGTGAACTACCACATGAGAGAGAGAGAGAGAGAGAGAGGGGCAGAGAGGGAGAGGGGGGCTGCTGGACATGTTGCTGGTTGTTGGGGGGCTAAAAACTGAAATGGAGCTTTTGAGAGAAACTTGTGTAGTTTGAGCATTCAACTGAAGAGAGCAGCACAGTAATCTCCCCCATACATGAGCCTCTAAGTAAAGTGAATCAGAGGTGGAGGAAGTAGCCTGTTCAGGTCCTTATTTAAGTAGCTGTGACAAAATATTTCTACACCATGCTATCATGGTGTAATAGTCATGCATTCACAGTTTTACTTATGAGTACAAGTACTAGTATTATTATATTCTATTGGATTATAATTATTGGTGGGGCTGATTTCAGTCACTACTTAATATCCTGCGATGACTTTATAGTCATACATCATCATTTCTTTGTTGATTATATTTTCTTTTACTGAGTAATGAATGACTAAAGCTTTACAAAGAATGTAGTGAAGCAATATTTACCACCTGGAGTAGAAGTATAAAGTGGCAAAAAAAATGGGAAACTCTCAAATAAATTAGCATAGAATTGTACTTGAGTACAGTACCCGAGTAAATGTGCTTAGTTATTTCCCATTGGGAAGTAGGGACAATTAAAGCAGTGATAGTATTTTTTTTTTTATCTTTATTTTCGGATTACATTCAGGAATCTATTTTCCCCAGAAAGAACATATTGCAACTGTAATATTTAAAATGCATTTGATGTAGTTTTCTGTATCTGAGAGGACAAAAATGAGGACTTTATTCCATTTAAAATACACCAAACCAAAGTTCCTTTTTACCTTTAACCACCTGAAAACAATGATATAATATTACATTTCGTTTGTAGGCGTGTATGTATCAACCTGATGGATGTAGGTCCAATATTTACTGTCTTTTAGCTCTGTTTCTACTGAGGGAAATGCCACCAGCTAGCTGCGGACAGTGTCTGCTGCTGTTGGTGTGTAGCATAAAGATGATTTTTAGAGCTTCCTGGCTGTAAACAACGCTGACGAGAGGTGTGAGAGTGAACCAAAACAGTAGTAAAGGTGCAGCCGGGAAGCCAAAACAATGAGCTGAA
Source organism: Pempheris klunzingeri (assembly GCF_042242105.1). Classification (NCBI taxonomy): domain Eukaryota; kingdom Metazoa; phylum Chordata; class Actinopteri; order Acropomatiformes; family Pempheridae; genus Pempheris; species Pempheris klunzingeri. The sequence continues at coordinate 8,077,428 of NC_092017.1, forward strand.
ATTGCCATAAACTAAGAATAGCTGAGAAAAACTGCAGAACCAGGTGATAATTCTCACTTCATGTGACTGACCCCTTTCACAAACAACATTACTACAACATTCATTTATAATATTTGCTTAAACTTAAGAATGTATTTGCACATCAGTTCACAAACAGAAAATGGCACTTACAGAACTGTAACTGTGCGACAAAAGACTGGGACTACGTCAAATGTAGTAGGTTAAACTCCTCTTAAAGGGTAAAATAAATAGATCAGGATTCATCGCCTGCCCAAAGATGTCTGTTTGATTGTTAGATAAGTTGGCTCAGTGCCAGCACATGCCAGGAAACAGGGAGCCGCCTGCAGCACACCAAGCTCAGAGGACGTCTACATTGCAGTATTTTAGTTTGGTTCTAATGATATGGGTGAAAGATGAAAGCAAAGCAACCAGCTTAAAGTTCCTCTGACCGTGTCTGATAATGATGATGATGTTATTCACAGGAATTCAAAACTGCCCTCATCACGGTGGATGTAGCATTGCACCTGACGAGGGGGAGGGGGTTCGTGTTTGGATGCTGGCATGGATTCAGGAGGGTTAAGGGAGATCGTGGGGTCGTATGTTACTGTATGTGCTACATCCACATGTTTCCTGGCCTGGTCACTTCTATAGGGACTCCCTGCCTACTAAGCCGCCCACCCTCCTCTTAACCAGTGCTTCCTGGAGGGCGCTCCACTCCAACTGCACCTCTGGAAAAGCTGGAAACAAAGAATATTTTCCATTTTTTAATCTGCTTTTGTTTTCCCAATTCAACGTGAGGTGATTGCTTTGAACGCTGGCCCACTCAAACGCAAAGAGAAAACATAAAAGGTTCGTTTTTGGGGAATTATTTTTGAGGAACGACTGAGCAAGGAAAGGTTTAAGGTTGTGTGAATCACAATGCTTTATATTCATAAGCTGTTCTCAATATGAGTGATATCTGCTCATGGGATACGATTAGGGTGTTTTGGTGTGTTTTTAGAGCTGTTCAATCTTATGGCCGATTGTTGTTGTTTCTTTTATTGTTTTTATGATCTTATTTATGATTTTATTATATTTATTGTTTTTATTTTCTTTTACTCCTGTAAAGCCCTTTGGGATTTTGTTCTGTGAGACGTGCTATACTAAATTAACTTTACTTAGTGTTTGCAACGGAGAGTTGGGGAATTGTGCTCTCCATAGTACTGAATTAAAAACCGTGTCTGCATTAGAAAGCTCATGTGAAAACAACTCACATTCAAACATTTTCACAAGCAAAAAGCTGAGATTTGTCTTGGCGCTGTTTGTGTTTATGCTCTCAGATCACAAGAGGGATTTCAAAGGTCAGTGTCCCACAATTCAGTACAAAAAGAATGGGCACAAAGCATTTGTGCACCAAGAGAGACGAGGAGAGAGAGAGAGAGAGAGACTGGGAGGGGAGAGTGTTTGTGTGGTCACTCTGCAGAGGTAATCATGTAGCTGTTGCATGACTAATGTAGAAACATAAAGAAGAACTATATGGAGGAAATGCACGGAGCAAATTAGATTAGACTGGACGACTTCATCATTACCCAGAGAAGAACCAGGGTTGGTGCCCCCCCACACACACACACCACACACACACACAAACAAAGAACAGCTTCACAACTGTGTCAAATGTGTTGCTTTTACTCGCATATTGTTTCAAATCATTAGAGAGTGAGTTGTGTGAGACACACTAACTGTACAGCACACTGAAGTAAAGGAGAGAAAAACTGAACAAAAGGGTTAGGGTTAGGAGAGGACAAGAAAAGATGAAGGATTTCAGAGGACTACAGGAGCAGGTTTGATCTCCAATGAGGAAATGTGCATCTTAACTTGGGTCCTGAAAGCAGAGCGAGAGGAAAGTGCAGGAGGAGGATTTAGGGATAAACACGAGCTTTTGGTCAGAGGATCTCAGGCTCTGTGCTGCATGGAGAGTCACAAAATGTTAATGTTGTAAGATATCAAATTTTTTACAGACAAACTGCAGTAATAGTCACACTTTTTGAGGCAATTTCTGCTTTTCTGCATCTCTGAGTTTTGTTGGTAGGAACATTAATTTGCGCTAGACATAAAACCTTCGCTGCGATATATTGGACTCTTTTTCCTCAGACCGAATGTGAATCTGTACTCACTGATTTGAATTTACTTCAACAGAAGTCTTATTTCATGTTTTTTTATGGTGCCAGCTTGACTGCAGCTCTTGGCATGGTAAAAAGGAAGAGGACACTGAGGACGAGGGGAGGTAGGGAGGGAGGGAGGCAGGAAGCAGTCCACACTTCCTCAGACAGGATACTGTGCTCCTCTAAGAGGCATCCTGGACTCTAATGCCTCAAAGGCCTTTCACACAAACACACTTTTCTCCTTTGACACATCGCTGCATTGTCGAGAGGAGGCGCACACAGACGACTTGTGAACCTGCGAGAAGAAAGCTCAGCAAAAACTGAGCATGAGTGAAGTACCGAGGCCATGAGGTCAGTCAGCATCATGTTTGGCAGCGCTGTCCTGAAGATCAAAGTGTGCTGAACTGATCCAGACCCCCTTGAATCCAGACAGCTGCTTTGAATGAACACTTGCACATGAAACACCACTATGAAATATATTTCAGAGGATGATATTCTTCTTTTTACTTTGCTTTTATCAGTACATTCCACATTTGTCTGTAGTTAAAAGGATACTTTACAGACAATGTATTTGAAACACATGATCAACTGATAACGTACAATACATCGCTACAAATTCAGCTATTCAACATGGCATACAGTGCTTTATATTAGGTCCACTTCTACCATTTGAATGCAGCAAGTTAATCAATCAGTAGTAGTAATCAAACAATGTCAATAATCATATAATTCTCTTAAAGATGCCAAAGATGTATAATACTTTGATTTACTTGAGATACTTTAATTATATTTTACTGATAAACACATTGACTCAAGTAAATTAGTAATGCAAAATATTCTCAATAAAATAGGGTGTATTATTGTAGGTTGAGATAAGGCTTTAGTGAACTATTATTGAAGTATATTATTCATACACTATAAATTATTGTTTAAAATGACCTCCACCTTTACCAGCTTCAGCACTAAAGTGATTTACATATTAAAGCATCAATGATTAGAACCCAATAATAGAATACACATTATTTTTAAATAGGCCTTTCTGCACAATGAGTGCTTTCACTTTTGGTGCTTTAAGTATATTTTGAGGCTTTTGTTAAAATTTTGAATGCATGACTTTTACTTGTAAGCATTTCAACATTGTGCTATTGCTTCTTTTAGTTTTATACAAGACCTGAGTATTTCTTCCAGCACTGTAGAAATGTGTCTGTCTGGATGCTCCCATGTTGGCTCCACTTGTTATGTGGTGAGATTTAGGTGCTGCCCCCTGCTGTATCATCTCCCCACACTGTTAACTAAGTATGAACCCAGAGCTAAAAGCTCTCCTCGTGGAAGCCGCTGAGTGCAACACATTTCACACAACTACCAAATTATTACATTATTACAGATAAAAACATTTACTTGCTATTTCCTGCCGTCACTTTTCATCCGGAACTGTTGCGACCGTTTTCCGTCGGTCTCTTTTAGGTGTCGCACAAAACAATGCCCAAAGCTTCAAATTTAAAATGATTTGGAGCTCAGTAGGACGGAGCTATGCTGATGTTTTGTGGGCTTTTCTGGCTTCGTCTTTCCTTGTAGCTTTCTGTGCTCACAAATTCTCACCACACCTACCGAGAAAATATCAAGCATGTGGTCTTTTCGTGGTATTTCAGGATCTTATTCGGTACGGAAAAACCAAACAAAACCTCAAACGCAACGACTGGCTGCGTGTGTTTGACGTCCCTAAAAGGTAACAAGCAATAGTATAATGTATGCTATCACTTGTGTGTATAATTTGTACATTTGTAATACACATTATATAGCTGTAGGTGTTCATTTCATTGTTAATATGTTAAAAACGTGGTTCTCCTTTGAGGTGGTTCTGGCACTTCTACGCCGTGTCTGTGGTGTGGAACGGTGTTCTTCTGGCCCTGTACCTGAACTACACATGTCAGCATCAGCCACAGCCATCATGGCTGACTGGACTATTAGACATGGTGGCAGGTGTGCCAAGCACTGACAGCCAAGGTATGCTTCCTTCATTCACACACAGTGTGCATGCTGCACCTGGACATGTAGATACCACATACCTGCAGGAGGTCTGTGCATCTGTTTGGTTTGTTACAGATGTCAGACTAGTATTTATGATGCATGCTACTTAATTAGGTTAATTTACAAAAGGGGTTTCTAAGTATATATATATTTTTTCTTACTGCATGTAAAAAGGTTGCCATGATGTAATTTTGTCCAGGTTCAAATCCACTGGCTGGCAGGTTTGCAGTTTGAGCTGTGGGCCTTTCTGTGTGGTCTTCCTCCCACAGTCCAAAGACATGCAAATTAGGTTAATTGGTGGCTCTAAATTACCCACAGGTGTGAATGTGAGCGCGAAATGTCGTCTGTCTCTATTTGTTGGCTCTGTGATTGACTGACAGTCCAGGATGTACCCCGCCTCTCCCCCAATGGCAGCTGGGATTGGCTCCAGCCCCCTCGCGACCCTTAACGATAAGCGGTATAGACGATGGATGAATGAAGAGTTATTTCATGAAAGAGACATACTTACAACGAACACAAAGATTCAAAGATTCAGTAAATTAATGTCAGGCTTCACAATTGTGTTTTCAACTACATTCATAGTCACATGTGTGTTTGCAGGGTTGTGTTGGGGAAAAAAAGACAATCTTACAGTTTTTGAACTGAGGACCATAAAAGCTCCAGAGATGGCTTAGCGCTGCACGTTTACACAAGAAAGATGAACATGACAAGTTTAACTCTAATCACTCATAGATATATAAAAAGATTGATGACAGTTAATAAATATTATTGTCAGCACATTACTGATATATTACTTAGTAAATGTTTTTTCTTAACCTGACATAAGTATAAGGAGAGTTTAGCCCAAGCTCAGCTTCAAAGAAGGATAACTTATTGTGATATATCAAGATCAACATGTCCATGACAGTAAACTATTGTTGTCTTCTGCCTGTAGTCCCACAGCTGTCTACTCTGCTGGTGCAGCTGCTGCTCTGCGTCCACTCCCTCAGGAGGCTGCTGGAGTGCCTGTTTGTCAGTGTCTTCTCTGACGGAGCCTTACATTTGGTGCAGTACTTGTTTGGTCTGGGGTATTACATCGCGCTTGGGTTGACAGTGCTCTGCTCGGATCGTCGGGGAAAAGGTACATCTGAAGTCAGTCCTGTCTGCGTCGACAGCCTGCTGGTTCTACATTGTGGTACTGATGTGTGTGCTGCTCTTTTTAGGGACTGGAACCCTCCTCTCTCAGCTGGACTGGTTTCATGTGACAGGAAGCGCCCTTTTCATCGGGGCGTCGTTGCTGCAGCATCAGTCCATGGTCCTGCTGGCCAGGCTTCGCACTGGAACGTCAGGCAAGCTGGTGCACAGTTTTCTGCTTCAAACCATGAAAATGATGCGCACTTCATTACCTCTGACTATTTCCCAAAGCGGCATATTTATTAGACTCTGTAGGTCTGTTTCTACCACTGAGACTATCACTGGTGTGTCCATTATTTTCAGGACATTAGGCTACATTAAACAGATGGCAGAGATTCGAAATATGCTTATGATGTTAAATCCATCACAGAGATCAATATGTTTGCTTTTATTTTTGTCAAAAATGTGGTATTGATGCAGGGCAGTTCCTTTAATACTCTACTTTGATTTGAAAAGTCACTGTGTCAAAGTAAGTTTGACAAAAGTAGAGGCATGCCCGGCCAATTAAGGCTGCATTCATTGTTTTCTGGGGGTTTTTTTGGTGACACCTACGGCATTACACACATGATCCATACAAACATATTTCTTAGTGCATCTTTAACTTAACACAGATGCATAGGAAGCATGTGATTTGTAACACTATCAGTTACAGTGGGACTGGTGTGTTTTCTGTTTGTTGTGTTCAGGAACGGTGGAGACGCTGGCTCACAGAGTGCCAAAGGGAGGCTGCTTCGAGCTGGTGTCGTGCCCGCACTATTTCGCTGAGCTGCTGATCTACATCTCCCTGAGTTTGGTGTTTGGAGGCCTGTGTCTTACCTGGTGGCTCGTGGTCCTGTATGTGCTCTTCAACCAGGCGCTGGCAGCACAGCTTTGTCATGACCTTTATATCAGCAAATATGAGTCATACCCAAGGCACAGGAAAGCGTTTTTACCGTTTGTGCTGTGAATGGTTGTCAGTGGTGTCTTCTGTTTTGCATTCCTTATTGGGACCCGAAAAGTCATTGAAAAATGTCAGAGATGATCTGAAGGTGTTGGAGTAAAACTCGCCTATCTCTCAGCATTCATTTCCAAGTTGCTCTTTACCATGTGAAGCTGCTCAGTAGACAGAAACAGGACAACATTGAATGTAGATGACAAGAGGGAAGGGAGACATGACAGTGCTGCAGCAAAGTCTCTCCAGGTGAGAGGAGCTGTTTCTAACTGACTTCTGAGACTCATTTGCCCTGATGTTAGAATGATGACACAGTTTTGCCATTATGACACACAAACTTATATCGTCATAATTTATGTTGTCCAAAAAAGGAAGGTTCAAATGTTTCTTTGATAAGTGAATGTACTTTCAAACCATAAAGAGCAATCAAAAAAGAAATAACCAACAGGATATAAAGTAGTTGCACTGTAACTGCAGCAGTAATATTAACGTAAAAACATCATCTATAAAGAAAAACACTGGCAGGGACCGTTTTCCTACAGACTGGGTACTTTGATACTCTCAGTACATTTTGCTGATAGTACGTACATATTTTTACTTGAAGGTTTTGAATGCACAACGTTTCTCGTCGTGGGTTATTTTTACAATGTGATATTGCTACTTTTACTTAAGGATCTGAATTGCAATGATTATTTTTAGGTGGTATTGGCACAGGAAGACATTTTTACCTTTGGTGCAGTGAATGGTTGTCAATCATTCATTCATAGGAAGAAATCGCAGAAACCCAGGCTTTGACTGAATATTTTTTGTATTAGCAACATATAAAATGTTATTTACTAGATGTTTTCTGTTAAAATAAGCGGGTATGTCGTTATAACGAGAAAAATGTAAGTAATTGTTAAAAGCATATTGTGACGAGCTATTTTGTTATGACAAAAAAAATGTCATTGATATGACACTGAGGAATGAATATTTTGGATGACAACATAAAACCGTGTTTGTTTGGAATAAATACTAAACAATAAACAGAAATTGAGCACGAGAGTAGAATCTGTCTCATGTTTAATTACTTCATGTATACTTTGTATTTAGTCTATAGCTTGTGTACAGTTGGAGTCAACGCTAGGATGTTATTAGTCCACTAGATGGCGATGTGATTGATTCTCAGCCTTTGGCCAAGACCTGACAAAGGCTATTTGCAGCACAAAGCTGTTACAGTTACAACTAAAACTTGGTTTGAAAAAATCATTTAAGGTAACAAATAAAAACAAAACTAGAGAAAACTTTAGAAAAAAAATGTTTTAACTAAAACAATATTGTGTACTAACTGAATTAAATTAATAAAAATAGACAGGAAATGTGATGTTGTAACACCAATTCTGAACTCCTTAAATCCGACCCTGACAAATGCCCTCCATATTATTTAAATGACTAAAACTAATACAGAAGCCAATATAAACTAAACTAAAACATGTTTAAACAATTAAAAACTAAACTGAAACAGTGAGCAAACCCACTCCGGAAACTACCTGAAAGTTAACATCTGAAAAACAATAAAAGAAAAAGAACTGTGTCGGAGCTTCTTACAACCACTGAATGAGCATTTACAAACTAGTTAGTTCATTATTACGGTCGAGTCTTTTCTTATTAACGCTCTAGAGGACTTGAGAGCTTTTCCCTTATACGTCTTTCAAGTATTGAACTAATTTTCAGTGTATTTGCATGAAGTTGTTACTGACAAGAAAACTGTCCAATCACCGAGCCGCCCTGTGCACACGTCACCTAGAATCTGACGTCACTCCACTGTACGGTCCAATCAGGTCTCTCCTTTGGTCGTCAACGCGGCAGCAACACTCTGACTTCCGCTCTGAGTTAGCTCGGTCGGACTGATAGTGACGTGTATCACCGAGGAGTCGATAAAATTGTGTCGGTAGCTAATATGAAGTTAGCCACTTTCGCTGCCGATGATATTAAGTGAGTCGCGAAAAACAACTTAAACCTCAAACAGTATTTGGTCAGTGTTTTGGAAGCAATAATGCATGTCATGGTCGGCGGAGGAGACGGACGGGCTGATAGAAATGTGATGCGCTTCTTGTTTCCGCTCGCCGCCGTGTTGTTGTTGTCCGTCGGAGTTTCTGCAGTTCCAGAGGAGCTCAAACCCGTCCAAGAGCAACCTCCACAAGAGGTAGACCCTTTCACTTCATAACTACCAGCTAAACTCACTAACATCGCCCGTTAACAGTTTTTGACGTCTGTGCCGCTGCTTCCTAGCGCCTCCTAGCTAGCCGCCACATGCTAGCTGAGACATGATGTGTTCCGGGTGTAGATCAAGCGGGTGAAGTTGGTTTGTCTTCTGGTAACGTGGCTAACAAAGAAGGGAATGTCTTAAGGGAAGTTATGGAAAGATGGGTGTTAACGTGAGCAGGCAACGCTGACATGATGTCTCCACCAGCACCAGTATTTCCACACACAGTCATTAATGTTTTTAAAGCATGTGGCCCCAATGTTAAACTAACCAGGACAGACTGTGTAACTTGGCTGACTCTAACTGTGTATTACTGTGTTGCTTTCCTTTACAGAAAGCCTCGAGTCCCCATCCAGTAGGGCCAGTAGTTTCTGAAGATGACCCCAACAAAGGAAACCTGGGCTTCATCCATGCCTTTGTGGCCTCTATCTCCGTCATCATCGTCTCTGAGTTGGGAGACAAGACATTCTTCATTGCAGCCATTATGGCCATGCGTTACAACCGCCTCACCGTGCTGGCAGGTGCCATGCTGGCACTGGGACTCATGACTTGTCTTTCTGGTTAGTCAAAGTGGATATCCTGGTTGTGTGCGTGACTGTGGCGTATTATTTTGCTCCACCTCTTGCTCGGTAATAATGAAGTAATAACTGTTTCTGCCCCACCCATTCTCCAGTGTTGTTTGGCTATGCCACCACCATCATCCCTAGAATCTACACGTACTACGTGTCCACCGCTCTGTTTGCCATCTTCGGTGTACGCATGCTGAGAGAGGGACTGAGGATGAGTCCAGATGAAGGCCAGGAGGAGCTGGAGGAGGTGCAGGCAGAGATCAAAAAGAAGGACGAAGAGGTGAGACAACTTTTTTTTTTTTTTTTTAAATGTATTCTCATCGCCAGCAGATTAAGAGGTACAGCTCCACAATCACTATGTCATTGCCAACAATTAATCCTACATAATTCATTTAAGCTGCCACATAAACACCCGCGGTGTGGGTACTGTTTCTGACTTGTAGCAGCATTTCTCTCTCTGACTGACTCACAAAGGTTTCACATTACTTAATCACCAGGAAGGCTCTGCCACAGTGTTAATGCTTCTCAGAAGAAGATCACGTGGTTACTCGCTCATGGAAAGAGGAAATACTGCAACTGTGAATTTCATGTGCCAGCCTGAAGATTCAAATGTGACACTGAATGAATCCAAAGTTTTTTTTGTAAGGTTAGAGTTGTGTTGAAGGCATGTGGATATTCTTCTGTGTGGCTAATGGCAGCTACTGTACGTAAGAGAGTGAAACATAATACAGTTATGAAAATACTCCCACGTTTCAATATGTAAATGGAATTGCATTGCATCCAGTGCTTCAGGAAAATCACTTTGTCTTCTGTTGTCTGTGCAGCTCCAGCGGTCCAAGCTGGCTAATGGGACTCCAGACATAGAGGCTGCATCAGGGACTTCTGTGCCTCAGGGAAAGTGGCACAGCGTCATCTCACCCATCTTCATCCAGGCCCTCACCCTCACCTTCCTGGCAGAGTGGGGTGACCGCTCGCAGCTGACCACCATTATTCTAGCTGCGCGGGAGGTTTGTCATGTTTACCCTAAGGCACATGGCTGTGTGTTTTTAATACCTTACAGTGCATCTCTCAGCATGTTGAATGTCTGTCCTTATATTCCCAGGATCCGTTCGGAGTTGCAGTGGGTGGTACACTTGGGCACTGCTTGTGTACAGGACTGGCTGTGATAGGAGGGAGGATGATCGCCCAGAAAATATCCGTCAGAACAGGTGAGATTGTGTTTTAGGTTGTTATTGTTGGAGAAGCAAGTTCTTGTAAAACAAGAACATCTTAACTTTTGTGTACACACAAACCCAAAGGACAGATCACTGAGAAAAAAAAAAATCAAATATCAGTAAGTTGTTTGGCAGACTCTCAGTCCAGATGTCATTTTGCATTGATCTGATCTGGATGCCTCAAATCTGGAGTGTGTTGTTCTCCAGTGCTGGCAGGTGTCTTACTAATGACACTTCACACTTGAACAGAACGTCTTTTGTGAGTTTTGGATCCACTGCTTGTTAGTGAGTGAAGCCTGGTGTCTGAAGGCCCTCCACAACTTGTAATGGCCTGTAAAACAAAGTGCACACACATTTGTTGTATGTCTTCGAATCCAACTGATGATTCATTTGTTTTTCCTCTTGTTTTGTTTCCATAGTTACAATCATTGGTGGGATTGTTTTCCTGGCGTTTGCCTTCTCTGCCCTGTTCATCAAGCCAGAAGCTGGATTTTAATCGGACGAAAGACTTTCAGGTTTACTCTGTACATAAATGTAAAATTTGGTCAAGTTGCTGTAGAGAGACTGTAGTCGTGTATCCAACAGGAAAGTGTGACGGGATCAACAGAGAGCCTGAGTCCTGTCCTAATGCCCCAGCTAGCCTCTGCTCCACTACAGTCTGTCATCAGTGCGTTGAACATTTCAACATCTTTTTGTGTGTTGCACAACATTTCCCAAGAGCCTTAGCCTGCAGTGCACATCAAAGCCTGCTTTGAGGTGTTGAATGCCAACTAATCAATGTTTTATTATATATTATAATTATAGGAATTAGACACATTTAGTTTAGAACCAAAAACCTTGGAAAGCTTTCAGAAACCCCGTCAGTGAGAAGAAAGTTCTGAAGAGGCTAGCTGGGGAGGGTGGGGGGGGTCTGTAGGTCTCTGTAAGAGGTGTGTCGTCATCACAAGGTGTGAGAGAACGGCGACTGTATTGTTACTGATTGATGCCCTCCGACCCATCTCTAAAAGGCTTAGAAACAGAGCCTGACACATTACTTCCTCCCACTCAGACGTCTTTGTTAGACTCAGAGTCCATTTAAAAATACTTGCCTTTTTGTTTGTTTCTTTCTTAATGTTGAACGGTTGATTTATTGTCTATTTAACATGAGCCCAAATGCTGTCAGGTGACTGTTTGTAGAAAAGTAATGCAGACTGAACTGCCAGTTCCCTCTTCCAGGAGGTGGCCGGTGTTGCTCGGTTTATTCCACCTTCTGCTCCGGGCAACACTTTTTGTATTAAAAACACATAATAACTGCATTACATAACACTTACATTTACCACTGTGAGGAAGAGCACTGAAAGCTGAACCAATCAGCACTTCAATAAGGAACTGAATTAAGTTGAGATTTTATTTGAAGCATTGGAATATTTTCTTTAAGTTAATGCTGTTCTGTGTCAGAGCAGCGTTTTAGAGAGACTGAGGACCCGAGACACTAAAACACCCCCGTGTGTCCAGGTGTCGCTGTAACTATGTTGGAACCTCCGTAGTCCAGTACCCAGAGAGCCATGCCACAACTTGAAATACGCGATAAGGTCATCCGCTCATCACATATTGGAGACCGGGGCACATCATACTTCCTGCTTCCATGTTCAGGTGCCGATAGTGAACCAACCAGCCAGTAATCACATCTCCCACACAGGTTAACTCTTCCTCAGCAATTTACAGGTCCAACCTCATTGGCTCCATTGTTACTGCCCCGAAACCCATAATCAGCCACCACATCAGGTACAGAATGAATGACAGAATCACCACCATCTTACTTATCTCACATCCAACTTGCAGTATATTTCACTCCTTTTGTCAGAAGCGGCTGCATTGTAGTTACAGTGCCACCTAAACACGGCAATGCAATTCAAGCCCTCATTTCACCTTTTTATTTAAAATGGTATTTATTTAGCTTGATTTCCTTTCCTTTGTAAGCACATGCACTGTAGAAACAGAACAGGTGGGAAGGGACGCTATAAAGGAGGAATGGAAATATTTTTTTAAGTGAATGGGTTAAAGGTGCATTGTCAATATTTGACAGGCTGCACCCAGCTGTGTAGTACTTCTGTTTGTGATACAGGTTGGTTGAAATGCCTATAAATCTAAAACGCTCAATAAAAGTGTTCCGTGTATTGTCTGATTTCTAAACCAATCATTTGTATTGTGTGACGATGGACATGTCTCAGAAATGAAGGTGACGACTAGATGCAACAGAGCAGCAGAGATGTTTCATTAGTTTTATTTTGAAATTGAAGGGGAGCAAACGATACATTTGCATTAAAAGGTTATGTTTTAATTCATGAATGGTTTGGCTCAAGAAATAAATGCAAGGCAGCCGACAGCTTCTAGAATTAATTCATGGATTACGGAGCAGTGTGGGATTGTTTGAGATCGTGCAACCACGCACACACGCGCACATCTCAGCAGGCCTGTTTCATTTCTAAGAATATAATGTTTGATCTAAGTTTCAAATTCCCTGGAGCCTTGAAATGACGTTGAACCTCAGACTGAACAGCAGGTGGCAGGAGTGGATGTGGAGAGCGAAATGAGCCCTCCGTCCTTGAGCCTCAGCAGGGGAACACAGACTGAGTATTTTCAGGGAGAAATGTTTACTTGAGTGCATAAGGCAGAAAATTCTAAATTTGGTGCCAGTTTCTCATAAGGGCACCCCTTTAACTAGTGGCTTTATTAATGGTTACCAATGATTTACTAGTGAGCTGATGTTAATCAACTAAATGAACAGAAAATAGGCAGTGTAGAAAATCTAAAGTCACTTTTCAAGCAGAAATGCCAAAACAGTTTCTACAATATGAGTCTTTGCTGCTTTTCTGTTTAATATCATTGAGAATTTAATATTTTAAGTTTTGAACTTTCAGGCGTTTAGACCGACCAATTAACAGAAAATAAGAGGTGCCTGGTTGTTCTAAAGTTCCACTGGATTTGGTAATGATGCCATAATAAATGTTAATAAGGCATTGATAAAGTCTCTTCATCTATCAGGTCTGCACATGTGCACACACACACAGAAGTTGTTAAACAGATCTTCCTCCCACATTGGCAGCCCAAAAGTTGTAGTTATTAACGGCTTATAAAGCGTTAGTAAATGATTTATTGACCATTAACAAAGCCAGTAATTAGAACTACTACCAAACATTTCAAACGACACCCAGTCGCTGTAGCGTTTTGCTCTTCAGGCCACACGTGACTCAGTGACATTAGAGCAGGTGCCACTCCGACGTCACAGATTCAGGTGTGGCCAGAATCTGTGGGATTTAGTGTGGATTAACCCTTTAATAAAGTCAGGTGGTTTTTAGCCATTTAGTGCACTGCGGCAGAACATTTCCTGAGCCAAACAGTAACGCCACACAAATATGAACTGAAAACAGAGCGAGAACACAGAGACATTCAGAGTTTCTAGTGTGTACATCAGAACTACACAACATTTAACACAATGCACTGTGTCCTTTCCCCTTTCTTTGGATAACTAAACATTTCCCCTTGTGTTTTTTTTTATTTTGTGTCTTGGCAATGACCGACTTTTTGTCAATCTCAACAATTTCCAGCATGAAGAAAAACAACTTGACCGACAGTAAAGATTCAAAAACAGCATTTAAATCTGATGCAAAGTTTTTTGCATAACCATAAACTCCGGCTCCTTCAGAGGGGAAATAAGTTCAACAGTCATTTGTGTATGTCACAGTTCGTTTAGATCCTTCATCTTTGACTTAGTGTTTTCATATTTAAAAGCAGAACCGGTATTTAATGTCACATATGTATGCTGGCTCAATGAGGTCTATTCCGGCAATAGAAAAATAATTTAGTTTTCTTATTTACTGCATGTCCTATCATACATTATGCAAACTCTCCCACAACCGCACACATCTCATGCAAAACACCTGTGTGATTGATACTGAAGTACATTCTTGTAGGTATATTGCACCACTTATATCACACCCCAGTATGTGCAGAAAACTGTTGTGTATCTTATTTAAATATTGATATGTGCTGCAGCACCACAGCTGGTTTTAAAGGAGTGAGGAGTGCTGTGTGGAGGTCCAGACTGGGGACTGCAGACAGGGGACATGTAAACTTATGCTCCCTCTCCATCCTTTGTACAGTCCCTTAGATAGCATAGCTCAACTGCAATCTGAAAACCGAATGAGTGACTGGACGAATTAAGTGGCCATACTCCAACATGAACACTGACGTTGGATATTAGCATGTGAGCAACTTCAGAGGAAACTATGTACCCCACGTGGGCATGTAACACAAAATAGCTTTAGCCTGCAAACCAAATATACTCTGAAGCCAGTGCTTTGTAAGTGGGATGGTCACTTTATTAGTAGATTGCTGAGTTAAATTGAAGCATCATACTGCCAAGATAGTAATTAAGGTTAAATAAATGAATTCACATTATTGGTCTTCTGTGTTAAACCGTGTTGCTGCATCGTTAACACCACGTTCAACTATTACAAGATAAATCCTGAAAGTGCGCATGGTATCCCCAGACGCCTGGGCCAAAGGTCAAAGACTGAGCATGTATGTATTTCACCACACCCCTGGCCATGTGTTGAGCTCAGCCCGTCACTTTGCACTGATGAAGATGGGCTGAGCTGTCAGCTTGATACCATCTGACGGTGAAATAGATCAGATGGTGAGGAGGAGGCTGCCAGGCAGGCCTGTTAGACCAGAACGTATAGGGGGTCTGCGTCTGCGGGGAGATTCTAATCTCCTCAATGTCATCACGCGTTTGACAACAGAGCCTTTCGCTCAGCAGACACGATGGCAGCCTCCTTTTTCAAATGAAGGTGTGTTACAACCATAGAAAAGCCTGCCAAAGCAAGCACACACCAATATACAATTTAGGGTAGATTCTGTCTGATGGCTAAACAATGAGGCAGCTTTTTTCACCCTCTTGCAGATGATTAAGGGGTCCTGGAAATTTGCAAAATCTATCTTCAAGTGTTTTTTGTGGATTTGTCCTCATAATAATGTTCCCCTCAGCATCCATTTCTGTTCAATTTTGTATTTCAATATTTTGTATTGTTGTGACTTGACCTCTGTACCGCACTCTGGCACAACAATTTCCTCCGGGATAAATAAAGTCATTCTTATTCTGTAGGAATCCTTTCCAAGATTGTACTTTTGAAGCGTCTCTATTTTCATGGTAACAATGGATCACGTGACTACTCGTGCTGAGTTCCTGAGAGAAATATCACCCAATTCTGCAGCTACAGGGAGATTTTTACAATCTTTCAGCTCATTGTTTTGATTTTCTGGCCGCAACTTCACTGATTTGGTTGACTCTCACTGCTCTTAAAGTGTTTTTGTTAAGCGAAATACATCTTAAAACCTGCCCAACACCTATCGGCAGACAGACAATGAGCCAGATATTTCCCTCAGTTGTTGGTGGAGACCAAAAACAGAGTTAAAAGGAGAAAGTATTTGTCTAACACTTGTAGGACCACCACACAATCACACCTCTGAATGAATGACAATGTTGCTCCGTATCTGCTGGATGTGCACACAGGTGACTGATCATCATATCAACATTAAAAGTGATAAGATGTCAGTTTTAGTTTCCACAGTTCACAAATGGCCAAAAACAAACAACTCAGGTTTAAATGGGAGTAAGTGAACAAGAAAAGAATTGAAATTAATCATCTTAAGTATTGTAACTTGCTTTATCAATGCACGACAGAGAACCAGAGAGTTCTCTCGAGACAAACTTCGCTGTAACCACTAAACACTGGTTAGTAACTACAAGAATGAGGTTGCTGCTATGAGGAGCCCAAATGAGGTCTCTGCGGAGTGCCTGGCCTCTCTCTTCCTGATAGTGTGACGAGCTCAGAGACACGAGGAGACCTCCGTGTCAAGTCAATGCTTCTCCAAGAACTGGTGAAGGACTCTTGCTGCTCGCACAGGGCCGACAGGAAGCCTCCCGGAAAGAACTGAGGGAGGACGTGGCTAAAGACTGGATGGATGGTCAGACGGCCAAAGAAATATTAATTTCATTAGCCCCTTGCTAACACAAAACTTTTCACTAAAGCACAGTCTGAGGATATTAGTCACAGCTTGACAATTTTAAAATTTCAGTATATTTTAAGGGCTAAATATTTCTAGATTGAAGAAGGTCTCATACAGGTATTATGGATGGCTGTGAAATGGAGGGACCTCAGCAGAAATAAGAATACAAAGGATTATGCTGGCAAATGTTATTGTTGCATACATTTAGCTTAACCTTGGTAGTCTTTATTTCATTCACAATACTTGACTCAAGTTGAATTTAGTCTTTAGTGTGCGGATTTTAAACACATCTTAAAAAGCTTAAAAATACTTTAAAACATTTCTCTATCACTTTGACAATTTTAGGAAACTCTGTGAAAATATGGGTCAAGGATTAAACAAACTGTGACACAACAAGCAGCATCGGCATTGTCTGCTATGCAGACACACAAACACATCCCATACGAGAAAGGAAGTCTGTGAAAATATCAGCCACAGAGCATTTTAAGGTCTTTTTTTCTTAGAGTAATAGAAAAAAAGCATATTCAAAGCTGCAAATAACAGACTACGCATTTCATTTCATGCACCATATAAAATATTAGTTCTTTCTTTTTCATTATATTTACATAATATATTACACATGATGTTCTGTACAGTAAAAGTTCAATCTACACCACATTCTTAAAAATATTTTCTGACCCATAATTATTTTTACATGAAAAACAAGAATAGGAGAAAACATCCAAAACAAACAAGCCTCCGGCTGTTCTGCAGGACGTCCTTGAAGCTTGAGAGAAGCTTCAATGCATGAACTGGAGAGCTCTGTATAAACTAATCCTGTGAGGGTGGCTAGAGCGCGTGCACACACACGCACACACACTAAACACACAGGGAGAGAGCCAGGGGAGGGTGTGTGTGTGTGGGGGGGGTCCATTACAGAGATTGAGGCTCCTTGTTCTCTTGGAGAAAAGACTTGGACCCAGAGCCAAAGCCTACTGACGGAGCCACAGCGGGCCCCGTCCTGGCTTCTCTGCAGCATTCTGTGCTCAGGAGTTAAGTGCAAACAACAAACGCTCCTTGTGAGGGGTGGGGAAGCCACAGACTGCCCATCCAATCACATCTCAGCCTCTGAGGCATGGTCTCAGTGCTGCACTTTCAGCAGAACTCCTCTTTAGACCCCCATCACACAGATACCCTTGTCTGGGTTTGGCTCACTCCACCTCTGATTGGCTGCAGCGAGCTACTGTGGCTGCGTAGCAGAGCGATCAGACAAGCTGTCTGCCCTGTGAGGGGCCAGTTGCTGTTTCTGCTGTTGTAACTGCTTCTGCTGCTGTTGTTGCTGTAACTGTTGCTGCTGCTGTAACTGTTGCTGCTGCTGAGTTGTGGCATTGAAGGTGCCCTGCTGCTGCAAAGGGAACGCTGCCTGCAGGATCAACTGGGTGGATTGGTTTCCATGAAGAAGCCGAGGAGCCTTAAAGGAAAAATTATAACCGGTTGAGCCATGTTTTTTTTGCCATGTAATCAACTTAAGATCAAACTTAAAACTGCACTAGGCAACATGGTTGGTTTTAAAATGTGTAATTATGAACTTTTCGATCGACTGATTGATTTGACTTGATTCGCTTTTTTACAAACAGCACCTGAGTGGCAAAACAAATTTAAATATCTTGATTAAGTTAGGACATTTAAATTGACACTTATCCATCCTTTAGACTTTGAGCAATAAATCAGCTTGGCCAATATATATTCTTATCACATTTTTTAAACTCCTGAATATCTATGCATTTACATAAAAAGCCAGAATCAGTTGCACATGGGGCTATTGTTACCAGGGGACCATGTGTGATTGAGAAATCACACAAGAATTTACATGTTAAATCCACACGGGACAATTAAATTATCACATGACCTTTGGGTTTGGCAAAATATAGTAGGTAATTTGCGGTGGAATTTTCAATTTACAAATTACGGACATGGCAGATTCGCACAGGATTAAGATCACAGATGACCTCTGCAATTATTACAAATTACTAGAAGCCCCCAGGTAATAGTCTAGTCCCATGCGAATAGGGATTATGTCTGTGTGGGCTGAAATGTGATTTTTTTTTCACTATTTTTGCTTAATAGATTTTTTTTGCATCCATTTGTGCAGCCAATTGCACAATGGCTCTTTGACATTTTATTGTTTTTTTTTAAGGTTGGTTTTTCCAGGTGAATTTACACTGCAGATGCTGATCGTTGCGCATTTGCCACCCAGTGGGGAGTCACAGTGCATGTACACTGGCATGACATGTGTGTGTCATGAATGAAATTCTGACATGGACAGTGAGTAGCTCCATCAGCGCATGCAAGATTAAATAGAAACTTACAAGCAAATTTTAAATTGTCACTTACTCTCAGGTTGGTAAACATGAGCTCACATTGTGCAAGCGATACTGGGAATACACAGTTGCTGAAATAACTGTCAGTACCATTTGGAGTCACTAAAGTGTGAAGTTGCCTAGTGCAGCCTAACTGTTAATTTCCACCGGAGTGTTACCTGTAGGAACTGTGTTTGCTGTTGGCCCAGTGGAGCCTGCCCTGGCTGCATGGCAGTGATCTGTGATTGCGGCAGTACCTGCTGCTCCTGCTGCTGCTGCTGTTGCTGCTGCTGCTGCTGCTGTTGTGGTGGCTGCTGGGAAATGCTGATGGTCTGGGTTTGGCCCTGCTGAGGAGCGAAGGCTGTCACCACTTGTCCCATAAACATGGTTGTGGGGACCATGACTGCCCCGCAAGCCATCTGTCCTGTTACTAGCTTAGTGAGCAGCTGGGGACCGGCAGGAAACCTGTCAGGGACACGAAAGAGGTCAGGTGGGGGTTACTGAATCACAAGGGGGAAAAAAGTCACATATTTCTCTTAGCTTCCACGCCTGCACTGATGGAATTGTAGAATTAGAAATTAGAATGGCGGAGGAACCACTGAACTTACACTTCACTTTGTGAGAAGGCTTAAAATGTGACCATAAATTATATTAAATAAGTATAGTTTTCAAATGAAGATGCAAACCTAATCTGAGCTGCACGGTCCTGTGCAAATGTAGCCACAGCAGGAGTGTTGGGTCCTGTGTTTTGAGCCAGGCTGGTGGCAATCTGAACCACGTTAGTGGAGCTTTGCTGAGGGATCATCATTGTGTTGTAGAGAGACGGAGGCAGTGGATTTTGTTGAGGCTGCAGAGTGAGAGACGACCGCTGAGACTGAAATACACAGAAGCAGAGAAAGTGATGAGATCCAAAGCATCTATAGCAAGAATCCATAAACTATGGATAAAATATGGCAGTGAATGTGTTGAATGTGTTTAGAGAACAGCATGAGGAAAAGGAGAAGTATTTGGTTTGTCTGACTTGTGAGAGTGCTGTGCTCTGTTCCCGTAGGAGTGTTTGTTGCTGGGACTGGGGCGGCACAGCATGTTGTTGCTGTATGCTGTTCTGTAGAGGCCCCGCAGAGACCACCTGGCCCTGCATGCTGAGAGTACCCCCCTGCTGCACAGCGTTCCCCTGGGCCATCTGAACAGAGCCAAGATTCAGTCCTCCAGTTCCTTTCTGCAAGAACATCTGAAACACAAAGCACAGATTCTGACCCCTCTGAAGCTTTAACAGTGAAACAAGTATGTTTTGTATGTAGGTTTGTGTGCATGTTCGTCCATTTGCCAGGCACGCCTGAGCAGCTCCTCAGTCTCACCTGCAGGCTCTGTCCCTGTACTCTCTGCAGCTCGTCCTGGATCTGCCGCAGCTCATCCTGCTGCCGCTGAATGTTGGCCTCAATCATCCTGGTCCTCTGCTCCAGCTGCTCCTTCAGGTGCTGCATGGCTTCTAGCTGGCTGGAGAACTGCACCATTGACTGTCAAAGAACAATGACACAGGGACACAGTGGGAAGTGAGACAGTAGCAGCTGAGGCGGCTCAAATGAGAACATTCGTGCCTTGTGCAGCAAGAGACGAGCAATTCATTGTAAATCATTCAGGTGCAAGGTCTGATGCTGACTGGAATCAGTGAAATGAGATTTGGGCACAGGCACTCCTGGACAGGAACTGTGTGCTCAGGTATCTCTGGTCGCCCGCCTGTGTTTATCAAATGTATCAGTGCGGGAAGCTTGTCATAACCAGCCTGAAACACTGACTGACACACATGTGATCCTACTGCATTAGGCAGAGGAGGAAAGCAGCATCTCCAATGACTTAAGAGAAAATGTATTATTATACATTTTATTTTTTGATAACGTTTATGCTGCAACTATTTGCTAGTTCCAAAGCAGGAGAGCATTTTTATAATATCAACAATTTTACATTTTTAGCATAGTTTCTTTTATTGGTTAATGGTATTTCTTTCATATTCTGTGATGTACAGTTTCCAATAATACAGATTGGTTTGCACTCAACAATGATTAAGCAATAAAATAAACACAAATTCTGCATCTGTCCCTATTTATCAGTGGAACTCGAGACACATTTCCACTTGTAAAGCAAACTTTAAACCAAAGTTATATTAACATTATGTTCAAATCCAATAATGAGGCTCCACAGACAGAATGAGTTTGATTTGACGAAAAGACATCTGATAAATATCTTACTTGGCCACTGGTCTGAACTTGTTGCTGTTGAGGCTGTTGTTGTTGTTGTGGTTGTTGCTGCTGTAGTTGCTGCTGTTGTTGTTGTGAAACAATGGACGGTGTCATGTTCTGTCCTGTATTTTGGGAGCTCATTGACTGCTGATAGAATTAATAAAGACAGCAAACAAAAAAGGATAAAGAAGAGTTCAGAGTCAGAGTATAGAACTAGAATATTAGAATATAGTATAGAAGAAAAATATCTGAATCTCTTCAACAAGTGACACAGTTAGTCAGACATTTTACATCAGACTCTGTTCTTGTCCCTTCACCTACCTGACTGCTGATAGATGACCTTCGTTGTGATGTCATCTCCACGGCGGAGACAGACTGGCGACCTGGTGTACTCCTATCTCCCTGAAGCTTCATCTGTGACGCTGAGAGGGAAGTATGAACATGATGACAGTTAAAATCAGATTACATAGTATCAGTCACAGATACTCTGAACAGCTATTTGTTGTGGGTGCTTACAGGCTGGGTCAGACACAGCGGTGTGCGAGGATTTGCGGGAGCTGCGAGACGAGGCTGAGGGTGTCCGGCTGTGGTTGAAGCGCTCTAGAGCCTCCTTCAGGCTGGAAGTGTTGAGCTGGGACTCGGAGCCTGAATCCTGGGATTGCTGTGAGGTGGGGGAGAGGGTCAGTGCGGTCTGTGTCAGTTCTGGGTATCCACACAAAGCATCGTCACAGATCACTGATACATCGTCCCACAATTAATGTTGGACAAAAGTGTCACCTTGTCTGCTGTGATCTCGGGAGCTGATTCTTCAATTCCAAGCTCTCTGCGTTGTTCTGCTCTTACTTCGGCATAGCTGTAAAGACAGTGAACGACACTTATATATGTATACAACATGCATTGTACCCAGGGATGTAAATATCGTCAGGTAAATCTGCCTTATACCTTACAACAGTGTGTGTGCAGACAATAAACTCTGGTCTGGAGTTCCACTGGTGGTAAGTGATGTAGTAATGGGTCTGAAGCCAAATCCACTGCTGCCCTTTGGTGAGGAATCTGTAGTAGCAGGACTTCCCTTTGCCATATTGCATTACTACAGACACACAGGGGGGCAGAGCTGACTGACGCTCACTGAAAGCTCAAAAGGAAGCTGACAATGATAGATCATCTCATTTTAATGATGTCTTACAGATATGTACTCACAGTGTTCGTGGCATTTGGCCAGCGTCTCCAGGTCATCTACATGGTAGTAGTCATATCCTGATGTACCCAGGACCTCAAACGGGAGATAACCTATGATGGGTGGAGCTCTGGACAATGAAAACATGAGAGAGATGAGTGGCTGGATAACCCGTGACTGGAGAAGAAGCTCTGCGAAGTACTTGTTAATAAGCTGTCACACACCATTGCGGGTCAGATGTGACATATATGTTGTGAGGACCAGAGTTGCTTTCACACATGTAGTTTGTTTCATGTGGTCCAGACCGAGGTAAAAAGAAGATGCATTGTTGCCTTTTAGATCTGGTTTAGTTTATGTTTACACTGGTTTACTACAAACAAGCCAAGAGGACTAAACATTACGTTATACAGACTAACAACTAACTCACTTATTGGATAGATTTGGTGATGTCATTATGCATCATCAGAAAAATCAAACCTGGTTACTAACAGCAGGTTGTGCTGCACTCTACAGGTTTGTTTATCTTCTCTCACAAAGTCCTCACAAAAAACAACTGATCATTACCATCAGCTGCAAGTGGTCCTCATATACATTAAATGGTGACAACCAGATAAAAAAAAATGACATAAAGATGCATTTAGTATCGTAACACTAGGAAGATATTTACCATTTGGTTACTGCATGGCCTGTTTGACATTTCACAATCCTGCTAATGTCTGCTACTCTTACAGGTAGCTCTGCTCTGCTCTGCTTTCACACCACAAACAAACCAACCGAGTCCAACTGGAAGTGGACAGACACCCAACTTCTCAGGTGGTCTCGGTCCAGTAGTTTAGTCCACTTAAGAGTTTGAATTTAAACCAAACCAAACAAATTAGGTGTAAAAGCACCCTTAGTAAATGATCCATTGGTATGGGGTTAAAAAAAAACAACAACATATAACCAGCAAAGAAAAAAAAATATTTTGATACAATGCAAACACACATGGAAATTAAGACTGAAAAAAAAAACTGTACCTGTGGTCCAAAAAGAGGAATTTCCACTCTAAACTATGTCTAGAAGTGAATTCCTCATTAGGCTCTTCTACAGTGCACATCTCCTGTGAGAGACAGGGTAGACTTTATTAAGACATTTTCTACATTTATTTAAAAAATATATATCCTAAATAGTAACTTATCATTCTGAGCAAAAGTTGGGCTGAACATGCATGAATAATGAGCCTAAAGAGACAGATTTGAGTGTTTTTTCTCGTAAAAGGCTAGTGTTCGTCGCACACCTGCTGTTGTGTTGTACCACAGCTTTTGTTAGATGCTACCTCCTGTTCATCCAGCACTGCTTTGCCTCATAAGTTTTGATGAAGTTTCTGCTTTACGGTCTCAGTTTTAGTGCCATTGTCTTTTGTATTATTCCATGATACTGATGGGTTTTGTTTGATTTTTATTCCACACTTAAGGTCACTCAATTTCCAACAAGCTGAGAGAAATCAACAGTAGCTCATTATCTCAGCTGGAGGAAAGATTTTACACAGTGGGAATGAGACAAAGAGATGAAGTAAAAGAAAAATGGTTGCCAACAGAGGCAACAGGAGACTGCACATAATGGTTGATAGGAGCCCAAATGGGTTTGCCTGGGGTGACTGGGCAGCCGTTACTGTTGAGCCCTGCCCTAATTAAAACTACCTTTTTCAAACCCAGAGGCGTGAAACTGAAAGTGTGTCGACCAAATATAAGGCAAAGTGAGAAGTGGTAGGACAGCTAGCAATTCTTACCTTGATAAACTGAGGTTTGGCTAGCCTCACAGTCGCAATGAGACACACTCTTTCTTCAAAGGCCGAGTGAAGCGATCGCTGGATCACTCCGTCAAAGCCATTTCGGGTACAGTTAGGCACTGGTGACACAAGAGACAAGGGAAAAGTTAGATCTCGTGCCCAGGACGACTCCAGTTCAGGTTCACACAGTTCATGTAGGGCTACTCACCATTATTCAGAGACTTGAAGTTTCCAATGAACTTGACATACTCGTACACCGGGGGCTCTTTGGGGTCGATCGTCCCTCGAAGCATGTGGCAACAAAACTCTAGCTGATTTTTTGCTGGAAAAAATTTAATCAAGTGGAACAAAAATATGAATTGGAGAAAAGAATTGGCACTTGGGATACATTAATACAGCAGTAAAGGCAAATGGAAACGCCAAGATACAAATAAAATATTCCACTTACTTTTCAGATATTCAGGCGTCAGTGTCTCTCCTTCCATGATATGAGAGGACAGAGCCTTGTACACATCTGAATGCTCTCCCATGGGCAGGAAGTTCAACAAGTTCTGATCCACAAGATCAGACTGGAACACAGAAAATATCTTTAACACAACTGAATCTTTGGGAATGTGTTAAGTTGACATGGGCCCACTGTTCCAGACTTAACTGTAAGGGTGACTCTATAGTATTATTGATTCACATTATACTCACAGGTAAGTGCTCTAGTAGGGACGTCACACTCTCAGAGACGTAGATTATATTCCCATCAGTCATAATTGCAAGGAAAAATCCATCCAACGCCTGACAGAAAAATAATTTTAATTCACTCATATTTTTGTGAACAAAAAGAGACGGACGCGTAAAGACTTCTGTTATGTTAAGCTCACCTCCAACATCAGCTGAGTGAATTCTTCATTACTAAGGAAAGGAGGCTTCCAGTCTTGTCTGATCTCAGTCGACTCTGACTGAGCAGCAATTTCTGATAAAGGAGACACAAAATGTGTCAACACAGAGGCTGAGCTTAAGAGAGATGCCCGTGGCCCTCTTTAGGACAAACAGATTATCCGGCTCTCAGGACAGTTCCTCACCCTTGTGTTTGTGCAGAAAGTCGATGCTCTTCTGCAAAATAGTGGACTTGTCCATCTTCCGGGTGTTGCCCGGCAACATGGTACCCAGCTCCTTGATAAGGACATTGAACTGGTCTCTTCGCTTCTTCTCAGACTTGTTACGGGACACACTGTAGGTTTAGGCACAGTAAGAATACCCTTGATAACATGCGGGAGTTTACATTCGCAAAGCAGCATCACTGTCAAAACACTGGAACTGCATTCACTTTGGACAAATGAGCCACTTCAACAAGCACTAAATTGGGAGCATGGTACAATCTGATGTAAGCCTACTTCATGATGTACAGTGGGCAGGGTGGGTTGGAGTATCTTTATATAAAATCTTGCTTAGTGAGGCTGTAATAATCACACAAATACAAAATAAAGTCTCATAAAAACTAAATAAAACTGGGTGTCTGTGATCTAAACACGCCACATAGATCTTACCGTTTTGCTTTGTCCTTTTCATCTTCCATTAACCCATCAAAGATACTGCTGTCATCCCTGCACAGCAAACATACTCTAATATTAATCTAATAATCTTCTCCTCTTAACCAATTTTTTTTGTATTTTGAGGTAAAAGCAGGAAAGAGTAAAACTGGACGCATAGAACTTCAACAGTGTTAATTGTTTGTAATCATTCACCTATTAAAAAACATCACAACAAATCGAATACATGGTGGTTTGGGACTGCTGGTCAGAGAGAAAGGATGTTGTTGACATCCTATCGACATGATTAATAAAAATGGATAATAAAAACGTGCCAAATGCAGGCAACCCAGAATGTTTGACTCACCGGTCGATGCTCGAGGTCATTTTGTATCCAGTTCAGGGTCGCAGAGTTGGAGAGGGGTCTTTTAATCGTGAGGTAGACATTTGTGACTGAACCTTTGAAGGAAAAAAAAAGACAACATGAAATGACAGCTTATAACAGCTGCATCACCTCCTGCTGCTTCACAACAGTAGACAACTTCAAATCAAAGGGTAAAACTAAATATTATCTCACCTTACTGACAGTACAGCCAGTCCTGTGAGAGGATGAGGAAGGTGCTGATGGACGACGTCTGGGTGGACACGCTGTGCTAGTGATGGTGATGCAGCTCTGTGAGTCTTGGAGGAAAGTCACTGAACGTTTCCTCAATCACAGGGCAGACAGCTGACAAGAGGTCTTCAGTTTTTCGTCTGCTTTGGGTGTGAATGTGGCACATGGCAGCAACATCTGAGTCTGTAAGAGGTGAGAATAACACGCATGTTGCCATTAGTGAAGTCCAGTATCTCATTTTGTACGCATGGCAAAGTGTTACCTCACTAAAACTCAAATATTTGCTTCCACAAATAACAGCTAGAGGCAGTAATGTCAGTCCAACACTTCACACTCCAGACTCCAACTATAAAATGGATTATTTTGCAAATGTTAGTAACATGGTAAACATGGTAAACATTGTCTGCTAAACATCAGCATGTTAGCATTGTCACTGTGAGCAAGCTGGCATTGTCTTAATCTCAGTTAAGACAAAAGTGTTTTTATCATAATAAATCCTTGTTTGTGTTGTTCATAAATGCTTAATTTGTTAATTCATTCGTGACATTTCTGACAGGAAGTGAAGGCATCATAAAATTAATTTCTTAGACTTGGTTGCAAATTCCACACAACACAGTCAGTGCGTCCGTCACATCAGCATGGAGAAGGGTAGAGGTAGAATGCAGCGTACCAAAGTGAGGGTGGCTGAGGAGAAAACATGGACGCATGAGATTTGATTAATTATACCCCTGCCACACATACGAAACTGTCTGGCCAGGCTAATATGGGAGACAGCATGGGATGTTTTCTCATCTCCTATGACTCCAGATGGCCAGCTACCCCCTGATGCGCAGTGACGGACCTTTGCTTTAACAGCAGAGCTAAACTCAAAGCACTGCAGCATTCAGGATGACTTTTTGTAGCTGTGTGCCAAAATGGCACCCGTCACATTTTGTGTGCCTGTCCAATTATCCAACTTCAGCTAATGACTGCACCAAAACAGAGAACACTTTGCGGTGGAAATAGTTTGATATGATACGCTTAACAACAGTTGGCAGCAACTGAAAGGAACAACTTGGTACAGGAGTGAGGGACCCAGCAGCCGTTCCCTGAAGTCTCCCAGAAGCGAGCAGTGCCACTATCCCCAAAATAGGGTGGGCGGGAAAGAGCTCGGTTCAACACATGATTGTCTAGAAGCTGCTTTTCTGACTTAAATCATCATTCTTTGACAAAACATCCAGGAAATAATCTGGGATCATATTGAAGGTATCACACCCTGCTCGCACTATTCTGGACAGTTGGGTGACAATTTTCCCATTGGCCAACAGACAATAGTCAGTGTAGGACATTGCGTAGGCACTAGCAATAAATCAAGCACCATATCGTGGGTTTCAATGCATCTACCAGTAAATTATTGCCCTTATGTTTGATGACCTTAATGCTGATGTGAGAGATAAATGAAAGCACCAATCTTTATGTAAATCAGCCACACAATAATCCCATCTACAGTCGAAGTTTCAGCCCATGTGTTCTTCCTGTTGCCAGACTCTACTATTCTTCTTACGCAGGTAGGCCTACAATAGATGGTCAAATTAAAATGAGAAGGCCCACTGGGTCTCTAGCCTAAATATCTGACCCATTTATTCCATGAACCAATTACCGGCAGAACCTGTGTGGGAGGCTTTCTCACCATAACGGCCCATTTGCGCTGGTGAGAAAATCCCTTCAGTGTTAACTCTCCACAAATCAGGGCACATATGACATTTCCATTCATATCATGAAAATGTTTTTTACATTTGACAGGGATGTATACTTGTCATATTAGCTATTATACACACACACACACACACACACACAAATGTTTAATTGAGGTCTGTTATTGTGAGCAGTATTTGGTTAAGCAAAATGGCATAAAAACAGACCTGCACTTTCTGATATAACTGGCATAATCACACATTCATGTTCAAAATAAGTCCCCAAAATACCACCACGCACAGCACAAAAACAGAGCTCTGGTTCTTGATTTTTGTTATTACTGCTTTGTTTATTTCTTAATATATTATAGCACCTAAAACCATGGTTCAAATTTTGGAAGAAATGAAATATGTTTTCAAAAGATGTATCATTGCCTACTTAGAGATAATAAACTAATAGAGTAAAATACCTAACGACTCTGAGGACACAGCTTATATGTGAGGGAAACCCTAGTCAGCATGTATTTGTGCTCATTTAAATCTACAAACAATTTGTTTTTAGGTTTAAATCAACATTTTGCCAGGTTCATCAAAATAAGCGAAGGAAGTCGGCACTGTGAGTATTTATACCTTCATGTTAAGACACGCGAGGGAAAAAAATGACAGTAAGAGGAGGAGTAGGTTTTATTATGGCCCGTTGACTTTCAGCTATGCCGGTTATTCTACTCCTCACTGCATGTGACTCTTGACAAAAATAAGCAACAGAGAATGGGCGTCTTATCTAAGATGACTGTTTTGTCAACACAAGCGGCCAACTACACTTTAAAGGGATTGGAGAATTGTAGTGAAGCGCTTTATCTACACTTGTGCTATCTACTGAAAAACAGAAGCAGAGAGCATTTGCATTTCTACTGTACAGCAACTTAAAAGCTTAAAAGAAGACGGACCAAGACTGAAAAATGGCAACAGGAAACACTGGATGCCAGAGAATTAAAAAAAATAAAAAATTTGAGATAGTTTTTTGATAGTGATATCAGTGATGGTGTCACTATAGTGATATTATAGCAAAATAAGAGGAGGAAGGAAAATGTTAACCACTGACACCAGTGCATCAGCAGTGGTTGGAGCTGTAGCTGCAGCGCAGAGCGAGCGTTGTGTAACCGGGAGAGCAGAGGTTGTATAACTGTGATGTCATCTGTGCTTCACTGACCTGCTGGCCCAATGACCTACTTTCCTCCTCCTCCAATCTAACTTAATCACAGCTCCACAGGCAGCACCTTCCTGTTCTCTTACCAAATAACACTACACTCCCAGTCAACACAAATCATTATAAAGCCGACCATTTTACACAGAAGTACCTTCAAAAAAGGTGTGAGCAGGGAACCACACTGTCTGCATATCACATTTCCTCATTTAATCACATGACATACAAAGGCAGCCTGGTGTTCCCCGTGTCTCAGCTTGCACAGACGTCAAGGGGAAAAAGGGTTGCAGATGTGTAAAGGTGCTGAATATTCCACAGCCAATTATCGCTTCTTAGTTGTGTTAACCATGTAGACAAGTAGGCGTTTTCAAATGAACATGCCTCACACATGCTGAGGTATTTTTCACCCGGACACATCAAATCACAGACACTCTTTTATCATCATTTTTCTATTGCTCACACATCATTGTTGAAATTCTGTTGAGAGTGTGAGTGTGTGTGTGTGTGTGTGTGTGTGTGTGTGTGCGTGTGTGTGTGTGAGTGTGTGTATGTGGGTGTGTGCACGCATAGTCAGATGTAGGGCAGCAGAGCTCTGAGGATATGAGTCACTCTGAAGTGGATCTCTGGCGCCGCACGTCACACACCCCGCCACACCCCGCACTAAGATGCCAGCACAGCAACGGTGCCAATGGGCAACACCATAGCAACCGGCCTCACCGTGCAGAGTGAAAATAGCCTGGCTGAATTCCTCCGCAGCTGATACTCCCTCCATCACGCACACCACAGAGTTATAGACCGCAGAGAGTGTTAAGGTCTGTGGATGTAAAGCACCGTGACAGCTTGACCTGCTGCACTGTTGTTCTTTCATGCAGAGACCATCATTCTGCAGCATTTAGAGGAAACAAATCCCAAGCAATCCCTTGCATCCTTAGTGTATTAGGAAGTAGAATCTGTCCATCAGGGAGAGTGCTTTCACTATTAAATTAGTGGACATTGCAAACTGAACAGGAAAAAGACGAGGTTAAAAAACAAGAGAGAACACGGCAGAGCTAAATAGCTTTTTGTTTTGAGTCAGCAAGCTCGTGAATTCAAACGATAGGCGACATATTAAACGTACCCTGTGATGAAACTCGAAATGTAAACCCAAGGTCCGTAATCAATATTCACCACGGATGCAGCTTTTGTACCTTTATGCTCCAGCAGACAGGATAATTTCACTGCATATGAGGATACCGCTCTAATGAGGGCAGAAAGTACTTGTTGATATGTAAAGGCTGCAGCAGTCCTCAACGCAGAGGCAGGATAAAGCCATAAACAGCTTGCTTTGCCATAGTTCTTTAAAATTCAAATATCTGAATACATCCTTTTTTATCCACGATGCTACCAAATTAAGCTTTTCTATTATGCTGAAGACAAACAAATGAATATAATTGTTTGAATGAAATCTGTGCAATTGTTCTCTCTTTACAACTGACAGATAAGTCAAAAGTACATTTCTTCTATTAATCAGCTTGTAATGTAATGGTGGTGGTATGATTAGTACTGCAGTGGGTGAACAAGACATTTCCAGGTATCTTTCAGTCATTTAACAGTAAAACCTGTCACTGACTGTAATAAAGATTTTCAGTTTCATACTTAATAAAGGGGAACAAAGCACAAAACTTGAGGAACAAGAATAAAACTCTACAGCCATGCTAGTGTATATGTGTGTCTGTAAGGTTGTTGCACACAGTGGTGCTTTGACTTCACTGCCAACGCTAGCATGACAACATGCTCATAATGACAATGCTACCATGATTTGTTTAGCAGGGTTAAAGTTCACCGGCTTATTATAGTGTGTAAGTGGCAGATCTGACTTGATAATGGTACTACATGAAAATCAGGGGACAAAAGTTTTTGTAATTAATTTTCTGGGGGCCATAAGTCATATATATCAACAGGCCCACAATGCTTTCCCTTGAGCTATGCTGCTGTCATGGCAGAAAACAAATCACATGTATACAGCACACACATCATTGACAGTCAAACTGATTGTGTATATTAGTAAACTCAACCAGTCCATAAAAAACCTCATTCATAAAAAAGAGCATCAGATCTGGTGGCCTTGTGGTCTTGCTGAGGTTTTTGTTAAACATGTCGAACAAGCTGTACCTGAGGACTGTCTAGACATTTTTGTGGGAAAAAATTAAATTTTCCTTGTAAGAAAGCCCTATATAGTTTGCAGGTTTTTGCAGTGCATCAAATTATTTCTCAGTGGAGGTTATCAATATAGACATAAACTGACTGATCACCCTAGATTCACTTACATTCACTTAAGTACCTCAAAATATCTAATATTACTATTGAATTTTTCAAAAAGGGACATTTTTCTGAAACATTATACCCCGTCCACATACAGTGCAGTCTGGTAGGTCTTGCATCACGTGGATAGGTAAACCCCGGTGTCATGGCAACCCTTGTGTTTTCTTCATCATCCAAGTCACATGCTGACACCTGAGAGGAGGGGATTTGTGAACCCTCAAAGATCCCAGGTGTCACACCACAGACCACAGCTTTCACAAGGTTTCTAAGACTATTCAATTGAGTCAACCGTTTAAAACTCGCTGGTACTAGTAGACATCAATTTGTATGCTGCGACAAAACAAAGTCGGTGTTCACGTTCGGAGAAAATAAAGAGGATGGGGGTGTTCTTTCTCATTCTGCTCCATGTGTTTTTATCATGCAGTTTTGACAGCCAGCAAGCAACTGACTTGTTGCCAAGGAGGTCGCACAAATCAACAGAAACACATCAACAAATAATTCACTCAGCCACACATCCTGTCTGAGGCAGCATCCAGGCCTGCACATCCTGGTGGCATCCACATAGCAATCAAAGATGTGATTCCCTCAGTTTACAGCCATAGATGTTTCCTCATGACTGAGATGTGAGAGGCAACTGAGGATGGTTTTAATAGTGTCATGGTCATTTGGCCTCTAAGCAGTAAAATCCACAACTCAAGCTTGTCGACGTTGCTCACCATACTGCTGCACCGTTGAACCAACCAAACCCTCAACGCTGGGCTGCCAGCTGTGTTTCCACTCAATGCACACACATCCACAGGCCTGAGAGCACAAAAGGAGTCTTTGTTTTGCATTTTCTCTGCACAGCCGACAGACAGGAATGTTTGAGGGGCAAGCAGCAGTGGTTGGCAGGGGCCCCTCGACTGCTGCTGGCCTCCTGTCGCAGTGGAGCAGAATCTCAGCCAGGGGCCTCACACCGATGCCAAGTGGGTCATTTGAGTTCAGAAGGACAACTGGCAGCACACGAGAAGCAATCAAGAATGACTATAGACCAACGGCCCTGTAACATGACAGTCTACAATCAAAGTATATGACCGATGTGTGACCACCAACACTTAATCTGCTATATGAATGCTAATTATGCTAATATGGCAGCCACTCAAGCATCAGCATTCTTTTCCTCAAAAACACAGCACAGCAGGAAAGACGACCCATTAGAAACCAAAATAACTTGATGCCTTTACTTGACTTTGCTTTATGTGAGCATATGGCCTTGACCTTTTCCAGAGGACTGGGCATCACATTATATTATACTCTCCAGATTAATGTGTCAAGGCACATCCAGCCTACTTTCCAAGGCCAAAATCACACTTTATTGACTGCAGTTAATCTCAGATAAAGAGATTTCTTCCATCGTCTGCCAGTGCAGCAACTTAAATTAATTGGCACCATGTTTGAAAAGAAGGAAGCCTGAACTGTCCATTGCGAGTCCCACAGTGTTATAACAGTGTAACACTATATCGATGGAGTCTTGTTTTAACACGTAGATGAAACTAGCAATCACACAGATTCCATGTCTGAACAGGGCAATAATTAAATAGAAACAACTACACCTTGCAATGCCATTTGGTATTATAAAATGAGAGTAGCAAAAAATATACAGCATCCTTGAAAAATAGGTTTTCTCTTGGCCAGAGTTAGCTTTAAACTTGAACATATATAAAAACCAATATACTGAGCTGATCAAATCAAATGATAAAACAAACTTTTTGCTTTTGAACACTTGTCTCTTACTTCGACATACTTAGACTAAGTGTCACGCTGTGGGTGTATATATGAACACAAGGTAGCTATTATCATTTACATAATGTTCAAGACTGAGTTTTATCCTTCGTTTAAGCCTAGTTTGGGTGATATCAAACTGTTAAGAGGGTCATACGAGGAATACAAAAAAAAGTCATGAAAAAGAGATGTTTGGTTTAGTTTTACAAACTGCGTAGAAAAAGATATTTGGACATGATGTATTTAGTTATCTAGATTTAGTCTTTTTTATACTAAACAAGCCCACATACTGAAGCAGTATCTAAAACTGTGTGAATTGCTCTGGTGACTCAGTGAACACACTTTCAACTCCATATTCATTATGTTCAGGAGAAACAGGCTGCAGATCAAAAATAGAACGTTACAAAAACACGGATGAATAATGTCTCCGTAATAGCTCCTGATGAATTAGGTTTCAAAAGACTTAATTAGCCAAGACTGCCCACGTCCTAATGTGCTGACCCTAAACCACTGCCTCAAACTAGATCAAAATTCAGCAGGCGAAACCCAAGATGTCTTACCTTTTGTCTTTGAGTGATGGCCAATTAAGTAACCGCTTCACCTCATGACGGACGAGTCTATAGTCAACTCTCTGAATTCTTCACCTGTTGAACAGACAAAGAAAAGCTACATTTACAAATGAGTGCCTCAGAGCTAAGACACTTGCATTAATGAATCAGAACTAAAACATCTGGGTCATCGTGAGCCTCCCACAGCACTGCAGAAACGCACCACACACAGACACGCGCACACACACGCATCTCCTGGAAATGAATTCATTCACAACTCGAGCCCCTGGCCGTCAGATGGGAAGGAGGTCTGCTTCGAGGCGATGTAAACATAAGCATCTGCTCCTACAAGTGCATAAATCTAAGTGCGCTACTTTATAATGTAACGTGCTGCTTTGTGTCATTACTGTAAAATGTGCTTAAGGTGTGCCCGTGTGAGTTTGATCACTTTATAACCCTTGTCATGATAAAAGGACGTTATCATTCTCACAAACAGTCATACAATGGTGTTAATATACTACTCATGAGAATATACTGGCCTCATACAACAACACCATTTATTTCAATGAGCCCTGCTGTACTCAACGTACTGAATGCAGTTTTCTTAATTTATCAGCACCTCAAATATCAACAGAGAGGAATTCTCACGCTGATTTCTCCAAACAAAGAGCTTGATTAGGTGGAGTGACTGATTGCCAATCACAGTATTTATTAGTCAGTCATGCTGTTGTTAGTGCCTCGAAATAATGCAAAATAATGTGTGGCTGAAACTTTCTACCCGTTATGATGATTGTCCAATAATCTCTTCATTATTATTATTTTTTGGATTAGCTGTTAACTTGTTTCTGTCTGTAAGAAAATTGTTTAAAATGCCAGTCACAGTTTCCCCAGAACTCAAGGTTGGAAAATGCTGATTCTACTCAAACAAAGTTCAAAATCCAATCAATGCTGTGCTAAAATGAATGTGTTGACTTTGTTAATTCTGTCAACCAAGTTCCTTGTCTCTTGTCGCAGTACAGTCATTATGCTCTGTGAGACAGATTCATTTACTGATGCCTAAAGTGAGTACTGAGAAGCCATCAACACGTTTTCAGTTTTCTGTTTTCAATAGCCCCTGATGTTCATGTAGGGTCGACTTTTTTCAGTTTTGACAACTAATATTTTGGTGTTTCTCTTTTTTGTTGTCTCGTGTATCTTTAAAAGGTGGCGTATATCCTGAGTATTTATACCTAACCACATTTATTTCATACAACACAGTAGAAATGTTCACATTCAACCATTTAACCATTAAAAGACAAGTAGAATTTTGACTGATTAATAATTAATCATTTTAGTAATATCAATTTGCTTACTGTGCTTACTGAGTGCTTGGACAAAGTTAACACATAAAACAGAGGAGACAACATGGGACCTGTGCTCCTGTCCACACAGCAGCGCTGAACAGGACACCATTTCTTTGTGTCAGAGGCAATAATGGATGCAGCTCTCCCCCCTGAAGAGCGTCAACTACTTCAGGAGGCAAACCTAAACTTTCCAAACACTTAAAGGCCAAACCGCCAAATGCTGGTCTGTCACTGGAAAGTGTAAGATCAACACATCTACCTCTGCCATGGTTGCCATTGTTTCCGTGACAGCATCAGTATCAGTATCGGAAACCATGAGAATAAATGCTAAATGGTACTCGCCAATGAACGCTAAAAAGGCAAGGAACGGGGGAACTGGGGGAAAGCATAATCACCATTGACACATCCGTGGCTACGTCACAGTCTAACAGCTGAAATCAGGCGTGATCCAATGAACTCTTTTTAAAGTTCATCATTAATTATCCCTTGATCTCAATAAATCATGTAGTTTCATGACAAATCGGGCTTTTGTTTTCTTGAGATAACGACATAATTTATTCTGTTATCTCAGGATAACAAGATAATCTAACCTGTTATGACAAGAAACTGAGCTCTGTTAGATACCAAAAATAATTAACTTGTGATCTCGGGTTAAAGGTACCATGATCCAGCTCCTAAGCCATGTCAAAAAACAGAGGAGACATGGTTTTAAACTGAAAAGACGTACAAATTTCTTACACACCCATAAAAATTGTGGTTCTTCAGCAGTTCTTTGGAGTGATCCTGGTGCTATATAGCACCACTGCTGTACAAGAACATGCTCTCTACTGGTTCCTCAACTTTTAACAGCTGTGCACAAACCTGTTCAAGTCTCTAAAATGTTTATAGGTTTTCATTTTTATTGTACTGTCTGCCGGAATGGATTGAGACAGGAAATAGGTGATTTCATTTGTGTGTGCGTGTCTGCTGTGCATTTATATGTTGTCCAGTCTTAGGATCTATTGTAGACATGCTGAGCCATTAGATCAGTAACCCACTTTCACTAGTTCAAAAGCACAACATCAGACAACTCACCCACTATCATCTGCCAGTATTACTGTATCGTCGTTTGCCAAATAATGGAACATTATGTTGATTGATGTGGTTGGTGATAAAGTGAGTTAGGCCACCAACTGCTGACTAAGTCTGAGAATCTGATTTGGGTCTTTGAGAGGAAGAATCCTCTCAGCTCTCAGAGAAAGGTCAATCTGACAGAAACAATCCTGTGTGGAAAAAGGATTTCTCTGCAGCAAATGCTGCCGTCAGTGGATGTCCTCTTTTCAGAGCTTGAAGAAGCCACACAGTAAAGAGAATGTGTTGAATGTGTGTGTATTTATTCATAAAAATTAGCTCATTAAGAAATATACTTTGTGTTTTTTTTTTTTTAAGTACAATACATTATAGAACATGGTTTGGAAATGTACATTTTTATTATGTTTTATTTGAAGTCTGGCCAATGTCACTAGTGGTCAGGTCTTGATGATAATGCTTACGTTGTTATATCTCAACGTGGCCATGAGACTGTCTTGTTGTCCAGAACACATTAAAAACACATAAAGAGTCATACAGTTGCAAAGGGCGACATATGACTTCAATACAATGAACATGGTTCCTTGTGTCAGTAGGTCTGGAGGTGTGTTACATGCCGACTCTGTAACAAATCAGCTCTGCTGTCAGTGACTCTTGGTTCTTTTATGTAAATACAATTTGTATTGATCACTTTAAATTCAGCAACAGTGTAAAAGGCAAGCAGGACAGTACAGCATGGCTGTTTTGTAAAACCAGTGACAACAGACAGCAAAAACAGAAAAAAAAAATTCATTTGAACAAACAGCATAATTTACTGTGTGTGAGGCAGACTGCAGACTAAACACTGGTGGCACCAAATTATCTGCTGCAGGGCCGTGAGCGGGAAACGTCATTCTGTAGCCATAACAAGAATCCTCTGGTGAAGTCAGCATATTAACTGACAAAGCCACAATGATGGTCGACCTTGACCTCGACCTTGACTGAGCGTGAACGCCTTCTGTCTAAACTCTGGTACTTGAATTGTTTGGTTGCTGTAGCGCGTGAAGTTTCTCACTGATGTCAGCAGGAGGGCGGCCCTGAGGTAATGACGCTACAGAGGCCACCCTTGACACACCGCGACTTCACAGTTCACACGTAAAACCGATGCGCTGAACCCAAGGCTGTGACAATTACGCAGCCACTGACTTAACGTTTCATTACACCTAAACTGCAGGAATAACCACGAAGACTACTGCCGTTTCTAAATTTCAGCATTCATTGACAGGTCTCTAATCTGTAAGGAGCGTTATAATCTGCTGACTAACATTACAGTACCGCCAGTGCCACCACTTCCTATCAGCCCACTGAATGATCCACGCTGCCAGCATTGGTCCACAACCAGGGAACAACACATCTGAATCAACGCAGCCTCCTTTGTTTCAGAAAAGCCTGAGATGACAGGCGTATAGTAATTACATTATTAGGCGTAGCACGTAATAATCTAATCTGTATGTGGTTCTCTCCCCCCCATTATCTGATGGTGTTGTCAATCCCTCCCCCTCCTCTGTTTAGGAAAAAAAAACACTCACTTGCCAGCACTCTGCTGCCAAGTTCGCCCACTATTTTTTCAGAACCACTGTATATAATCTACAGGATACATACATAAATACATACAGTTTAGATGACTGATAAACGTGTTGCGTTGCAGGAAAGATGCCAAGCAGCCATGAACCACAACACATAGTAGATAGTAATAATAATCTGAAATGGCAGAGACAGCGTGGAGAGAAAGGGAACGTCCTTGTTTCCTCTCCTCACCTGCACTTTTATTAATAAACCTGTGACCTCTTGCAGAGTGTCACTGATTTGATTATTTTTCACTCTTATAATCCCCTAACAGGTAATATGTGTTTTAAAAAAATCAATAATACTATAGAATAATTTTTTGGACACATTTTAGCTTGTAGGACATGGGACAGTGATCCATTACGGTACGGTCTGATAAAGTCTGATATTTTCAAATATTCAAGAAAATCATTTTTGGAGGACATCTGACTAAATAAATACTAATGTACTGCTCAGCTCAATCGTCAGCAAGCACACATCACCTCATTCAACAAAGACTGAGCTACATTAGATGTCTAGTAGCTCGATCCAACATCATAACTGGATTAAATTATGCATTATGTGCTGTGCCACACCACATCACACTGCAGTAAGTCTGAATCAAAGTGTACAGAATTACTGTGCTGGAGGGTTTGAATCAATGAAGCTATATTCAAATGTGTATCAAACTAGTTCCAGGTGGAGAGATACTCTTCCCCTGTAGTTGCTTTAATTTACTCATAGAAAGCATGGGCATGGAGTTAGGCTAAATTAGAGGAACAAGAGACACTCCATGATTTAACATATAAAAGCCTATTCCAGTGGCACTTTTAGGAACCAAAGCTAAACTTTTTTCCCTCCTAACATGACGCAGTCATTACTCTTACATGTGTGCAGGTTCACACACAAAACACATCTGATCCCCTTATCACAGCTCCTAGAGTTCTGTGTGGCACCCCTGAGCCTGACGGGGAGGACAGCAAACTTAATAGATGAGTGTGATCGGTTTCATATCTGTTGAATGGGGAGCAGCAGAACAAACACAAGACTGGGACTGAGGAGAGAAACGCAGCTGCCACCGATCCAACATAATTAATTAACACCGAGGAAAACCAGACACACGCTTAAAAAGAGGCGAAACACCGTGTCGGTCAGATGTGGACGGCTGTCCAGTTTGTTAAGTCGCCTGAATTAAAGTCAGCCTCGTGATGACAGCCCCATTTAGCTACCTGTCCGTCTGTCTGTCTGTCTGCCCGCCTGCTGCCGGTGATGCCGGCCGGCAAACCGGGAAGTGATTGCTAGAAGGCTAACGCCACCTAGCTTGCTTGCTAACGTCAATAACAGCAACAAAACAACAGCTTTACAGTTTGCCACACTTACTGCGACGTATGACACGCACTGTGGAGGCACCTTTATCCGGGACAAATTAGATAGCCGGCTTTTCCCGCGGGTTAGCGACTTTATAACGTAACGTAGCGAGCATTCAACTCGTCTGCAACAGCGCACTGTGTATGTATGTCAACCCACTTTTAGCTGGAGCTAGCTAGCTAACGAGCAGCATTAGATAAGAATGTGGGTCACCGGGCCTCTGGCCAGTCCCTGTCACCAAACAAGCGACCGCAAAACTGCTCCGTTTGCGGCTAAACGTGTGCCAGCGACACACGGAGCGGCCGCAGGTACGAACGATACAAACACGGAGCGGAGTTCAGCGGTAGAGGTGTCACACTTACCCCGGACAGCCTCCCCTCTCATCGGGATATCCCTGCAGCCGGTGGCGCTGCTGACGGTGGACTGCGCAGGGCTGAGGCAGGCTGACTGGAGCTGGAAGTGGAGCCAGGAGGGCCCGCCGCTGTAACGCTACTCCAGATAACACAAATGCCCGGCGAGAGGGAGCTCAGACACGTCCAGGTTTACTTAGATTACCTGCTCTGGGCTGGAGCAGGCAGGTACACATATTATTCACTGACAGGGGTAGTTTTTTCCCCTCCATTTTTAAATAGTTGTTACAGTGTACATAAAATCTGACAAATGAAACCACTTGTGGAAAGGTAAAATTAAAAAGATAGTCTATTGTAGCTTTTCAGAGAGTGTAGCAATTATTTGTCTCCAGCATCACGACTGTGATCAAATAAAGCACAAAATGCAAATGATAATAATAATAATCATCATCATCATGACTGCTTGAGAGTTTCTTATCTGAGAACAGAGACACAATATATTATATAAATGGATCTATAAAAGTTCTTTATATATTCTTATCTTACCTAAATAAGATTTTTATAAGCAAGAGTTTGTATTTTTTTCTAAAAAGTGTCTAGTGAATTTCAGGCAGTTTTACAGGAAAACAAACAACATGGCCAAAAGACCAAATAGTCCACCTTCCCTCTAAATCCCCATTTATTTTACATCATTACAAATTTAAAATATTTTGTCTTATTATGATTATCGATAATAATCTTAGTAATACCAGACATGCGGGTATTGTGAGTCTGCCTGCTAGTGTATGATTCTGCATACACTCACCTGTGTTTATTTATTGATCCATTCTTTCCAATGGGGACGCAGATGACCTGTGGACAGTGAATTATAGTGTTGCTCTCTGGATTAATCGATCATCAGGCTGCTTCAGCATCTCCGGCGTGGTACACGTCACCATGGCAACAGACAAAGGAGCAAAAAAGCTGCAATACCACTTTTGGCCACACCGAAGGAGTCAATGTGCTGGTGGCGCTGTTTCCATGTGTAAGTGAGAGAGAGATTAAAAGGATGAATTCGTCCAGTGTATGAAAAAAGTGTCATATACCATGCAAATTTAATGCCCCTTTCATCATTTAGAAAGTACATTATCCTTATTTTGGCCATTTGTTCATTCCATACGGAAGAGGCAGAGATTGAGGCTTGTGTTCTGCCACATTATAGCGTCTAAACCCAGGATTGGCTTACCACTGATGATGTTAAGTGATTTCCATGCATCCAGTGCTTCTTCTGCGAGCCTCTCTTGAAAAATGCCCACTTTTTATATCATGGCTTTAAGCGGCAGCAAATCAGTAAAGGCAAGCAAAAAGAAAACATCCAAATAGCCAAGTTATTTATTTCAGGGATGGTCACAACACACACAACGTAAAATATGAGGCCTGCTAGCCATCATTATGATTTTATACTAACAGGGAAGATGCCAAATGGGCAAATGGTCAGAAACATTTTTCAATTACTCCCAGTTGTGTCACAATATTGTTCAGTCAAACAACAGTCAACAATCTGACTCTTGTTCTCAGGTAGAATGAGTCACACTGAGCACTCACAGGAAACAATTTGGAAGTTGGCATCACATTATTGATTTCCGTCCAACATGAGGTGTTGCAGTGGTGTTTTATTTTGCTGAGTTGGACAGAGGTCCCACGGTATTTAACACAGTAGCTCGTTCTGTTCTAAAATCCAAGGCCTCTCAAAATAATCACAACTTTACTGTGAAAACACTTATGTTTATTGTTGCTTGTGGAGGAATCATTATTTTTGGCAGGAAATGCAAGCACTTCATCTTGGATCCATCTTGAGGACATTGAGACGTGGCCAGAAATGTCCTGTTCTGTAAAATCCTCACAGTCAGTGTGGTGTGGTTCACTGTGGAGAATTAAAGAACTCCTGCCATGTTGTATTGATTCTTAGAGTAACACACAGAGTGCTCATGGTTTAGCTCTCTCAAAGCTTTCCGCACCTGTCTGACACTTTGTTTATATCTAAAAGATCTCAGTTTTATTAGTGTGTCGCGTTAATTATCAAACAAATTCAAATTCCTCAGTTGAGGAATGTCACCACCTGAACATATTACAGAATTCGTCATCTTATCATGACTGTAAAGTTGATCTATACTGAAAGAAGCTGATAGAATTGTATTTAAACCACCCATAAGCTGTGGATACAAACATTACCATGCATACATTTAAATCCTCATATCATGTATAGCAGTGTCACTCAGACCATACTGGATATTTTGCAAAGAAATCTCGGCTTTATCTGGCTGATGATGGTGACATCTACTGTTGGTAAAAAGTAACTGCTCAGGCTGAAAATAAAGCAGAAAGAGAATGAGTTTAGATATTTAAAGTTGTCAGTGTTGTGGGGATTGCAAGTTAAATCTGAAATGATGAGAGGCTGCATTTGAGTTTTATAAATATGGGCGTTGAACTACTTTTGTTCCTCTTTTTAAATGATAATCTCTAATATTCTTGCATGAGTTCATTACTCCGTTTGTTCAGTGTGCAATGAGTTCCTCACTTTACGGGCTTTATTATGAACGACAGGACCCAAACATGAC
Source organism: Pempheris klunzingeri (assembly GCF_042242105.1). Classification (NCBI taxonomy): domain Eukaryota; kingdom Metazoa; phylum Chordata; class Actinopteri; order Acropomatiformes; family Pempheridae; genus Pempheris; species Pempheris klunzingeri. The sequence continues at coordinate 8,119,231 of NC_092017.1, forward strand.
ACAAAATAAAGCTTAGACCGTACCGTAATTGTCATTTAAAAATGTGCGTACTTCTCAAATGAATGCTTTTATTATGGATGAAATATTCCTGATGTGTAATTTCAGTGTACAATATCCAAGAGTTTTAATGAGTGTACCTATCTGCCTCTATTCATGCATCATACCAAATCAAACTTACACAACTACACCCCATTAGAGCAGTTTTAATGCAAATGACACATATATACCACAAAATAAAATCTGGACAAATGAAGGGTATTCGAATCATATTGGTTGTGTACATTCAGACATTATCACTATACAGCAGTGGCAGAGGGCTCTGGGTGGAGTCTGGATCACTCGGCCGTGGTGCAGCGGCTTGGGTCTCAGGGTCTGTGTTGTCTCTGTACACTAAGCTTCAGAGGTGGAGACACATTAATACACATGATTAGATGTGATTACAAGAACAAAAACACACACTGAAACCTCCTGGAAACATGGTGTTACGAAGCCTGAATTTCTTTATAATTCTTGCGATCACTACTGCCATTAGGATAATAACGGTGGTTCAATGACAATTAGGGACTGTGTGGGAATTACTGGGATGTGAGGAGGGTGAATATTATCTATTTATTTTTTTATGATAGATGAGTTTTACCTTTTAATTTACTCATATTCTAAGGACCGTCTTCCATTTCGTGGCTGTAAGTACAAACAAAAAGTAAGTACAAAATCCAGGAGATTTGTATTTTATTTCATTTTCTGACATAAACATGTTCATACCCGATAGAGGAAGTAACCCCTGCTTTGGATCCCCCCAGGTCCCTGAGGGTCAGCCTGGACAGACAGACACAAATAAACCACAGAATTGAGCTTGAATAGAAAACTACCCTCGTCCTGTTTGGCATCTTCTCTCAGAGTTGCTACAACTCTCCTCCACCAGCAGAGCACATACTCATGTATCCACATGTGGATTTTTCAAAACAAACACCCTCCACGCTCCTCACTCGCAGTTCCTCTGTGTCCACTCTGTGTATGTTAGCGTTTGATAGCAATGAGGGATAAGTTCACCTGTCAGCTGCACTAATTTTAGACCGTAATTACTCGCAGCTTGGGAAAGAACAACTAATGTAGGCTGAGCTTGTACAGAGAGTGACGGAGAGCTGCCCGATATGAAACAGTGTTATTGACATGGAAACTCAGGAAGGGGAAAACATACGCTGAAAGTGTAGCACGCACACTCGACATTTGCCTCGAACAAATACAAAGTACAAACAATGCACAATGCACTTTTTATCATTGTCTAATTATCAGCTCTTTCTATAGTTTCAAGCAAGAGACCTATTGCAGTTGAGACATTTATTAAGCCAAACATTGAGAAAAAAATAGGATTTTAACAAAAAAAATGGGGAGTGAAAGAACTGAAATGGGTGGTACATACGTGCATTGAGAGTCCTCTCTCTCCTCTGGTATGGAGTTGAGAAACTAGAAGCAGGAGAGGGTGCAACAGAGGGGTCTGACAAACACAGGGACACACAGATAGAGCCGAACACACGAACATGAATAACAGCTCCAGTGACGGAGGAAAAGACAGAGTATGGAGTCTTCAGAGGCAAAGATACGACCTCCGTGTCTCTCTGATAACCTCACAACAACATGCAACACAGAAATGCAAACGAATGCTTCCTCAGTGCACGTTCTGCATTATTCACATACCAGTGACGGAGGAGCAAAGGACAAAATAGCTTCATATTTCACAAAGAGAAATATGGTTTATTGTGGAAAGGGAGTGTGCATCCTGGGTAGTTTTGTGGGGCTTCAATGAGCATAAATACACTTGGAGAATATTAATACAATGCATGTAAATAATCCAAACAGAAACAGCTCTCTGCATTATGACTTTTCATCTTTCTACACGACCCTTTGCAGTTTCAACTCATAAAAACACCAAGAGGAATCGTATTTAATCAACAAAATGTACCTTAATGTCTAATTTCTCTCATCGTTATGTCATGATTTTAAGAACCGCAGCAGATTTTTGAGTATCAATATTATGTTTCTGCAACTTTCCCCTTGTTTCCTGACTGATATCGGTGTTGTCCAGTGTGGAAGACGGAGAAAAGGGGCGAACGTTACCCAGATTCTCATGCAACCAAGAAATAAAGCTCGCTGAGGAGCCATGCTGTTGCCCTCCTGTGCAAAATGTTTATGAGAGTGAGCATCTGACATGCAGAACGCAGGGCAAGGGAGATGAGCACAAGTTCATTTTATATTTGTGAATGTGATGACAGTGTGTGTCTGTGTGCGTATCCATGCCACAGTATTTGTCTGCATGCATGTATATACATTAGTATCGACTTGTGGTGCTAAATGAGTGCCTGCATGCATTTTGGTTTGGGGAATGAAGTGTGATCATTTACACAGCTGGTGCTTCTAGATCTAGATCTGTGGATACGGTTTGAGAGGTACCACGCTTAGGCAAAAAGTGCAGGTCACATATAGTTTTACAACCATCTCAAGTACTTTCTTAGGTCAAGCAACACAGTGCAGATTTATCTTTCAACTCACAGTGCTTACTGCCCCCCGTGACAAGGCAGAACCTTGTGGTCTGGAGTAATGAAATAAAAACTGCACATACAGTGCATGACATTACAATGACATCCTTGCGTTTGGTCTTATGGCATGTGTCTGCGGGTCTAGTCTAACCAATTTCTGGAAAATAACAAGAGAAAAATAAGTTGTACTTACCCTTTTACTATTTTCTCGCAGTTTCAGCTCCTGAGAGGCCAACAAAAGGAGACTTTTAGTTGATTTCACTCTGAATCTTAACACAGCCGTGCTTAAACGCGACAGACAATCAACATTTCACTGTGCATATATTAAGTCTAGTGTGAGGAAACGTATACTCCTCTCTAATACGTTCCTTCTGAGATGTTCAGTAAGAGGTTATGATGTACCTTTGATTTCTGAACCAGCATCAAGACACAGAGTTCTCCTAACACATCAGATGTCTGGAAACATGACCAGGAAATAAGATTGGCTGTTAAAAAACTATAATAAATCATAATAAATGCACTGTAAATGCACTTAAACTCGTAATACGTGTGAGCAAAGCAGGCAAAATCATCCCTCACTCACCCAAAACTTGAGGTCTGCGGAGAGGTAGGATGAGCACGCAGCATCTATCTGTGGAGCATCACAGAGGATGATGGGCAGGAACACACACAGGCGGAGTAAAGAAGGGAGAGGGAATAAAACGGAGCAGCGTACCTGGCTGAGTAGCTGCCTCTGATCTGTTGTGGCTTGCTGAAGTTCTGCCGGAGCACCTTTTGTTTCCCACCCAGAAACAAACAGTCAGTATAGGACACTAAATGCTGCTATTTCAACATCAGCAACAGTGTATACTTTGATTGACAGAGCAGTCATAATGCATGATGGGGGTGCACTGTAGAAGCTGCAGGTCAGTGGAGCCGCTGCTTTGTTGTGATGACGAACAGCATCTCCTGCGTGTTGACGCTCCGCTTCGACATGATTGCAGCGGATGTTTATTAGCAGGGTAAAAGCTTTACTGTGGAACATGTTGATGGAAGATGGCTGCCTTTAGGATGTCTGCTTTTGGAAGTTTTCACGTTTTTAAACAAGATTTCATCGAGTCTTGTATTTTTTTTTTAGAATCTGTCTCTACAAAGAAAACATGTCAAACGTAATAGTGACACTGAAACCAAACTGATGTTGAATCCCACGAGCCACTTTGATGTCATGGGAGGAAGTGACAGTCAGTCTGCATCTACACATATCTCAAGTGTCAGATAGAGATAGTAGGCACACCAAGTCAGAGGCTGCAGGACCAGAACTGGGTGTCTGGCCGTCTCTGCCGGTCTGACGTCACATCAGTTAAGGAGCATTCAGTGATGGAAGGGTGGATAAGAGTCCTTTTAACATGAATCATGACAGAAGTACAGTAAATCACTTAAAAATGCTGTATTTTCAATGAAAATAAGAGAAGCAATTTAAGTAAATGTAAGTGTAAGTTTTTTTTAATCTATCCATCCATCTATCTATCTACTGCATGTTTTATACACATTCTTTTATTTTACAAAACTGTAAGATACTCTAAACAAACACCATAATTATCTATACATTTGCCCTCAAATTTACAAGACAAGACAAGCAAAGTCATCACCTAAGACACACAACCACAAAAAAAAAATGGTCACAACATTTTTAGCAAATCAACAATTCATAAATACATTGACTCAAATCAACAAAATATTACAAATTACACAAATTTGCTGCAGAAATGTATTGTTATTAGTGTATTAGTGTATATATTAACCATACTAATTACTAGATAGATAGATAGATAGATAGATTACATTCTACATTACCATGGACAGGAACAGGTGAAAGACTAAAAGTTTGCTAAAATCACACGTCCAAAACTTTCTTTTGTTTTTTTCTAGACAAAAAAAGCTGAGGGTGAGACAAAGTTTGTGACTTACTTGTGCAGACTGGGATGGTGAGGATGAGGAGGGCGGCCAGGCTGATGCTGGCCGTGCTGAGCGGACTCATGGCCCCGCTGAGGCTGAGGCTGTGCGCGCTGCCGGCGGCTCCCCGCTGCGCTGCCTGGCTCTGGAAGGTCCTCATCTCCCTCTCTGTCTCTCTCTGTCTCTCTCTGTCGCTCACTCTTCTCTCTCTCTCTCTCTCTCTCTCTCGCTGGCCTTTCGTGTCTTATGCGTCTCTGTGTGTGTGTCCGCTTGACTTCTTGCTCTTCTGAGACTTTCTGTCTCACGTCAGAGAAATATGAAGGCTCGTGGCGCACACACACACACACACACACACACACACACACACACACACCACCCCCGCCTCGCGCGCTCCACTGACACTTGGCTGCGTCATTAGGGCTCGTGTGAAAAGTTACTGGATTTGATCAACAGGTTGATGCTCCAGGGGGGATGATGGAGTGACACAAACACCCAAACTGATGGCGATGTTTGTTTTTTTTTTCTTCTGTTGGTGCTGTGATGGTAACATGAGCGCAGCAGCTGCCTGTAAATAAACTTCAACCTGAATCAGATGTGTATCACTACTTTTACTGTTCATGTGAAAGATGGGAGCAACAATGTCAATCAAAAGCACATCTTTAGAATATTGTCTTCTTTACTGCCAGATTTATTTGCATGGCATCCTTTGGTAACATGGTAAATCAAAGTGGTTCAAATAAGACACAAAAATGTATTGAAAAAATAAAATAAAATAGAAAGACATATATTGAGTTGGGATTTTACAAGAGCAGAATAAAGAGTAGAGTTAAAAAACAAGCTAAAATAGAGTACAACAGAATTACCAGATGTTAAAAAGTAAAATAAATTTGATATAATAAAAAACAGTAACAAAAAAACAACTGATAGTTGTTTAGTGTTTGACGTGATTCGGTTTTGGCTCTGGGACAGTAAGCAGGCCCGTCCTACATGACTTTAGAAACTGGGCGGTTCATAACATATCAGCAGATCAGGAACCATTCACTACTTTATGAGCCAATAAAATCCATTTTGTGACAGACAGAAGCTCTGAGAACTGACCTGACGTGATCCACTGTATTGACCATCATGAGGACTATTGCTCATCCTTTAAATCACAGCTTGAATATGAATCTGATTGGAAAACATCTCTGCATAATATGTTGTTCTCACCTCACCTGTGTGAAGATAAAAGCTATTTCATGCTTGACATATGTTAATATAATTGTAGGAACTATAATCTTCATTTTCAACTTTTTGTTCACACTGTTACATACATTTAATTCAACCTCACTATTTACTAAATTACCTTTTCTCATGAAACCCAGGCAGTGTGTGAATGCACTATAAGGCATTATAGCTCACTTTGACAATTATAACTAATTCTGTTGCAATTAACCATCCATCCATTGTCTCTACAGTTTAGCCTTAAGAGTCACGGCGGGGCTGGAGCCAGGTCAGCAAATCCCAGCTGACCTGGATTTATACCTGGAGCCTTCTTGCTGTAAGGCAACATTGCTAACCAACGCACCACCGTAGTGTCCCCACAATCAAGCAACCACTAATAAAAAATCTTCAGCAAATGCCACGATGATTATGAGATGAATAAAATGTCATTGCAAAGGAAGATGTGTTTTAATTTTATTTATTATTAGATTTATTGTTAAATGAAGGGAGTTAACATGTGTTACAGTGCTATGTGGAGGAGAGGCTGGACATCTGAGGGAGGCGGGATGAGAGACGAGGAGGATTTGGAAGATTTACAGGGTTCATTTTGTACACATAATAGCATGCGATGCCTTTGAATTGCAGTCGTGGATTTGCACTCTTCAAATCTTACTGAAAACATAGTATAATATCTTGATTCATCCCCTTCATTATCTGTCATGAAAGAAAAGCATTTTTTATTTTATCACTGTACAAGTGAAAGATAAATTGTGAGGCAGATTTCCTGGAACACAAGAGGCAAAATTGACAGATTATTTAAAGCAGTCAAGCCTCATCACAGCTTTGTGTTCTGAAATCTGGTGTGACTTTGTTCGAGCAGCGACAAAAGCAGTGCAGTGGTAATTGAGCGATTCCAGGGAGTCATCACACTCATCCCCACCCTTGACATCCTCCTACACTAATCTCTCTGGCCTCTTCAATCAGCAGCGGTCAGTCTGCAAGCCCATGGCGACAGGATGACAACATGTGTTGTTTTTGCAGCTTTGTCTTATGAGCATTAATTCTTAAGGTGCTTTTTAGGTGAATTGGCGTCATCTGTCAACATCAATATTGCTTCAGTAACTACAAGTGATGTGGTTCTTGTCTCCTGAAAGCTCTGGAGAAATCCTGAAAGGTTGTGACCTTCAAAAGAGTTTTCTTTCATGATGAAGTTGACTGGCATTTGCATGCGCTTGTCTAATTGGTTCGTCTGAGCGGAAACCCAAAGGTATTGAGGGACGATTACTGTCTGTGAATCACACTCTGTTGCACCTTGAAGCCGCAATGCAGATTAGTTGCAGTCTTAATTGTGCTGCAGTTCTAACCCACGTTAAAGAACAGCCACACAGGTGCATCATGGGTGACAGCCATGCTAGCTGTTTCCCCTTGTTTCCACTCATTATGCTAAGCTAAGCTAACCAGCCTCTATCTGTAGCCTTATATTTAACTGATATAATAATGTGTGGCATCAAATTTCTCATCAGCCTCTGCACCAGAGAGCCAACAAACATATTGTGTACAATGTCAGACCTTTGCTTTAAGCGCTGGGCCTAGTGTGATGAATTAGAGCAGAGAGTCAGACCCACCAAAACGCATCCATCACTTACACAAAAGATGTTTATCTGCATGCTTTGAGTGACGTCTATGACTGGAAAACAAGAGGAAAATGAGCAGGCAGAGTAACCTATTAACAAGTCACATCCTCCTTAACCTTATAAAACATGACAAGCCTCTGTGCTTATTGTATTTCCAAATTGTAGGAATCATGTAAACCAATCGTTGTAAACAGCTGCCTCTAACTCATGAGCAACATCTTACAAACTGCAGTGAAACACTTTACTTTTTTAAATTTTGTTTCCATCCTGTGCATGGGATGGAAGATGCCGGCTGGCCAAAGACTAATGCCAAGTGACCCTGTGTTTTTTATTTATTTTTTATTAACTTGGTTCAAATCAAAATAATCTCATCGCAAATGAGACTTTATGAACCTAAAAAATCTAGATGTCATTTTAAGAGTATCTCAGAACATTCCATGTTAATGGCATGCCACTTAATTGGTTTACAGACTAAACCAGAACTTGATGGCTTAATATCACATGTTAATAATAAGGGATTATTAACGGTTATCATATAGCTATTGAGGAACCTGAATGTAAAGGAGATCCTTGTCATAAATCTGATCATTTTCACTTTAGAATCTGCTCTAAATCTCTAACTCATAACATGCTACTTATGCAGATGGTATCAAGTAACCGAAATCCACTTTGACTTATATTGCATGAGCTGTTGACATATTGTGTTTCACTGTAAATATCATTATATTTTATCATTAACTGAGTATCACATTGTATCCAAGAACATTCACAATTTCCTGTGCAGGCGGATTCATGCTGAATTAATGTAAGTATGCATCATCCCTATGATGACTGTGGAATGAACAGTGTTTCACAAAGATCCTTTCATCCCACCCTCGCTGTCCACGCTTCCTCTGAGACCTTAAATAAATGAAGAAACTCCTCCTATATTATTAACTGCATTAACAGACAAAAATTACAGCAGCTAACTCTAAATTGTAGAAAAAGCCTGACCGTAAAATTGACATATTTACATGTATGTTTTTATACAGAATAAAAAATATATAAGATGCCTATTAGCGAGTTGTAGGAGTGCACATATACAGATATTTTTGCCTTCAGTCATTGCCTGGCTAGCTGTTTTCCTGCTAAGCTAAGTTAAGCTAACATGCTGATAGTGATAGCTTCACACATGAAGTGCACACAGAAATGAGAGTGGCATCAATCTTCTCCTCCAACTCTCAGCCGACATTAAATTTGCATGCCTCCCAAAATGACAAACTAGTCCTTTAAAGGCACTGAAAGGATATTATCATTTCAATATGTGTGTTTATCATTAACCTGTATGTTTTTCTTTCTCAGAGGCTGTCCCCAGTTGCTATTTTTATTTCTTCAAATAAATTTCACTTAATTCTCGAATCACATCTTTGCTCATGTGACCCCTCAGTGTCACATAATATCCATCCCACATTCTGGCCTTGCTGTTTGTCACTTTCATGCAGTGTCATGTGTCCCCACTTTATTCTCCCCCTCTGCCTTGTTACCATTAAATCACAAGAGGGGTGTGCAGTGTTTTACAAATGTTCAGTTCATTAAGTTGCTATAATCTAATTGCCGCAGAGTGAACCGGGAGCCTTGAGGATCCGGGGCCCTGCTCCGGCTGTGACATAGGCAGTGAGAGACGCTATCCTCACATACAACATACGATAGTAAAAAGCATATGAATAAAAGCTGATGTTATTCATTGGCCTGTCCAGTCCACTAATCTATCCACTGAGCCTAACAAATATCAGGACAGGTGTTTATATTGACGGTGTAATATCAAAATGGAGAGCATACACAATGGAGAGAATACAAACCATAAAAATAAATAAATGTAAAGGTCCCAAACAAGATGAAACTATTTTCTAATGAAGATAAATTTATAAAGCCATTTCCCTCATATTGTTGTAGAATTATCCAACATTTTCTCTAATCACGAACTGAATCCAAGAGCAGCAACACAAATTGTTTCTTGAACTTTTTTTTTCTCTCAGATCTGATTTTACGCTCAACTAATCTTTTTTTTTTTTTTTGCCATCAGCATTTCGATGTCATTGATAATAATCCTCTCTCGTTATTACACATGCTCTCCCTAACCCTAACCCCCGCACAAACAAACAGGAGAGCACTCTTGCAAGAGCATACATGTGTACGCACACACACACACTTTAAATTACATGATTACTTTAAAACCAAATCGCACACATGATCGACCCTCCTAACAAGCAGAGAGCTTTACACGCAATGTTGCTCATGTAATAGCGGCTCTCATGCTTGCTTCAGTTTGGAAGACCAGTGTGTTCTTGTCTATGCGTAATTTGGCAGCGAGCGGACACCTCACCTTGGGTTGAGGTTACCAAAGTGAGGCCAAAGTTTCCCCTCAGCTGCCCACCGCCGTGCTGCTCCTGCAGGCTGTTTGTTTGCACCGATGCAGTCAGGTGTCACCATTATGCACTTCTTGTTCATAACAGTGGCAGAAGCACACTTGAGTCAGTGTTCGTTTGAAGAGGTTCTGTGCTTGTTTCAGCTTAAAGCCACAAAGGCTCCGGACTGTAAAAGATGTGACTTCAACAGCAAGGGAAGTCTCTCAAAGAAGTTACAGGGGTATATAATGAGGCGGTCTGTGCATATGCAGATCTATTCATCTATTTTGATTCTGCCATGCTGACAATACAAAAAAAATATGGACCTAAAACAACACAGATGATGCCTTCTTCAAGCGCATTAAAGGGCTGCGCTAAATGCCATCCAGATAGCAACTCAAATGTTTCTGATTCCAAATAGGAATAGAAAATGCTATTAGCCTTTAATCAGCAGTGTGAATGTCAAATGTAGATTACATAGATGCAATCGCCGTCCCCTGACGCTGCACCACCGGTGTGAAAAGCCCTTTTGTTTGTGAGTCACATCTGCATGTTATCCGCCGTGCATGTCACTGGGGCTCCCTCGTCGGCGTAGTGGCCTCCTGACAGGACAACTTCATTTGGTGGGAGCACCTCTCACCTGCAGCGAGTTTGTGTTCCTCCTCCAAACTGACCGGGAGTGAATAAGTAATGTATCTTAGTTTTTTACTTTTGGTTTTCTGCAGTTGTTCTGCTCCAGCATGCTCTGGGTGATTGTTTTTGTGCACAACATCAGTCTGTTGCACTGTCTATAGCCCTTTGACATTCACAAAATATATAGACAGTAAGCAGCAGGAGAGCAGAAACGGTGGGTGAATCACGACTACAGGAAAGCACAACATGTGTCAAAACAGAAAAAGATAATGGTAGTGTGTATGTGTGTATGGTTTGTAGTGTGTGTGTGTGTGTGTGTGTGTGTGTGAGGGATGTGTGTGTGTGTGTGTGTGTGGTGTTTAGATGTACTGTATATTACACATGTTGGGCTGTCAATTTTATGGACATAATGGCCCAAACACAAGACATTATTTCACCATTGCATCAAAGAAAAAAGGGTTAAAGTATTTGCATTAAACTGGAAATATAAATTGGTAATGATGCCGTTGTGAGGAGTGGGCTCATGTAGCCAGTTTGGTGTAGAGATTTCGCAAAAGTGCATCAAACAGAATAAATGTCAGGTCCATTTTTTGCCTCTTGATGATAAAATTAGACTACTGTGTACTGTATGCTGTGTGCTCCATTTGATGGGAGTTTCTCAGGCTGGTTTTCATGTTAACATCAACTTCTTTATGTTGCAGTGAATATTTAAATTTAAAAGTCTACAAATATCAAAATGGCCATTCCAGAAGACCAGTGCTGGCTGGACTTACTGAAAACTCCTCCACTTCTTTCTTTGCAGGCAAAATATAATATTGTTGTGTTTATTTCCATATTAAAGTGATAACTTTGTCCAGTAATGTTGTAGGGGACAGCTTAATATGTCCATGAGCTATAATCACAAAATGTTTATCTTCCTCAGTGATGTCCAGGGACGCTAGTACCCAGCATGCTAAAAGACGCCACAGAGACCTGCATTACGATTGTACACACCCCACAGGGATGCTGTGTTCTGTGCCTGAACAACAATGTAATTCTCTACAGAAGATACAGAAGTATAAAGATGTAACCTGGACACAACAGGCATTGTTTACGTTGCATGATGACTGATGAAAATGGAGATATGAGATATGTTTGGAAGTCAACGTCACAGGGAGCAATAAACCGTGAATTTAACTGTTGATGACAGTGAATGCCACATTCACCAGCTGGGAGATCCACTGCTGTCTCTGCACAATAACTTCAACACCGACCTCAAGGCATTGTCTGCAAATCACTTGTTCTTCTGTGACTTTCTTTTCCATCATGTGTCTGACTCACTCACTGCTGGCATTCAGTCTCAATGGCCTCTGTGGGCTTTTGCTATAGATGGTGTGTCACTTTTATAACTGTCGAAAACATGAATACACTTGAGCACTGACAAAACATAGATTAAGTGTAAGAACTCTGCCCACAAGCAAAGAAGCATGGCATTTAGAGAAATGCTAACTGTTAGGTGGATTAACAATGCCATCTGCTGTCCTGAAAACAACATGTATACGCGAGATGGCATTTGCGGACATAATCTCAAATGGTTCATGTTAGGGGCTAAAAATGGAAAAGCAGGCCAACTCAAAAACACTAAAAAGACAAATACAATCATGATAAAGAACTCGAATGAACAACTGATTGTAATTAAAATTGTAAAACATTTTAGTCTAATAAGCATCTTAAAAAGTTCATGTTTAAAAGACATGTTTATCTGTAAGTGATTCAGTAATAAATATGGTTATCTCACCTCACAAATATCATATGTGACCCCTATATATGAATAACTTGTGACATTATTAGTATCATCGTGAACTATGCAGACATAATATTGCAGTCAACGTCACAACAAGAATTTCCTCATCTACTGTCTGCATATTGTACAAGCCTTTTTTGTAGCACCCAGCTTTTAGCCAGTTTCTAATTCTGTAGGTGTTCAATTCATTGCTTGGGTGGAGGCTCATTGTGATAAACGTATGATCATAATTTGAGGCCGTCTGTGCATTTGACATCAATACTACGTACAGATTTCTAAATTCTGTATACTGTTCACTCTACTTGAAACTTCTCTGTGTGAATATATACAAAGCCAGCAATGGTAGTGAAGGTGCTAATACTAGATTTGGATGTCTCTAAATAATGATAGTTTTTGTATAAAATCCAGGATAAGGACCTGAGGAGGCTGGTGGCTGCAGCAACGTGCAGCCTCTGTGCGTGCAGGAAGGTGGATGTTGACGCTGTCTCTGTCACATGACTGTGAACCAGGAAGTGGGAGGGCGGTGCTTTGCGAAGGACTGGTGGGCTGATAAAACAAGGTAGTAGCTCCTTATGATACATATCTCTGTCAAAATGCAGATAGAATGCGTTTTAATTAAACATACACAATGCTGTAGGTAATTATGTCGCTCATGTAGTCACGAGCAATGCCTGTGCGGTGCGGCTGATGCTAACAGCAGTTTAATAGCTCCCTCAAGCTAGCAGGGCGTTAGTAGCCAGTGAGCTAACAGACAGACAGACAGACGGACAGACAGGACACCAGTGTGTTTACATTGGGAAAGGCCTTTTTCCAGCGGTATAGTCGCCAACACCGGTAGCTGACTTTTAAAACGTGTTGTTAACACTTTTGGTGCTGTTTCCTGCTCACTGTTAGAGTTGATGTCAACAGCCTCTGATAGCCTGTTAGCTAGTCACCGTTAGAAGAGTGTCTCAAGTGCTAAGAGACACAAAACGAGCATTGGCATGTGTTATAATAACCTTCTGAAATATTTTCTAACACCGCATGAACTGTGTTACAAAGCAAAGAACAATGGCTTTAATTTATGTGCATGTAATTAAGCATTTTAAGTTGACATGTGATACACCAGTGAGTGTAATTATGCAGATTTTGTTTCATGGCTAGTAATGTGTGCATGTATAATAGATGTGTGTCCTTTATGTCTATAATAGTAATAAGCAACCTGCTATGTTCTGTATGACAGCATCCACCATGACAGCCATCAAGCATGCTCTCCAGAGGGACATCTTCACACCCAACGACGAGCGCCTCCTCGGCATCGTTAACGTCTGCAAGGCAGGGAAGAAAAAGAAGAACTGCTTCTTGTGTGCCACGGGTGAGTGAGTTATAGGACAAAGAACTGCAAGTTACAAGTAAGTGTGTCTGAAATAATGGGCTGTTTCTCTTCCAGTTACTACGGAGAGGCCTGTCCAGGTGAAAGTGGTTAAGGTGAAAAAGTCTGACAAAGGGGACTTTTACAAACGACAGCAGACTTGGGAGCTCCGAGATCTGACAGAAGTTGATGCCAAAGATGCAAGCAAGGTCGGACATCTACTGTATATTTAACTTTTTTCATCTATAACCTTGTTCAGTTGTTACAGATGTCCCATTGATTTCCCCCTTTAACTCTTCTGGTTCAGGAAAACCCTGAGTTTGACCTTCACTTTGAGAAGGTGTACCGGTGGCTGGCCAGCAGTACTGCTGAAAAAAACTCCTTCATCTCCTGCATCTGGAAGCTGAACCAGAGATACCTGAGGAAGAAGGTGGAGTTTGTGAATGTCAGTTCTCAGCTGCTGGAAGGTGTGGAAACGCTCTATCCTTTCTGTAGCCACCCCCTGTGAGCGCATGCTGCTTTTCTCAATTTGACTGTATTTGTTTAAAGGCCTGTCTCTTCCCCTTAAACCAATAAGTGTTGACCCTAGTGTGTACCGGTCATGTTTGAGGTATTCTAATTCAGCCCAAAAGTGAGAATCTCTGCTGGATTTTGATTTGTTTTATTTATTAATAGCATATTTTTGTTTGTTTGTTTTTTTTAAAAAGTGTCCAACCTCTTTTTTGTATCTTGGTTTGTGGTATGGCTTTCTGTGTTAAATTCTTCTTTATTCTCACTTTTCTCTCTTAAACTTTCTCTGGCCAGAACTTCCTAGAGCGGAAGGTTGGTAGGACTTAACTTCCCTCTCCTCACTCCTCTCCATCGTTGTCTCATGACCTCAAACTACCATTCTCATTAGAGACTCTCACCTCCGTAAAGCTCCCTCTGTTTGAATTAATTGACACTAAATACAGATGGGCATGATTCATTTTCTCATCGTAACCCACATTTAGGTCATGTTTGTACTTCACGTTTAGCTTTTTTACTCGTCCATTCCACCGTAATTCATAGGGTTATTTCTGACATGTTTGTTAATGTGCTCTGTATCTAATTTGACAAAACTTCTAGCCCATATTCTTTTTACTTTTTCCAGAACAAAATGCAGTTGTTTATTCAGTTGCTGTACTAGAATTTGACTTACAGAGGTCTATCAGTCTTTTCATCCACTAGAGCAAATATAGACAAGTACATTTAGCTGATAGTAGCCATTTCAGATTGTAGGTATACTTCTTACATCACTGGTAGAAAATGAGTAACTGGTGGTAACTGAGTTTAAAATGTGTTTTAAGACTCTTGCCCTTTCATATGACCGAATGTGTTTTTGTCTGTAATTGTTCTTCCAAGAAGCACATAGAACCAGGTGTGTTCGACAATACCAGAATCTGTCTTGAACTTTGTGTTCGTGCTCATGTCTTCCGTCTCTGTTTGTGGGATCAGAGTCGGTGCCAAGCGGCGAGAGTCAGAGTGTTGCCGGGGGCGATGAGGATGCTCTGGATGACTATCAGGAGCTGAGCACCCGTGAGGAGCAGGACATCGAGAGCATGATGGAGATGTGCGAGTACGCCATCTCCAATGCTGAGGCGTTCGCAGAGCAGCTCTCCAGGGAGCTGCAGGTTCTAGATGGGGTGGGTGACGCAACTGCTAGACTAAAACCACAGTGAAAACCAGTGGCGTTATTTATTATGATATTGTGCCTGTGAGTGTGAAGAGAAATATTAACATAGAAACATATTAATACTCTGATTATTTCCTACTTTAAGGCCAATATCCAGTCCATCATGGCATCAGAGAAGCAGGTCAATATCCTGATGCAGCTGCTTGATGAGGCGCTGGGCGAGGTGGACACCATCGAGGGCAAGCTGAGCAGCTATGAGGAGATGCTCCAGAGTGTCAAGGAGCAGATGGACCAGATCTCGCAGAGCAACCGCCTCATCCAGATCAGCAGCACCAACAATGGCAAACTGCTTGACGAGATCCAGTTTTTAGTGGTAAGGAACACTTTTAAACTCTGATCTCAGCTGATTTTCAGGCAGTTTGCAAGAGGTCTTTGTGCTCAAAAGGTTTTTGTCATATTGGTCTTTTAGATACTTTGCTGTGTATGAACCCAGTGGAAAATGTAGGTATTTGGAATTAGGTTTTATTTTTGTTTTTAGCTAAGATAAAATATAAAATTACAAAATAGAAAAAACAAAACAGTTTGCAAGATTTGCCGCCTTAAAACTGCACTAATTTAATTGTTAGATTATAAGACTTTAATGACTGTGGTGCGTCTTTCGTCATGCAGAACTACATGGACCTATCAAAGGGACACATCAGAGCCTTGCAGGATGGAGACCTGACCTCCCCTAAAGGTATCGAGGCCTGCATCAACGCCTCCGAAGCTCTTCTGCAGTGCATGAACGTGGCCCTCCGACCAGGTTAGCTTTCACAAGTACTTGTTGATCACTTGTTTCTCATTGTGGTGGTGAGTGACTCTGAGACATTGCACATTTAAAAATAAATAAATAAATAAATAAGAAAATTCTTTTCCATGTGTTAGAAGCAGATTTATACAATCGACGTGGATCCCGGTTGCTTATAAATGCTTTCCTGAAATGAATTCAGAACTGTGTTGTCATTTTCCTTCCACAGGCCACGACAAGCTGATGGCTGTGAAGCAGCAACAGCTCCTGTTTGCTGAGCTGAGAGACACCTTCGCTCGCCGCCTCACCAATCACCTCAACAATGTGTTTGTTCACCAGGTAACAGGCACGCTATTATGACAAGGGATATAACACGAGAGAGAGAGCATTTGGTATAGCATCACTCTATTTTCTAAATAGCGTTTTCAGGTGGTAGATGACAGTCCTCTTTAAGGCCGTGTTTCACTGATTTACTGTGGCTGTTTACAAACGTACTATAAACTAGTGGTTCCCAACTATTTAGGCTTGTGACCCCTTACAATAAAAATAAATAAAAAAAACCCACGGGCTACAGAAGAATTTATTCCCTATCTTTAGTAAAAAAGCACTTTATTTAATTTGACAACTTGACAGCTGATATACATCAGTATAACAAAGTACAGGGAGCAGGAAGTTTTAAGCAGGTTTAAGAGTAAGAACTTGTGTTGTCCTTAAAATTTGCCTTTGAGTCTGCTGCACCAGGGAGGGCGGTAGTCTCTCCTGTGTGTTTCCCCTCTCTCTCTGTCCCCTCATGGACTTCCTGTTTACCCTCTGCCAGGGTTTCCTTGTGTCGTTTCCTCCTAGTCGTGTCCCTCCTATTCTTGACTCTCTGTGTTGCTCACTTTGAATCATCCCACTCTGCTTTCTGTCTCTGTGTCAGTTCAACCACTTCAGTCACTTCAAAATGACCATCCCTCAGTTCTATAGGTCCTCCTGTCTGTCGCTTCCAGTGAGTACCCTCACAGCAACCCCCACTTGCCCCCTCTTGCTGATGTTTGACCTCTCACACCTCACCCTAATTTACATGTCATTACCTCGGAAACCTCAGGCCTACCACAGCCTCTTATTTACTGCATGGGATATGTTTCTAACCACTTACCATCTGTCATTTGATCTTGAAGCTGAAGAGGCAGCGCTCATCTTTCTCCTCTTTCACCAAGTGTCTGCACTCAGCTATGGGCTTTTTGGGGGGTTTGGGTGCTAACTTGGCTTTGTTGCAAAAGGTCCCATATCATAAAATCCTGTGCCTGTCTGCTCTGCGTGCATGTCTAGTATCTACAAGCAGTAAGTACTGAACAAGATAACAATAAGGTGAACATCGGTAATGCAATAAGAGTTGCGCTTTTCAAAAAGCTTGTCAAAAAGTTGAGCTGAAGAAGTTGTGGAATTTGCAGTTGAACGATGTGTTGTTTACCTTGAAAACAACTGGTTTCAAGGTAATTTGAGGTAACAAGCTATTCACAGATGGTTGTGATAGGAAGCAAGATAAATATCCCTGGTGTTGCGTGTGTTTGTGTGTGTACAGCAGGATGGAGTGGGACTTGATGGTAGATTTGTTTGTACAAACCCTTGTATTGAATGTATCGCTAATGGTCTCCCCTCGCTCTGTCGTTCAGGGCCACGACCAGAGCTCCACCCTGTCGCAGCACACCGCTGAGCTGACCCTGCCCAAACACAGCCCCCTCCACAGGGACCTGCTGCGCTACGCCAAGCTCATGGAGTGGCTGAAGAACACCCACAGGGAGAAGTACGAAGGCCTGTCCAGGGTCAGTGCTATTTTCTCACAAATACACATATTTGCTCTGTTGCAGTTAGATGAGAAGACAAAGTTGTTAAAGGTGTAATCCCTAAAGTTTCAGTCTCGGTTGATTTGGTGACTGTTGTGGTAACAGCAAGTGCAGTTTGATAATACAGCAAACAATCCTTGAGCAGCTGCTTTGTCATCAATACAACAGTATTTGTGATAACAGAGTTTAATGCTTTTAATGTGAAACAGCAGCAGAATGAAATGTTAGAACTGCATCAGCAGCAAATTAAAACAGCTCTGGTGTGAAGAGTGAACAGTAAATACTGAGACTGAGGATATCGATTTAAGAATATGGTGGATTACATATAATCCATAAATACTATCAAAAATGGGGTTTGATTTCATGACAATATTATGAATTATATTTCAGCTCTAGCTCAGTTTAAAATAAAGACAAGAAACTGCGATAAACAGCTTGCCTGCCAAAGTTGTTGTTTGAACACTGTTTTGTACGAATTATGCACCTAAGATACAGTGTTAATTAATGAGCTTTGGAGGCGCTCATAGGCAGATTTTGTTACCTCTGGACAGAGCCAGGCCAGCTGTTCCCCCGTTTCCAGTCTTCATGCCAGGCTAAACTAACAGTCTTGCAGCTTTAGCTTAATGTTTAGCGTACAGGTATTCGAGCAGTATCAATCTATTCATTCAATTAAATAAGTGTAGTTCCAAAACGTCAAATCATTTCGTTAATACTGTGTACTCAATATGTGGTGTGATGTTGCTGAACATCTAAACAAATATCATGTCCTGTTTTTTTTTTTTTTTTTAGACCTATGTTGACTACATGAGCAGATTATACGAACGAGAAATCAAAGACTTCTTTGAGGTTGCCAAGATAAAGATGGCGGGTACAACCAAAGAGGCCAAGGGCAAGTTTGGTAAGAGCTGTTATTCACGGACCTGTGAGAGCAAGGACCAGAAGCATGTTTGTCGTCTGTTATTACGTGTGATTAGGATTTTTCAGTATCATCTGTTTGTCTTTTTTCTCTGTTTCACTCAACAGCTATGAGAATTTCACTGCATCTGTAGATTATTCTGTCCAGTATTTGCTTGTACTATCACACAGAAATGAATGGAATATCCATGCATAAATAAGGAAACAAGCCTTCATTCTTTTTCAGCGTTTTCTGCATCACGTCTGTTACCAAAAGCATATTGTCCCAACTAATATATGCTTCCAAAGTCCTTCTTCTTGTTTTACCTCCTGATGACGTCTTTTTTCCCCTTTGTACAAGGACCTCACATATTAAAAATCTGAATAGGACCCTTACTTGACCTTGGTTTTGGCAGAATTATAGAGGTCGGCTTTCTGCATTCTGTATTAGCTTTTCCTGCTGAAAACAAAAGAAATTGTTTTCTAAAGGTTTGTCCGAGCTACGAGCATACCTGAGCCACTGCAATGCACGTCAGCATATATGTAACTTTGTACGTCTAACATCGAGCCTCACCCCTCCCATGCTGCATGTTTTAAGCCTAACCTGTCTCTGTCTTTGATGCCTGCCTTTCTAACTGGCTGCAGCTACGCTTCCGCGGAAAGAGAGTGCACTCAAACAGGAAACGGAGAGTAAGTATGACATTTGGATAGAGCTATGCCACTATCAGTCCACCACTGGGCTTCTTACCACTGTGCCTTACATAGCTGCACTAAAAGAACTCCTTTGCTCAAAGCCCTTCGTTACCCTGATACATACCACCTTAAGCTCTGCCAGCCGTTACATCAGCTTGTACCTGGTTGGTTTGTGCTAACTCTTCACAGTGCAGCTGAATGCATCATCACATACTCTGATTCTATGATAAATGCCTCAAAAAGCTAACCATTGGTATTATTTTTGATGATATGACCACTCCACAGTCTAAACAGTGTCATAATTGTCAAATAAGTCGATTCTCATTGACTCATTCTGACCAAACCCGTGACACTGAATCCCTCTGTATTTGTTGTGCTGTATTAGGCCTTCATGGCAGCTCGGGGAAGCTGACAGGCTCCACCTCGAGCCTGAACAAGCTGACAGTGCAGGGCTCCAACAGCCGGCGTTCCCAGTCTTCCTCACTGCTGGACATGGGCAACATGTCCGCCTCCGACCTGGATGTGGCCGACAGGACCAAGTTTGACAAGGTGACGCTGCCCACAAAGATTTAATCAGCCCATTAAGTGTGGAGTGGAAATAAAACTCTAAATGGAGGATGTGTCTTGTTGCAGATATTTGAGCAGGTCCTCAGTGAGCTGGAGCCTCTGTGTCTTGCAGAACAAGACTTCATCAGCAAGTTCTTTAAGCTGCAGCAGCACCCAACAGTTACGCCCCCGCTTGCTCAGGTAGATCTGTGGCATGGTTACAGCGACATTCATATACATGTCAGCAGATGTTTGTTTGGATTTGTCATGTTTTATGTCTCTTTTCTCGTCAGCCCGAAACAGAGGAATTAGATGGAGGCACGCCGTCAAGAATGCCTCCCCAGGCTGAACACAGACACTCCTTGTCATCAGAGTGAGTGGCTGCACATCATCGGCTAACATCTCTGCTGCAAATATAACCCACCCTCACTGTCACAAACATCGCTCCCTTCTCCACATTTCACTTGTCACTGCATTTTTTTTTTTCTTCAACTTTCTGTCTCCTTCACTTCATTTCTCAACTCAAGGAAAGACTTGGTGCGGCTCATGATGAATAAAATCTTCCAGAGCATCGAGACGGAGCTCAACAGTCTCATTGCTCTGGGCGACAAGATTGACAGCTTCAACTCTCTGTACATGCTGGTGAAGATGAGTCACCACGTGTGGACAGCTGAGAACGTTGACCCGGCCTCGTACCTCAGCACTACTTTGGGAAATGTGCTGGTCACTGTCAAGAGGAACTTTGACAAATGCATAGTGAGTGGAGTCCAAAGGATGAGGAAAATTCAAGCCTGATTTCATGCTTGCTTTCCAATGTTTTTGTGTTCACGTCCCTAAATTATTCCATATCATGCTGTTGATTTAATACAATCTGTCTTTTTTCCTCACAGTCAGGTCAGATCAGACAGATGGAGGAAGTGAAGATTTCTAAGAAAAGCAAGGTTGGCATCCTGTCTTTTGTCACTTGCTTTGAGGAGTTTGCTGAGCTGGCTGAAACAATCTTCCGTAATGCTGAGCGCCGAGGGGACCTGGATAAAGCTTATGTCAAACTGATCAGGGCTGTGTTCATGAACGGTGAGACCACTGCTACAACTAAAAGCACCTTCCCATTGGCTACAGATGATGTGGTATTTATTCTCGGAAACATCCCTGGTATTTATGCCCTGAATGTTATTTGTCTTTCTAGTGGAGAAGGTGGCTAATGAAAGCCAGAAGACGCCGCGGGATGTTGTCATGATGGAGAATTTCCACCACATCTTTTCCACACTGTCACGTCTAAAGATCTCCTGCCTGGACGCAGAGAGGCGGGAGGCCAAGCACAAATACACAGATCATCTGCAGTCCTATGTAATCAACTCTCTGGGCCAGCCTCTAGAAAAACTAAATGTAAGTCTGGATATCTTGGATCACAAAGCTTCAGCATGGTTCTGGACATGCTTGGTGATGTGCATCTGACCGAGTGGTTGTATTCAATGCATCATAAGTAAATTGTTACTCTCTCCTGCAGCATTTCTTTGAAGGAGTTGAGGCTCGTGTAGCCCAGGGAGTTCGAGAGGAGGAGGTGAGCTACCAGCTGGCCTTCAACAAACAAGAGCTGCGCAAAGTTATCAAAGAGTATCCTGGCAAAGAGGTGAAAAAGGGGCTTGACAACCTTTACAAGAAGGTGGACAAACATCTATGTGAGGAAGAAAGTCTGCTACAGGTGAGAGATTTAAAGTTTTAAAGGGTGAAACCGCTCAGCTGATCAGTGCTCTCACAAATTCTCCTCTCTGACCTGCTCCACCAGGTGGTGTGGCACTCCATGCAAGACGAGTTCATTCGTCAGTACAAGCACTTTGAAGATTTGATTGGCAGATGCTACCCTGGATCTGGAATCACCATGGAGTTTACCATCCAGGACATGCTGGAGTACTTCTCCAGCATCGCTCAGTCTCATTAGTCAGCTGCTGTGCACTATGATTCACTGCTGCCCCTCAATGGCAGGAGACGCACTAGCTACTCACAAACTACCCTGTATTGTTTCTGAAGAATGAGCATTTCCTCTGTGTGTATTTTAATGAAAGGGATTTGAACATTGGACAGTGGTCACTCTGAACTGTGTGTGTGTGCCTCTTCCTTTAAGATTCTACAACTTTGCTCTAAATACTTAATTGTTTGTTATATTTTTGTTATTATTTTATGCCATGTGTACATAATAAATCCGCAGTTGCCGATCCATTCAACGCTGTGTCGAATATTTGTATTTATCTTATTATTAAGCACATGACATTTCTTCATATGTTTGAGTTAAATCTCTGTTCGGCTCCGCCCCCCGCCCTCTGTACGGGCAGCCCCGGCTCACTAACCACGCTGCTCCTCTGTGTCTCACTTCCATGGTGACGAATACAAACCGGAGACCGTCGGCGCTCTTTTCAAACCCCTTTACCGCGGAAACATGTTAACTCAGCAACTGTTGATTATCTTCCTTTAACGCAGAACAAAATGTAATGCCAGAATTTAACTTGTAATGCAAGTTACTGGTCCGTGTGAGACATAAATGTCGGTGATGTGACGTTAGTTAGGCTAGCTGTCAGGAAAGCGGAGTCCCTCCGGGCACGGTAAGCTGAGGCAAACTTTGAGATTTAACGCTAATTGGTTAACGGAAGCCGTACGACGCAAACTAACTGGCTAATGCTACTTTATGTCTCTCAAGAGCAGGTAGTGCTCGTTGTTTAGCTAACTACACATAATGCTAATACTGGCTTAACTATTAGCCTGTAAGCTATCAACAAACGTCAGTTACCAAGCTAACTGCAGGTTAGCTTAGCACTTGGTTAGCCACTGTTCGTCACCCTCCTGAAATAATACAGGTCTGAAGTGACGCTGGTTGTTTCACACTATTATAAATGTCCAGTCTAACCTTGTTGTTTCTTGGTAAATTCAGAGCCACATCACGGTCATGAACAACAGCGCAGAGAGGAAATTCGTCAATTTGAGGAAGCGTCTGGACCAGCTGGGCTACCGACAGCCGCTAGGAATAGAGTCACTGCCGCTAGTGGAGAAACTGTTCAGGTGAAAGTTAAAACCCTCTGCAGCTGCTCTCCTTCACTCGGCTGCGGAGATGTAGCTCAGACAGATCTTCCTCTGTGTTACAGTGACCTGGTCCACACAACAGAGAGCCTGCGCAATGCCAAACTCTCAGCAGGGAAAACTGAGAAGGAGAGTCGAAACCTTGATGCTGTTCTGGAGCCTTACAGGGCAGAAAATGCCCGGACTGTCAGGGAGAACAACGAGCTGCACCAGGAGCTTCTCAGGCTCAGGGAGGAGAAGGACCGGGTCACCAGAGGCAAGCCTTGATGACCAGTCACCCCCTCTGCAGCTCAGTCAGAAACATTTTCCTACATCCTGGAGGACTTGTGTGTTAACATTTACAATCTTGTCCTGTTTCAGAGCTCAAGGCTCACATCAGAAAACTGGACCACGAGACATCCGACCTGAAGTTTTTGAACAATCAGTATGTGCACAAAGTTCGCTGCTTGGAGAAGGATAGCAAATCTAAAGCTGAGCGCATTCAACAGCTGCAGGAGAAGAACATGCAAGCTGTGGTGCAGACTCCAGGTAAGGCAGGGCTCTGATCTAAGATGAAAACATATTGAAAGTTATATTGTGCTTTGGTAAATGTTGGTGCATTTTTCCAGATGAATCGTATTGAAAATCAAATTTGGCCTCACACTTTGACAGGTGGAAAGAAACGCAGCATCCCCTTCAGACGTCAGAGGATGCAGATTGATGAGCTCATACCTCCCTCCTCTGCGTCAGCGTATCCTGTGTTGCAGCCTGATGATCCGTATATAGCTGACCTGCTGCAGCTGGCAGATGGAAGGTTTGTTTTCTCTTGAGACAACTGTATCATTCAGAGAGGTGGTGTTTTGGTTGCAGATGCTTGCATTTCAACATCTGTTTGACTCGCTGTAATTTTTGTTTGTAGAATTCATGAGCTGCAGGAAGTCATCATAAAGGTCAAACTAGACCTGGAAAATGCCCAAGAATACATAAAACACTTAAATACACAGGTAAGACAAATAAACTAGATTAAATTAATTCTGTGATATGTTAAATGCTATTATAGAAGTGGCCAGATGTTGCTTTAATTTTTTCACTTTTAGGTGGATGAGAGGAACAAAGAGATCGAGCGTCTAAATGGCTCTCTTCGTGGAGGACGACCTCATGATGTCATCTCCCTCGAGGCTCAGCACATCAGCAACGAGAAACTGATTGCTCATCTTAACCTTCAGGCAAGCGTAGCAGTCGTATGGGATATTTACTCTGATACATAAATACGCACATAATATTTCTGGAGCATGACGTGCTCAGAGATCCTCGGTCTGAAGCCCAGTTCCTCTGGAGGAAAAGTGGCCTGTATGGCTGCTTGAGCCCACCCTCCTGCTGGTGTGTTGACTGTCAGCTGCTGCTTTGTGTCATGCAGATTGAGTACCTGCAGGAAACCAACAGGACACTGGAGCAGAAGGTAGAGGGCCTGCAGCAGAAGAAGAAGGACGCCTCCACCGAAGTGGCCAACCTGTCTTTAAAGAATCTGGAACTGTGTGAAGAGCTGACGCACATAGACAACCTCGCGAAGCGGATGGAGATGGACAAGGAGCGTGTGTTGGAAACTGCTGACATGGAACTGCAAGAAACAAAAGTAAGAATGTGAGAAAGCAGGGAGAATATATATAAAGATGCTATAAATAAAATGAAAATGTAAAATCAAACCTGAAATCTCCTTTTTTCCAACAGAATGAAATTCAAAGGCAACAAAAAATTATAGAAGACTTGGAGGATATCGTCACAAACTCAAGAAGGGTATGTACAGTAAACACACTGTTATTAGTATATTTTCTTAATTCCAATACTACTCACAATTATTTATATAACTGACATTCTTTGAGATAACATAAATCACTGTACGTGGCCAAAATGTGTCCCATGTTGTGTCGTTACACAAGCTTAAAACATAATCTTTTGTACATGATTGAATTCAGGAGCAGTCTGAAGGTGACTATGAAAAAGACCGTCTTAGAGACCAGCTGGTGGAGCTCAAAGAGCAGAATGAGAAAATGGAGGGACTGGTGAACTTCCTGGAAGAGGAGAAAATCAGACTGCAGGACAAAATGGAGAAAATGATGGCAGCTGGTATGGAGCAGTTTGATTGTATCATTAAACATATTTTTATAGCAGCTTTACATCAATGACGTTTATTACTGAGTGTTGCTGTTCCGTAGACAAAGACCTCGTGCTTGAGTTGGAGACGATGCGAGTTAAACACGGTGTTTGTGGGAGGGAACGCTCCCCATCGCGGCTGGATGCATTTGTCAAAAGTCTAGAGGAGGAGAGGGATTATTACCGCCAAGAGGCTGAGCGCTACAAAAGAGCCCGAGGGACTCAAGGCCTGGATTTTAGCCCCAGTCGTAGTCCAGGCAGGGGCAGGAGTCCTCGGTCCAAAGGACCCAGGGTAAGAGATGGAGAAAAAAAACCCAGAAGACAGAAAAAGAAAACAGATTTTCAGCTCATAATCACATAAATGTGACTTAAAAAGTAAAAAATGGCCTCACATTTTTAGGGAGGTGTTGCAGAGACAGAAGTGCTTCGTTTAGTTAAAGAAAGAGATGAACTTCAAGCTGCTCTGTTGGACTTTGAGAGACACATGGAGGACATCCAGAACAATGTGAAGGTGCTCAGCAGTGAGAGAGACCATTTCAAAACGCTGCTCAAACAAGTGAGTTTTAGAAACATTCTTCTGCCAGGTGGAAACTTCGAAGTTTACACTTAAGGACCAAATGTGTTTGGGTTTTTTTTGTCTCAGGCTCAAGAGGACCTAAAGCTGGCCCATAGCACAGATATGTCAGCTGACCTATTGAAACTGAAGGAGGAGCTCAACCGGTCAGAAATCAAAATTGAGCAGATAACCACTGAAAGAGACTCACTGATGGAGAGACTAAAGGTTAGTTCCTTTCATGGTGTGCTTGATTTCCGTGTACCATTACAGTTAGTTTATCATCAGTTAAGAAAAAACATTTATCCATTATAATAGAGAAGTAGATCTAAATCTGTAATATATCCAGTCTTTTCCAGCTTCTATAATGTGAATATTATTTTTTCACAAGTTCTCTGTGGTAGTAAATTGAATATCTTTGGATTTTGGACCTTTGGTCCAGAAAAAACTCAGCATTTGAAGATAAAATCTTGAATCAGTCCCTTACATACACATATAAAACCTTTATGTGTCATATGTATTAAAACTTTTTGCAGGTCTCCCAGACTTCAGCTCTCACAGACAGACAGGTAGAGGAGAGGAGGATACTTGACCTGGAGACGGCTGTGAAGAGTGTAAGCCAGCTGCTGACAATGTCTGAGTCCCAGCACACTGTCATATGATATTCACTACTGTAACTCTGGTCCAAACTGGGTTTGTACTGCTGTATCTTAACCCGGCACATTGTGTGTTTTGGTGTGCAGCTGGAGCGGGAGAGACTGGACCTGCGGTCACAGGTGTGTCTGTTGAACGAGAACAAGGAGGCTGTGGAGGCGGAGCTAAAGTTTCGGTCCGCTACTCTGGTCCAGAATGCAGAGGAGGTCACCCAGCAGAGGGCTGAGTCGAATGCTCTGAGGTTTGTGCTGGGAAACTTGCCAAATAAGAATGCAGAAAATAACAATATAACTATGAAACTCTGATGTTTATTCATGTTAACTGTATATCTGCTATATCCACTTATAATGCTGAGCTTTTCTTTAAGAATGGCCTCATTAGTCTGCTGCTAAAAAGTGTGTTAAATGCATATTCTGAACTGAAAATGACAAACGTTTTTTTTTTCTGCAGGCTGCTTCAGGAGCAGATGGAGCAGTCACTGTCTGATACCCAACACAGGCTGTCTGTGAAGATGAATGAGCTGCATGCTGCTTATGCACAGATTGAGAAACTGGAGGAGAAAATAGGTGGGTATTTGTGGAGTTTATGAGGTGTAGGGTGGACTGCCACAGTTGGTCTTGTACTGTGACTGGTTTTTGTTTTGTCTGACAGGGGAGCTGAGTCAGCGTGGCTCAAAGCACAAAGAGGAAGTGGTTGTCCTTCACAAGTCCATCTCTGCCCTGGATAGAGAGAAAGACGCCCTGCAAGATGAGGTGGATCACAAGACTGAAAAACTGGTCGCTCTGGAGGAAGAGCGATCTAAAAAGGTAGCCATGACCAGCAAACTTTAATTATTAAAGGATAGGTGAACATTTTTTTCAAGTCTGCACTAAAACAATACTCACATACTATATATGCCCATATGCACACTGAACAGGTTATTAGCCCCTGTAATCATTCCTCCTGTTCATAACACCTATGCAATGTGAGAAAGTTTAACCAAAGTCAATATGGGACCTCAGCAGCAGCAGTTGTTTGTCAGATCAAATGAGTATTTTGTTACCTAAGTAAGTACAGTAAGTTTAGATCACTGTTTTTGTTAATCTGGCAGAATTTTGCACTAAAATGATCCTAACCTGTGAAGAAACCCATTTAATTTTTACTTGGAAATATAGTCTTGCATGGATTTTGTCCCCATTGCTTACATTGGAATCAGGTTTGTAAATTAATCGGTTTAGGGATGTGCATATTCATCACTGAGGCAGATGGAATAGGCATTTCCATGCATTGTCCAGGATCCCATTCATTAAAGATGCATATTAACCAGTTATCAATGAGATTCAGTACAATTCACCCCTATTGTGATGCAATGTGATTCAACACAATGCAAAAGATATGATGCTATGCAAGTCGTTATGGTGCAGAGAGTTTGATTTTATTTCCTCTTAAGCAAACAGCAAATCATAATTTAACTCGAGTGACATTTTTGCTTCATAGATTTGTTTCTCTTGTACTGCCACTCAGTAAGCATCTCATATATGCAGTTTCTTTTTGACCACTGAAAAACACAGGAAAAGACCCTTGAAGATGTGAGAGTCACAGTCACAAACCTGGAGAACTCACTGGCGTGAGTATTGTGGAATATATATATATATATATATATATATATATATATATATATAAAATTGTTTTAATACAACTAAATGTCACATACAAGAAATCAAAATAAGCTGAAATGATATGAGCTGATATGTTCGTAAATGATTCTGGCAGTCAGCTGCAGGGGGCGTTGAACAGCCGTGAAAGGGAGATAACCAGCCTGAGGAGACAGCTGGATGCGTGCCAGGAGGAGCTGGCTGGATTCAGGAGAGACAAAGAAATTACAATCAGAGAGAACAGGAGGCTACAAGATGACCTGGCTACAATGACCAGAGAGAACCAAGTACATAATAAATCTCAAAGGCATCAGTCAGTGATGGAATAGACAAAGAAATAACACAGCTCCTGCTTTGTGTCTGTCTGTGCAGGCCGTCCACGTGGAGATGGAGGAGGCTTTACATGAGAAGGATGAGCTGAAGTTAAGAGTCCACTCTTACATTTCCGAAGTGTCCAGAATAGAGAACCTGATAGCCACAAAGGCAAGTAGATATTATCCTTCTGATGCTTTGGCCTGGGAGAGTCTTCTGATCAGACTTAGCAGCTGCCTGGACACCCTGTACACCCTCGCCTGTATGCCAGCTGACTGCTGTGTGTGGACCCACAGGAGCAGGAGAACAGGGACCTGCTGGAGCGTTTCAGGATGGCCCACTCCGAGGTGGAGGAGCGGGAGCAGAAGCTGCAGCAGGCTGAAGGCCTCAATAACTCCATCCGCCTGGAGCTGCTCTCCTCAGACACAGAACGCAGACACCTCCGCGACACTGTCAGCCACCAGGGGAGAGAGATCCAGCAGGTGGGACATGGGATGGAAGAAGCCGCTTATACTCCCACATTGTGGGGAAATACGTGTTTTACATACTTACAAGTGGTGTGCTGTAATGTTTTAGATTCTACTGGACACTAAAGCTCTCCGAGGTGTTAGTCTTCACAGGAGCATGTCATGAATATATGTTTCACGTTTCCCCAGCATGTACAGGCTTTGCAGGCTTATGAGGCCCAAGTGTCCTCGTTAGTGCGCGGGATGTCCCGACTAGAGGAAGAGCTACACAAAGCACAGGAGGAGAAGGCCACTCTCCTCTCAGATCTGGCATCTGTCCGGGAGCTCTGTGTCAAATTGGACTCCGGCAAGGAGCTCACTGCACGTCAGCTCACCTCCAGGAGCATGGATCTGGAGAGGGTGAAGCCTAAACACACTTTTGATCAACTTTGCTGTAGTTCTGGCATGTCAACGAGCAGCGGCAGTTATCTGTGCGTAAATAAATATGCATGGTTCTAGGTCACAGGAGAACTGGAGGATGTTCGGTCGGAGGCAGAGCTACTTAAGAAACAGCTGGCCAGTGAGAGGCTGACCGTCCGCAACCTTGAGACCCTTCTCTCGACCAATCGGCACAAGGAGTTCCAAACCCACCTGACAGCCAGTGAGAGAGAGTCGGAGCTGAAGGTCCTACGGGATCGGTTGACCCTGTCTGACAGCAAAACGTAAACAAATCCAATTAAGATCGTTGCCATGCACTGTAAGACTTGGCTGTAACAATGCCCTTTTCAAACAGTTGATTGTGATTTGTGTGTGAATCCACTCAGTGCGGAGCATGCCAGGGAGGTGGCCCAGCTCCGCGGTAAAGTCTCCCAGCTGCAGACGGAGATTGACGTCCTGAAAAGACAGCTGACCACTGAGCGTTTTGAACGGTGAGCGACTGGTTGATGCTGACTTTTCAACTCTTACAGTGTGATTTGAAGGAGTGGAACCAAAGCTGCGAGTCTGACACAAATGAACTCTGTCAGTTTTACCATGAGAGGTGTTTTGTATCAGCTTTGTGTTGTGACTCCACTAACATTAATGTATAATGTATTCTGTAGCTACAACAGTGTTCACAAACTGGATCATTTCCCCATATTAAGCTAGTTTTTCACTAGGCTGCAAAAACAGACCTTGTTAATATTTTATGTGTGAAGTAGCCTGAAAGTGTGCAGCTCAAAACTGAGCAATTTATTCATCTGAAGTTTGGTTAAGGTTAGACGGTTCTCCTTCTTCATTTTAACGCCTCACAGAGGTCTGCAATTAATGATTATTTTTATTAGTTAATCCACTAATTATTTTCCCATAAGGTTGTTTTTCTCTGACAGACAGTCCAAAAATCAAAGATATTCAGCTTCCTATCATAAAAGCTGGTCTAGGTTGTTCCTGATTGGTCCATAACCAAAAAAGTCAGAGAGAATCTGGTTAGAGATAAAAGATGGGATTGCGTGCCATGCTGTGTTCCTAGTGCAGCAATGGCAGGCAGCCTATTAGACAGAGACTCCCTCCGTAACTCAATGCAGTAACAAACCTAGTTAAACACACTCTGGTATCCGCAGGTCAAGATGATCCTCTGCCTCTCTGATGTTCATCTGCTTGAATATATTTACTTTCCAATCGTCACTGCTTTGTGTTTTCTTTGATTAATGCAAGTAACATATGTTCCGTGATAACAGACGACACATCTTGGTTATACATTGATCTTGTAAACAACGCAATTTCCATCAACAGATGAAAGTGGAGGCACAAACGGCACATTCTGACCTCGCCTCATTGTCTCTGTCCTCAGTGAAAGGGCAGTTCAGGAGATGCGCCGACAGGGTTTGTCGTTCTCGTCCCTGCACAGTTCGTCGCCCCTCGATGTCTCCACCAGTCCTCATCACATCTCCCCTGAACGCTCCATCCTCCGAACCATTAACCGCTCCACCGATAAGTCAACAGACAGGTAAGGCTTTAGAGGTGTAGCTCTTAACAGAAACAAAAGCTTTTACATAAAAACCAAAGAATGATGAGACATAACTATTCGCTCTTCCTTATTTCACCAAAAACTTAAAGTCTCTTTTCTTTCTCTTTTCAGAAGTGTGAGCTTCAAGGAATAACGACTGAACGATACACAAATGAAGGCGTTGATGCGTGAGTCGTAAACCATAAGAAGCTCGTGCTCGAAGTCTTGAGTCCGGATGTGAATTGTGAAGGCCTCTGTGAGTCTTGGTATTGATTAGCTACCTGAGTGCCACCTTGTTTTTTTACTGGTCCAGCCGCAGGCTCTCGGGATGAAATCATGCCTGGGTTTTTATTACAGCTAATGACAGCTAACATTTGCCAACAAATGCCATTTTTCTGTCCAAATATCCATCGTCCCATAGACTCTACTAACATAAATGGATCAAAAGTGCCCTCTCTGTCAGTATATTACAGTCATCGATACTATTTGGATTCATCTTTGGGTTCTCAGCAACTACAGCCTCATAAATGTAGCAAGAGAAGTGTTTGTTCAGCCCTGTGGTTATGTGTATTATTCTTAACATTCATGTTTTTCTAATGATGTTTAAATTATTCACAAAATAAAGCAATATAAGATTACATAAACCACAGTGATGTACATCACAAAACTTGAACTTGTTTTATTACAAGGTAAAAAGCCCAGAGTTATTGGAAAAATAGAGACTGATGGGAAGGAGAGGCTGTGACATCCATCACAAAGGATCAAGCTTGATTTAAAACCCACAGCCCTGTGAGTACACGGTTGGTGTTTTAGCCTGCTAAACCACTGAATGCTCACTGAGGCCATTAGGCCCTCACGTTCTCTGGTGTGTAGATGAAGAAAGAAAACAAAGTTTGGTCTCACAACCTTATCAAATGCATTTACATCAATATATACTGAACTGGTTGATTTACTGTAACAGTGCATGACAGGGACATGTTGACATAGGACAAAGTAATTTACATGATTATTTTTCCCCGGCTGATCTCAACCGTTAGTGGTTTTGAAGTCTCCATCTCTTTCAAAAACCAGCATTTTGCGATGATATTCAAACAAGTAAAAATGTGTAACAGCAATCAAAATACTGTCTGTTCCCTAGGAATAAAAATAGTACAAATGATTCTCTGTAAAAAATTATCTCAAAACTATAAAACATTGCATTTTTAATGCCGGCAGTGTTCAGTGGTTGTGTTGGGGAGAGGATACGTGAAGAGGGAAAAGTCTAAAATGTACTTGGGCAGGAGTTCCCTCAGTAGCTTCTGCGGTAAGCTGCACAGATAATAGTGCAATGTCTCCGTGGTAACTGGCTTGTACCACGTTTGCCTCTCTGGGAAGTGAACATAGGGAGGCGCTCCAATGTGCTGCAGCACAAACTCGGCATCGCTTTCAAGGCGCTCGTGGGAGCCAATGAAGTTATAGTTCACAGCACAGGGTTGGCACAAGTTGTACATCGGCATCCAGTGCTCATTCATGCGCTCCACGTCCTCATCCAGCAAGTAATGGACAAACTCTGCAAAGGTCACATCATCTCCTGATACAGACGCCTCCTTTGCGCGACCTTTTCTGTACCGCTTTATGATCTCCACGCCATACTTCTTCTGGTAGAACTCGATCTCTCCAAACTTGTTCCTGTAAGCAGACAGCAGGCGCTCCATGGGCTCCCGCACAAACATGAACTTGAAGTAGTGCTTGAGGCGGTAGCGGATCTCCTCGGGTTTAAGAGAAGACAGAAACAGCAGGTCGTTGCGGTGGTCCATCTTGATGTTGACGTCCACGCTCTCTAGTGCTCCGTTCAGGACCTTTATGACCCTCTTCCAGTTGGAGCAGGCCACTTTGGGGACGTAGCAGTACAGGAAGTGGTACTGGTCGTTCACCAGGATGTGCTGCAGCAGCGTCTTCCTCTGCAGGGGGCTCAGCGACCAGATGCTGTGGGGCATGTTCTTCTGGCTGCACATGGTCCTGATGGTGCGGTTACGGATCTCCTGGAGGATCTAAATGTGAACACAAATCAGTCGGTTTACGCAGGTACACCAGATTACTACTCAGCCTGTGGGAAACAGCCATCTAAAGTCAAGTCTGTGAAATCACCCCAATGATGTCATTGTGACGTCATCAGGGTTATGTCCATTTGGGTTTTAGATGAGAAATGTTAATACAGTAAGCCTGCACACAAGCTGGAAGTGTGCAGTGAGTATTTACCAGGTCACCAGGGAAATGAAGGACTATGAGGAAGTGAAAGTCACAGCATCAATTTTTAACCTGATCTATGTTTAACAGTGCACCAACGCTATGGCAGTGCAATGGACTAAATTGGCAGAATGCCCCTTAAAGTGAGCAGATGTTTGGAAAAAAGAGTTAGAAATAAACACACACACACTTCACAGCTACAGTTAGGGCTGGCATCGGACCACATATGTGCCATCTGATCCAACTTTAAAGCCCTGAAGGAATTTTTAAAATCAAGTTATGATGACAGAATGAACATGTTTGGGGCTTTTGGTGAAAACAATAACAAACCAGAACTTTGTAGGAAGCTTAGTAGTTTTGGCTGATGGTGGCACAGTTTATGAAGCATTTCTTCTAATAGTGTGAAATAGTCACGAGACAAATCCAAATCCCCACAGGCTGCTCTGGACCTACTGGCTTGGTAAACACCACCCATGGTGCATGGCATTAGAGTACCTGGGAGTCCACGTCCACAGCCGGGCCGTGCCTCCCAGCCTGGCGGATGAGGTCCAGCCGCCTGCCGTCCCCCCGAGGTGGAGGCGTCTCCATGCTGTTCAGCATTCCTTTCTCTATCATGAGCAGCAGGCCTCCGGAGGCGACGATCACCAGGAACGTCAGCACGGACGGCAGCACGGCGGAGCCGCGGCGGCCGGAACCCGAGTTCAGCACCGTTGTCCTGAAGTTCATAACCGAGCCGCTGCGCCCTCCTCCGGGCCGCTTCACCCCGTAGTCCGGCCTGCGAGGCAGCATGTTTACTGTCCACTTTGTCTGTTCAACAGCCTTTTAGCTTTTACAATCTACAGCTAA
Source organism: Pempheris klunzingeri (assembly GCF_042242105.1). Taxonomy (NCBI): domain Eukaryota; kingdom Metazoa; phylum Chordata; class Actinopteri; order Acropomatiformes; family Pempheridae; genus Pempheris; species Pempheris klunzingeri. The sequence goes on from NC_092017.1 coordinate 8,152,939, forward strand.
CTAAGTCTCTACGTCTGAGGGGAACCGTCGGTGACCTACCACGTACACATAGTTAACTTCAGGAGGACGTTAAGTCTGACGGCGTCAGCACGGCTACTTCCGCATGAGCTGTCAAAATAAAAGCCCGCTGACAAACATGTATGTTATTAGATTAAAACCAATAACTAAAGACAAATATTTACATTATAGAATTAGTCTGGAATACGCTGAGCATGTTTTGCTACCCGCCAAGATTTCCTAAACTGGAATAATAAGTATATCAATAACACATCCGGCCATCATTTTTCAAAATAAAATCCTCTCTTTTGCACTCTAAGCATAAATTATTGAAACAACCATTTTGAGTTATCTGAAGTGAGTTTGGTCAACATTTAATAAATTTTCTTTCCTTGAAATGCCTTATAATACATGCATATATGCGGCCAGAAGGGTTTCGACGTGTCTGAGAGAGAAGGGGGGGGGGGGGGTCATAATGCTCACAGCTCGGCCGTGCAGAGAGAGGTGAGAGCGGGCTCGTCTGCAGAACCTCCTCCATGGGGATCCTGAAGTGCCCCCATGCAAGCTGGGAGATGTAGTTCAGATGTAGTGTATTTTGGGTTATTCAGGGGCCTTACTTTCAAAGTTTTCAAAAAGATTTGAACCACTCTCCACTCTGTTCACAGGACTATTTTCCAGGCACTGAATGTTTATCGGAGTAATGCGTGAATTTTTTTGACACAATCCAGTGTCTTGTAATATCCTTGAGAGCCAAATCTGCTGCTGCTCTCAGTGTGGAGGAGCAGCAGCTGGACTCAGTCTCATCTGTCCAGCCAGTGATGAGCTCACATCACCTTTTACCACAAAAGTCTGATTCAGAATCTAAATAGTGAAATCTCTGCATGTGATCACCGGTTCATCTTCAGTCTTCACACTGTATTAAGATGCCAGGACCTTTTCCTGGTAAAGGCCTACACAATATTTAACGAACAAAAAAACATATCAAAGGTTTTAACAAATTTTAAGATCAATGTACAGAAGTATGGCCAGGGTTCAGGCCCTGGTCCGTGATATGACCAGGAAATACATTTTTTATAATGACTTATGAGTGGAAACACTTTTCAATCTATAGCTGTAGGTTATTGTTAGTCAGGCCTGTCACCATAAACATGTACAATGCTGTTTGCACCCTTCCAGGTACAGTTGGTTTAACTCGGCTATATTAGCAAGTTGGAAAACATTTTCTAAATCTTGTGTAGTGCTGAAATGTTGTTTTCGTGCCATTTCAAAGGGCTGATGGGTCAAAACAGAAATCTTACTTCATGCTTAGAGCCTATAACAAGCTCTCAGGTTATAGTCTGATCTTTAGTGAGATCTTTAAATAGTGACTATATTTTGTATTGAATAACATTTCATCATTGAACTTGATACTTACTTCTGCAACTAACAATTGTATTCAGTCAATCAGCTCCATATTTTTCTTGATTAATTAGGCCTATAAAATGTCAGTAAATAGTGAAAATGGTTATTTGCTGGTTATTTTTGAGTGAATTCAACTAAATTGAAAGTCTTCTCCAGTAATTCTGCAGTAGCTGCAGACTCATAATTGGTGATTGAGGATCATCAATGACCTTTTCTCGTGTTCTGCAAAGAAACTCAGCTCCTTTGAGGTATTTTAGACAAGTGATCAGCCACATAATGCGTAAACCATCTTTTATTATTCTACAGCATTACACCAGCTGAAACAAGCTCCAGTGGACCACAAATACAAACCAGGGGTGACTAGGACGCACAGCGGTGCTCACAAACAGGCCTGCATTAGGTACATTAGGTCACTCCTCACACAGTGAACCGCGGACACACTACACCCCAGCGGGGTTTAACACCTTCAGGAGCGCACAGTGTGGTGGTCTTCTTCTTCTCTGCTCGGGGCGGATGCAGCGTTTCCATTCAGCTCCTCGTTTGTCTTTAATTGCTTCCGAGAGGCACGCGCTGACGTTCCAGTAACGTGCTCGCATCGTGAGCCTGCTCATGCTGTCCGCTCTGCACTGAGCGCCACACCCTCCCATCTCCGGCTCGCACGCGTGCAGCTGTGCGGGGCTGACGGTGCGTGCGCCTCCCTGTCGGGCACCCGCAGCATCAGCAACACAAAAGGGTCTGAGCAGCCGGAGCAGGCGGAGCGGGGCTCACCTCAGCGCACGGAGGACTCGCGTTAAGGGGGAAGAAAAGGTGCAGGGATTTTTTGTTCTCCTCTCCCTCCTCTCTGCCATGTTCGTTGTGTCTCTGCTGATTGTCTTTTTCCATTTTCACGACGCTGATGACCTTGTCACCGCATCCCACCTCTCATTTCTCATTGACCTGCTCAGATCTTCAGCTCCATCCTTCGCAGATTTGTGTGTGTGTGTGTGTGGGTGTGTGTGCGCGCGCTGTAAATGGGCTGGGACTTTGCGATTTGATCCGGCTTGAAATGCGCAAACGCCGATGCCAACCGGCCAAATTGTAATCAATGGTTTATTTTTTTCAAATCCAAAATTATGCCAATCGATGCAGCGATTGTTGGCTTCAATCTGTGATAACATGTGAGAAAAGCAGAGGCCAGATTCTTTGTTCTCTCCGTGCGCCTTTTAGTCTGCAATTGATAGACTGTAATCCCAGTGCGGCAGCATCCGCTAATCTGCCATTAACGGTCTGGTATTGATCCGTGCCTTTGGCTCTGTGTTGATGTGGTCTTTCACCACGGCGATCTCTCTGCAAACGACACACGATGCAGCTATTAAAACGTCAGGATGTTTGAGTCAGCTGGAAAGCCATGCACAGGCCATATGGTGTGGGCCTACATGTGCGGGGGGTGGGGGGTAAAAAAAAAAAAAAATGAAATTATGGATTTATGCCTTCACGCGTCATTTTAAGGCTTTTAAAGCAGTGCTGCATTACTGTGGCCGTCAGTGGGCTGTGTGAGGCTGGGGGAGCGGTGGGCAGAGAGCCAGCTCAGGCTGCTGGTGTTGGATTCATGCTGCTGGTTCAGTAAACTGGTGTGTTTTGTGGTCGGCCGCCTCAGCGCGTAATTGAGAGGCTGTCTAAGTTATAATGTGTAGCCGAGTTTGCTTGAGAGGTGACATGTTAGGAGGTGTGCAGGGTGCCAACCAGGCCCGTGCCTTGCAGAGGAAACAGCACTCACAGTGAAGACTACGTCACTGTCACTGATTTGAAGAGTAGGGTTTTATGAAGCACTGCAACGTTCAGGTGCTGCACAGTAAGAGACCACCTGACCAAGTTATCATGTCACCTCCACCCAAATGGTGGCTCACGGACACCTTTCAGAGACATCAGTGGAGTGCTTTCACTGTACCAGACAGCATCCATTTTATGAGTCATTCATCGCCCTTTGACCTCTGATAAAACTGCCACTGTGGATCTGATTTTAATCACTGTAAAGCAGACAAAGACACTCTGACTCACTGTGTTTTTTTTCCCCCTGTGCGTTTAAATGTCAATTGATTTGCAGGCACATAGCTGTACATTTGAAAAGCAGAACTAAAAACACCCAGCTTGTTTGAAACAAAGGGCCGGCTGTCAACATGAACTTTGAAACAATGGCCTCTAAAATCTACTAAAATGTAAGTGTTGTCTTGTGGGTAGTCTAGGTGCACCACATGCGTGATGTTTTGCTTGCAAAACTGTATTTTTTGCAAAGAAACTAGCAATTAAATAAAATGCACAGAGGTAAACGCTCAGAGATGTAATAATCCTCTCAAGTGATATCAGTATTATTAGTGTCAGTGCTGCCTTGTCTAAAGCACAAAGCTGTAGTTCTAATCTACCACTTCATTCCTTCTGAGGTCTGTCCTAATTGTTCAGTCTGGTGCAAGTTATCATCAGCTCTTCTGTAATGTGGTCCCTAGATAAGGTTATACATGTTTATGTAACACATCTGTGCTCTTAATAATATATTATTTTAGTTTATTCTGATGACGTGGCTGAGGCATTTAGGTCACACCGGAGATTTCAGTGTATAATCAAACACAACAAGAAGGGAAATGCAGCAGGCAGTAGATGAAGATGGCATCAGAGGGTCTGTCTAATTCATGCCATGTTTTTATTCTAATACCTATAAATACACATTTTACCATGAAATTAGTTTTAAATTAGACTCTTTGTTTGCTCCCCACACCCTTTTTTCTGTTATCCTTTTAAAACATCAAAAATACATTAACATTTTTCCATCTTAACATTTCAATTTTTGATTTTCTGGCGTGAGAGAAAGTCTCGGCATATATGAAGGCATTTATTCTACCTTCAGAATGACTGGTGTCCCACGCGTCAAGTGCACTGGCTGCTGCTGTATCACTGAGAATAGCTGGAGGTGGTGGATCCTGGCCTCTGTACACACAAAGTGGAGTCATTAAGACTGGATGTGAATATCTGTGTGTGAGAATGTGTTGGTGCTGCTTTGCTGGGGGGGGGGGGGTGTCTTCTGCTCTGAGTCAGTCAGTGTGTCGTTGAGGTGCTATGCTGCTGTAGTAGAGGCAGCATGCAGGCTGGTGAAGCCCCGTCATTACCATACCTCTGTGAGACTGCAGTGTGATGCACACAGCCATTATGACTCCAGATCAGAGTAATATGACGGCAAAATGAGGCTCTTATTCAGTTGTTTGTTGTTGAGGCCACCGGAGTCTGGGGACTAAGTCACCAGTCCACCTGCCTGTGCTGAGGTCAGCTCTGAAGCCTGCAAGCTCCACAGAACAGACTATAACTGACATCTGTGGCCATAACGTTACCAAGCAGTTGTTGTGCGCCGTATTACTAACCATTATAATCACACATGTGCATACACGGTTACTGTTAACCCACAATGAAAGCCTTTGTGTGCATCAGCCAGTTGAAATGATGAATGCCACTCTGTTCTCCTGCACTGGCTATCTGGCGAGCAAACAAAGTGTCACTTTGTGCCTCCTCAGCACAGCAGCACTAACAGACACAGGAGAACGCCCATCTCTCTTCGCTCAGAGCTCACGCTACCCCGATCCCCACTGACACGTCTCCTCCCCTCAGACCGTGCATGTGCTCCACTCCAACACGCTTCTGCACTCGAGAAACCCACACAGACCTGAGTTTTCATTCCTGAGTGCGTGACTGCGCCTCAGAACAGCAATCAAATTTTCATCAATATGAGAATATCAAGGGATGTGCACCCTGTTCCTCTCTTGTACACCCATCCACACACACACACATACACACGCACAGACACGCACGCATACACACATCTAAGCCCTCACTGCATCTGACACCTGACTCCAGGTAATGCCCTAGATCCACAGTGACAGCAGGCAGGTGGAACGACGGCCACACACTCGTAGATACCCTCGCACACAGAGCGACTGCAGGACGGTAAGAAGGCGTTCTTATAGAGAAAGTTCAAACCAGCTGATGTGAAGTGTTAGATTTGGGGTCTTGTGCATAACATCGTAGTACCTTAAGTACAGCTCCCATTTATTCTTTCTGTGTGCATTCTGATTTCTGTGTGCAGGAAAAACCACGATGGGCAGCTCATGTCCTACAGGGTGATTTAGTTTAGTGTGAAAATATGACTTTTGGTCACAGTGTTTGTGTTTGAGATGCACAGGCAGGAGAGGAAGGCCTTTCTGTTGTTGTTTGCTCGCACACTTGAGCCTCGTCACTTAACCGTTGGCTAATGTGGAAAATATAACCATGGTCATGTGATACATGTTGCGTGTCATTCTTACATCCATTGTTTCTCCACATGCACCCAGTGGATATCTAGAGAGTAGAAAAATGCCAAGAACACCTTACAGCATGGTGACTGAACAACAAGTGAACATTATATAATTCTTAAAGCTAGTTGCTACTGCAGCCTGCTGGGCTGGACTGTGTTGTGCCCAGTGTGGCACCCACGGCTACTACTGGTGCTTGTTTAGTCCATCTAACCAGGTCTTCAGTCGGGTCCAGAGGTGGCAGTGACTGTTTGTTGGCTAGTCAGGTGGTGGTCCATCACTTTGGTCCAGACTTGACCGATTGCCATGAAATTTTGTACAGGCATTCATGCTCCCCAGAGGATGAATCCTACTGACTTTGGTGATCCGCTGACTTTTCATGTAGCGCCACCAGCAGGCCAACATTTTACATTGCCAGTGATATCTTGTGTTTAGTGCTAATTAGCAAATGTTAGCATGCTAACAAGTCCTGCAGTTCTGAAGAAACATGCGGGCAGCTTTAATCTTGTTATTGCACAAAGCCTCGGCTCTAACCGAAGCTGGTATAGGTTTGGATCCAGCGTGCTGAACTGGACTTGGTCAGTCAGTTGCACACACGGGGCTCTGTTTTCATGACGGCATGAACATTTGCACAAACACTAGTGCCACATGTTGGGGCTTTGCCCAGTTATTCTGTATTTTTGTGCCCCGTACAATCTGTGAGTCGCAGAAGTGAAGGTAATTGACAGAGGTATGAAAATGAGAGAGAATATGATAAGTTTATTGTCAGCTTGATACATTTAGATTGACATCAAAACTACACTTAGTGCGACAATAACAAGAATGCTTGTAAAGCAGTCTGTAATGGAGGAGTCCTATTGCTTTCAACACCAGGCTGCTGTACATTTAACCCTCAAACTTAATGTGCATCTGCGAAAATCAAAGTGTTCAGGTATAAATTGGTATTCTCTCAATTTTTCAAAACATCAGATGTAGGAAGATGTGCACAAGAAATGCAAAGATAAAAGCAAAGCAAACAAAGAAAGTGAAATGTGATGCCTATTTCTGGATGTATTTCCTTTACTGAAAGTGTTTACAGTCATAATAAAATGAAAAAAATGTAATGGGCATGACATTGATAGTCCTCTGTTTGAGTCGTTTTTATTCAGGCATTTTATATCTTCCATAGAGAGAGAGAGACATTCTGGCGATACCTTGGACAGTCCTGAAAATATTAAAGGAAACATCAATTTAACATTAATAGACATCACCAGAAGAACCGTCTCCTGAAGAAACTCTCTTTATATTCTCATCCAAAAATGACGGCTCACCAGGGGCAGCAGCTGCTGACGTCAGGGCCTTTGTCCCAGCTTGTCTGGATTGTTACCAGTTTACGCCACCATGTCATGTCTTGTGTTCTTCACAGTTTTTGCAGTAGTCGTGTGTCTGGTTTTGAAGATGATTACCACACACCTCTGACATTCATTTTCCATGTTTGCAAGTTAAGCACCCAAGGCTTTTTGCACGTAGGGTGTGTTAAACAACAAGCGCACTTGCTCACTCCCCCGTCGTCCTCGTGCGCACGGCCTGACTCTCTGTTCAAACCACCACAGCAGCGCAAGCACATGCGCTGCTTGTGCATATGCAGGTGTTTGCCAAGTGGACAGTTTCACTCTGTTTGTAGTGATAAGGATTTGTTGTGTGAGTGGATTCTGTGTTGCATCTGTCTCCTCTGTCCCTGGCTGCTGCCAAACACGTTGCCATGGGAACCGGGGGGCTGCTCAAACTTCAGAGAAAGGTAGAGAATGAGAGCGGGACAAAGAGTTGATGTTGATGCAAGTGTAGACCCTAAGGTGGTATAAAATGGTAGTGAAAGCCTATTTTTTATGCAACATGGATTCATCCGTATTGTCGTTGTCGCCTCATGCATCCTGATAGGTCGTGTTCTTCTGTTTACAAGTGCTCCCTTACCCACCCTTTCCCATGTCACCTTCCATGCCATTGTTCCTCACTGTGAGTGCACCTGATGCTAACAGACCTAACGAACCGAACCCTGCTGTTTTGTCTCTGTATTTATTCCACCATTTTTCTCCCAAAGCCACAGCGGAGGCAGCGGCGACGTTCATCTGGGTAAAACGAGCTTTGTGCAAAAGGGCAGATCGATGTTCCCTAAGGTTTTACTGCAGTGGTGCGCAGCCATCTCGAGCTGTGCAGCTGAAATAGGTAAACCGTTACACGGCTCCGCCACGTTCGTCTGTCTGCTTTGTCAGCAAGCTACTTGTGCTGTACGGTTATGGCACTTAGCCGCTACAACACTAAGCCATGCTATTGGACCTTGGTAGTCGTCTGGCCCGCTCTGGTGCAGAGCTGGTGTCACCGTCCAATGATGTTATGCTGCTGGGTCGTTTGAGAGTGCTGAGCCGCAGCATCGTGTTATGCCGCCGCCATACTATGATGCAGCTGTATCCTTGTCAAAGGCATTTCTCTGCTTCTGTAGAGCACATGGCTGCTCCTCGTGCTTCTCTCATCCCATCTCTAGCTGCTCCCCAAGTATGTCCTCTGCAGCAATATGACTGCAAACACACACCGAAAAAAACAAGAAACACACTCTTGCCTCTTTGCACACAGACGCTTAACTTTGGGACTTGCAGCCAAACACAGGCAGCACATGTAAATAAACAGACTAGCAAAAAAAAAAGAGCAGAGAATCCACAATAACTCTCTTCACACCAGCAGACACAATCACATTCAGTCTCCCCCCCCCACACACACTCTCTGTCTATGTTCACACACCCCTACTACCAAACATGCTTGTTCACTCCTTGTTCTGCGCTGGCTGGGATCAGACAGGACAAAGAGCCTTTTTTTGGGGCGAGACATTTCTGAGAGAGTCTGTCCGGCTCCGTCACCCTCAGGAAGGAAGCCCACGGCATGCTGATCCCACTGGAGACAGCGGGCACCTCTCCGCCTCTCTCAGTACTGTCTCACTCTCTGGTTTTACTCTGCCGGCCCGGGTGCTTGTGGGTTTTGCATAACACATACACATTTCCGCAGTACATCAGAAAACCTCTGGCTCAGCCGGCGTGCTGCGGACAGTTGGTCAGGGACGCGGGGTTCAGGAAGCAGACTGTGGTTTGTTGGTTCCTGTCAGTTTATGAGAAGCAAATAAGAGGTGGTCGGTGTGGTTTGTGTGATTATTTGTGCCGTGGATTAGACGGAGCAAAGGGTCATCCTGCTGAAAGTGAACATGGTCAACTCAAATGCTCTAAGAATCTGTTTTTTATTTGTAACTGTGGCTCCATCTGCATCCTCCAACCACTTAGCTGTGTTGTCAGTTTGGATGTACATCTGACTTTTTAGTACCGCCATTTCTGCACCAACAAGCCACAACACAGTGGCCTCAGAAGGCTCATTTTTGCTTTGAAAACAGCAGAGGCTCTACCATGCCCCAGACAAGCCAGTCTGCAAGAGCTGACAAAGCCGAGCCTTTTTGATGATAATGCTAGAAGCGTTGGAGGGCAAAATAAAAAGCAAGACATGTGGCAGTCTAACTGCAGCTCTTCTCCGGCACTGTAACCGCTCAGTGCCCCCTTCCAGATCTCTCACGTGTCTCTGCTCTCTTTTCCTCCCATTAAAAGCTCACATTTGTCCCATTAACCCCCCTACAGTAAAGATGATAACAGCAGCCTCCGTGCTCACTTTCTTCTTCTCTCACCACAGCCAAGGTGTGCAGTGACCATGGCAACGGACGCCACGGAAACTAAGCATGACATGCTTTTAGAGGTAACCGAATCCAAAGGCCCAGGTAAATAGGAAAAAATGAGTGCTTTTAGCGACATCTTAAAGAGACAGTGTATGAAAGCAGATTCAGGGATCACATCAGGACAGTGACCTCAGTTTAATGTTTTTTCTTTTCACTGTCTCTTTAAGAACTGCATGGTGTGGTGATGGGTTTGACTACATAGGCTGTTGGTGTGCTGTGTCCACGTTTCCGACTTCTGTGATCACCTTTTTACTAGCTTTTGTTTGATCCCTTCAAGCTGTTTTGAGACATGATCCGACCGGGGGCCAACATGCACCCACATACCACAGATTAGTCCAGTAAAGAATAAGAATAATAAGAAATAAAAGAACAAATTAATACAAAAACGGCAAAAAGCATGTAACGTGTTTCCAGGAACTTAAGTCAACACAGTCTAGTGGATGAAATTCAGTATTAAAGCAGTCATTTGACATTCTAGGAAATCCATGAATTTACTCTTTAACACTCTGAGTGTGACTTTGCAGGCTGTATTGTTATTAGAATAGTGAGCCGCTGCATTGTGCACATTTTAGGTTTGTTGAATAAGTAGAATTCAAAAGCAGTTCCTCTGAGCCAGCTTCCCACTGCTTTCTTTCTGCTGCCGGCTTGTTAATTTGCGTTCAACAGATGTGAAATATTCTCTGATAAGATGGCTAGGATGAAAAAACCAGCGGGGGTCTAAGTCCAGAGGACCAAAACAAACTGCGCTACAAGCTCACAGGAAGCAAGAATTAACCCCAGCATTAGCTTGGCTGCTGCTCTGTGGAGTGCTACCGCTTGGTCGTCTACGCTGCAGAAAAAAACAGTGTCCTTTCTCGTTTCACGCATGGGTGTGTGAGCACGCCCGTGGCAGTGCATTATGGGCTTTGAACCAGAGTAGAAGTGCTGGACGGGCCCTGATGCTGGAAGAGCATGCTGCAGGGAAACAGAACATCAGTGTCACACCATAATATCACTCACTGCACACAGAGAAAGAGAGAAAGGTCTGTGTGCGTATTTAGCATTTCATAAATTGCTCTGTAAAAACACACACTTCTCTATTAGAAAAGATAATAACGAGGAAAACCATTGACAAACTCTTGAACCTAGAGACATATTTTTATTGAAAGAGAAATACATAAAGAATGCTTCCCCTTTTCTCTATTTCCTTTCCAAGGTGTTTGTTTTGATGGAGACACCAAGCTCCGAGGTATGAAATGACAATCATAAAAAAGAAGAAAGACCACATGAGAAAAACAGGAAAAAAACAAAACTAAGCCATATTAAAAATGCAAGTGATGTCTCCTGATCTATCTGTAGTATGTCTCAGAACTAACACTCTGACTAACTCCATGTAAAAACTACAGAGATGCAACTTGTAAGCAGAGATCAGATGATATTCAATCAGCAGAAACTCAATGTGCCATTCTCTCATTTTGGGAAATGCTCTTATTTGCTTTCTTGTTCAATGAAAAGATGAATTCAACTCTCATGTCTGTTCAGACAAATTTAAAGCTACTGTCAGTAGTCTGCTAGCTTAGCTTAGCATAGCTTAGCAAAAAGAGTACAAAACAAGAAGGTAACAGCCAGCTAGCTATCAGCCCCTCTAAAGGTTCCTGCCAGACCATCAATCTGAACAAAATCTGAGGTGTAAAAACAACAACACGTGGTTTTTTAGCAGGTCAGGTGCTGGACTGTTTGTTGACCGGGAGCGGTGACTTCCTGCTGGTATAGCACGACATATAACATATAACAAGACACAATTTGTTAGTTAGTGAGATTTAGAGGTGCTGTTAGCAGAGAGCCAAGCTAACTGTTTCCACTCTTTATGCTAAGCTAAGCTAAGCTAACCGTGTCCTGGCTGCAGCGTCACGTTTACTGTACTGATATGAGAGTGGTATCAATCTTCTCCTCTAACTCTCAGCAAGTAGGTGAATAGGTGTATTTCCCAAAATATCAAACTATTGCTTTACAGTTTAGATGATTAAAACATTATTTTTTATACAAAGCAGTGTAAATTCTGTACTCCGTCAGTCAAAGACTCCCACATGATGTATGTTTACATATCTTTGTCAGTATATGTAGTATATAAATACATGCACTGCACTCTCCCACACAAAAATAATGACGGACACTTCAGAGTTGAGGATCTAAACGGGGAAATTAGTTTACTGTATCATTTCCCATGATGCCTCTGGTACAGTGAGCAGCATGCAAAGTGAAATCCCACACCAGTTGCTACTTATAGCTCTGAAAGGGATACCCGCAGGGCCCTGAGAACGCCTGTCTGCACAGTGGTGTAGAGTAGCTTTGTAGCTCTGTAATCTCACCCACTTAGTTCATCCAGTGGACCTCCACAAGCACACACACACACACACACACACAAATAGACACACAGACAAAACAAAACACACGGCCAGATCTGTCAGCAGTGCTGAGAAACCGCTGAGAAGCACTCCTTATTACATTTTAAAATGACATCATGTCAACAAGTCTCATCCTTGGTTATCTTGTGGAGAGAACATGATGTTTTTCTTTTTTTAGCTTCTTTTTTTATCTTTAGCTCTTTTATTTTTTTAGCTTTTTATCTTTCTGGCATGAAAGACAATAGGAAATAAAGATATGAAGTAAAAGTCCAAAGTTAGTTACAAAACTTTGGTTCATGACTTCTTATGCACTGATTATACCGGAACTAACAGGCTTTATTACAGCTGCTCTGTTTTATCATGTAGGTCAGTTGTCACATTTTCACTTTTGGTAGCGTGTTGCTCCTTTATTGCTCCATTCAGATTTGGTGGGTCAAAGATTGCTACTGGCTGAACCTGCCACAGTGATTAGCTGTGATACGTGTCATTAAGTAACAATTAAAGTTTGCTCCCGTTGGTTCTGCATGAGATTACACAAGTATAAATCTTGGAGTGCTGCTCATATATTGTAGGTCAAATGTGATCAGAGTTTCACATTAACTCTTGAAGCCATATTGGCAGCCAGAGTGTCGTCGTGGGCTGTCGCTGCTTTCCCCTCTCCCAGGTCCAATCATGGCGTTTTCCTGTTTTCAGTCAACAATTCAGGGATTTGCTCACCATTTTCCTCAAGCTGCTTTGGCTGTGGATGCTCCCTTATTAGGCGTGTTGTTTATCTTTCCTCTTCCTGTAAATAAGAGTAAGTATGAACCAAAGAGCCAGGGTTTTCTTCTCATTCCATCTGCTGTTTTTGATTCATTTTCTCTCAATTCAATCAATTGCATTTCATCATCTACACCTGCACATACAAAAACACGCCCATAAGCACCGTCCTCGCTCGTCATCTAGCCAAAGGGCACGATATAAAGATTGATGATCTGATTGCATGTAGCTGTGGTTGTCATCTATTTTGTTTTGCCAACAGAGAGAAGGAGACAGGGCAAATTCCAGCCCTTCAGACGACTCTTTGGGAAGAAAAAGAAGAGGGAGGCGAAGGGGGGCTTTGATGGAGCTGAGCTAAAGGCGAGTTTTTCTACTGGGGAAGTGTGCAATGGAGTTGTATCTGACGATGAGGAGCCCAACCAAAATCTGAGGTAACTACATAGTTTCATTTTTACTCGCATTTGTCTTAGTTATACATAATGAAACTGAGCTATCACTCTTGTCATTTTATTATAGGTGATGAAAGCTGTATTCACAGGTCTTATCAGTAACATGGTGTCTATATAGGAAGTTTGTGTTTGAGGGTAGACAATGCGGTTTCTTAACAGATACTTTCAAGCTCCAGAAAAATGAAAGCGTTTAAACAGACTCTCATAAAAGTTGCGCTTACGCAGTCTGTAGAGATTGTGTAAGCACAGATTTGAGCTGGGCCTAACCCTTGGCCCTGCTCAAATACAGCTTGTAAAAGGCTGAGCCAGTAATGGCACGTTGCAACACTGAAGAAGCTGTTATTCTTCTGCAGGGAGTTGAATCCCATCGGATCTCGAGCTCTCTCACACGACAGCATCTTCATCCCAGAGGAGCCGGTGACTGAGGCCGGTCTAGATCACAGCATGTCCCAGGAAAACGTGTCAGATAAAGTCAGGAATCTGCAGGTGGGCCTTGTAGCGATGTGCCGATGTTATCTTCTGTACGTCTTACATGTACATAATGTTTAACCTTGTTTTTTTGGCGATCCAACAGAGGCAGATAGCACAAGGAATAAAGTTTGGCCAGAGGCCCCCTTCTCTGAGGAAAAGTGAAGGAGATGAGGGAAGCTCAGACGAGGAGGAGGTTCCTCGGAGTCCTCTGAAGGTTTTGGCCCAGGTAGAAGCCGAGCCAGTAAACACAGAGCCAAAGGTAACAACATAATAACTTATTGTGATGATAGTTTGGTTCTATTTTTATAGAGGAACTTCATATATTTTACACATCAAAGTCTATATACAGGTTTTAGTATTTAGTACTACTGAACATATATGTAAAAAGGTAGTAGAAAGCATTTTGTGGCTCCAGAGGGAGGTGGGCAAAATCTGATAAACTACCTCAAGTGATGCCAGTGGAAGAAGCGTTGGTTGGGGCTGAAGACCACAAGTTAGAAATTGAAAAAGTTTACCAGATCCCTATAGCCTGCTCTTCATCTCTAGAGGCTAGTGGCTCAACATTAGACTTTCCACCATTAGAATAAAAAATTGAAGAATGTGTGGACAATATCTCTGGTTCTGCTGAATTGTTTTTGATGTTTTTTTTTACTGTCCATCTTTGGTGTGACAGAGAATTTTTTTGTAAGTGTTAGGACTAAGATCGGATGTGTTTCAGTTTTTAATAAACGCTCTGTTGTTGTGACAAAAGCAGGTCCAGGGGGCTGAAAAAGCCGAACCACACAGCACACCGGTGAAGTCCCCGAGGTCCAAACGAGTTCTTCCACCCACTGGTACTATCGAGTCCATCAATCTGGATGCTGTTCCACAGTCTGTTCCTCGCTTAGACAACACCGCTGCCAAGCATAAACTGTCCGTCAAACCGAAAAACCAGAGGGTTTCCCGCAAGCACAGACGGTTTACACAGGTGAGCCGCAGCTAACGCCAAGGCATGATTTGCCTCAAATGAGTCTTAGCGTGTTGTTGATTGACTTTGTGACGTTGTCGTTGTGAAGACAATAGGAACTAATCATATTTTCACATTCTCAGGACTTCCAAGAGGTAGCTGTTCCTGGTGTGGTGGCAGAGGACGTCGAGGCAGCAGGTGTCTCCACAGACGACCAGCGAAGGGCATCTGTTGAGTCCTTAGAAAGATTCAAGAAACAGAGACTCCATGATGAAGAAAGACAGGAGACGAGGAGGAAGAGGGAGCTGGAGGAGCAGAGGCTCAGACAGGAGGAAGAGGAGAAGAGGAAGAGAGCAGCAGAGGAAGTGAGGCTGCGTGAACTGGAGGAGGAGAGGTGTCGTAAACAGCAGGAGGAGGAGGAACGAAGGCTTAGAGAGGAGGCAGAGAGGATGAGGAGGGAGGAAGAAGAAAGGAGGCGACGAGAAGAGGAAGAGCAAATGCAGAGGGAGGAGGAGGAAAGGAGAATGCGAGAGGAGCAGGAGCGCCGACGGCTCGAGGAGGAGGAGAGGAGACGACTGGAAGAGCAGAGGAGGAAAGAGGAGGAGGAAAGGAAGAGGCAAGAGGAAGAGGAAGAGGCGAGGAGGCAGCAGGAGCTTGAGGCTGAGAAGAGGAGGAAGCTAAGGGAGGAAGAAGAGGAGAGAAAGAAAAAGGAGGAAATGGAAAGGCTGAGGTTGCAGGAGATTGAAGAAAAGAAAAAAGTGGAGGCAGAGGAGAGGCTGAGAAAGGAAGAGGAGCAGAGGAGACTGTCACAAGGGGAGACTGATGGCAGCTCAGATCCACAGGAGAGGAAGAGGAGGGCTGAGGAGCTGCGCTGGAGGGAGATGGAGGAGAGGCAGAGGCCTTTCTCTTTCAAAGTTTCCTCTGGAGAAAAACAGATTTTGTTCCAGAAGGTTAACCTGACGCCTGTCACGCCGGCCTCCAGCCACCAGAGCGGTGCTGTAGCTGAGCAAAGAGAGAGCGCTAAGGCTTCACCCTCTGAAGGAGCAGACTCCCCCAACCTGCCAACGTCTCCATATGTCCCCCACACAGCCATCTTAGTGACAGGCGCACAGCTCTGTGGGACGGCCGTCAATTTCGACCAGATCAAAGACACCGCCTGCAAGTCTCTGCTGGGTTTGGGAGAGGATAGGAAGGCCCAGGGAACGCCGCCGGTCAAGAGCAAGACGTCACCGGACCGCAAGTCAGGCAAAACCAAGTCACTCAACGAGTCGTCGCTCTCTACAGACCAGTCCGGTGCAGCTGTCCTGGCAGAATGGGCTAGCATCAGATCGAAGATATTCAAGGGGGTAGAGGAGGGGAAGTACGACGAGTACCCAGACCCGAGCAGGACGCAGCCTCAGCCCAGCAGTGAAGACCCGCATACGTTCTCCCACACAAACCTCAGGAAGACCATGTCTGCCAGCGCCAAGTTCTCCATCACACCTGCAAAGAAGAAGTTTGGAGATTCGAACAGGAACTCTGAGCTGTTTGTTGCAGATGATAAGGAAGCAGGAGAGGAAGCATCTTTGTCTGACAGCCTCACTGCAGCCTCCCCAGCTCCAACCAGTAAGCCTCAGAGCAAGATGAGTAAGACCGTCCGTATCGTAGAAAGAGGGTCAGAGGAGTGTATGTTTGCCAAAGACCTCCCTTCTTTCCTGGTTCCCAGCCCTGGAGCCAAACCAGAGGGGCAGGAGTTGAAGAGCAGGGCTCAGAGTGAGACAGAGGTGTCTGACAGTAGAGAGGAGGGAGAGGACCGAGGCCAGGAAGGTGAGGACAAACCCTCACCTTTTGGCATAAAGCTGAGAAGGACCAACTTCTCCCTCCGCTTTCACAGCGAACAGTCCACAGAGAAAAGGAAGAAACGATACAGTGCGGGGGACAGCTTTGATGGCGTCCCTTCTCCTCTCACCCCCATCGAGCCTGACTCTGACACCTCCTCTGTCTTCTCTGACAAATCAAGTCCTGCATCGCCTCAGAAAGAAGGCGCGGCCGGCAAGTACTTGCATGCATCTGCTTCCCCCGCCGTCCCTCGGGCTAAACCGGGAAAATCTACCAGCCCCACCTTCAGTGAAGGTGAGAAAGTGCTTTCCAAGCCACCGCTCTACCGCAGACCAGCCACGTCACCCAAACCTACTGGGGCAGTCCCCACACCTCCCCCTTCGCCACTACCTAAAGTGGCCCATGGGCCTCCCAGTGATGCCATGATCCAGAGGACAGGGGCCACAGAGGCGTCTAGCCCGGAGCAGGCAAACAGGAGCGAGGAATCTTCAGCAGTGGCCCAGTTGCACCGAAGCAGCCAAGGCCAGGTCCAAGGGGAGGAGGAGCAGAAGGAGAAGAAATCCTTCTTCCCCTCCATTAACATCCCCTGGAGAGAGAAGGTGGACAGAAAGACAGAGCTCATCAAGAAAGGTCAGCGTTACTGTGACCAGGCGCTGCGCTCTTAGTGCTAATCAGGAATTTAAAATCTTTTGATTTCTCCCAATATATCCTCTCAACATATTGTACCGCTCTGTGGCTTAAAGGAATAGTTCAACATTTTGCTCAAATACCCTTATATGTTTTCACGCCAAGAGTTTGATGAGGAGATCAATAGCACTGTCATGTCTGTCTGGTAAATATGTAGCAACAGAGAGCAGCTTGTTAGCTTAGCTTAGCACAAAAACTGGAAACAGGAAAACAGCCGGCCTGGCTCTGAGCAAATCAACAAAGTCCAGCAGCAACTGAATTTGCAGCCAAGGAAAGTTTTTCACTTTGGTTTTTGCCACATTAAATAAATTAGATATAATGTGGTAATTATTGTCAGTAGTGTTCTTTGATGAGCTGATTTTAACTTTGGACAACTTTAATTTGTGTTAACTTTCCCCGTTTCCAGGCCCCATGCTAAGCTAAGCTAATGTATGATATTAATAATTCCATCTATCTTTCAGCAAGAAAGAAAATAAGTATTTTCCAAAATGTAAAACTGTTTACAGCTAAAAAAAAAAAAAAGAGAAAAATGAGGCAGGGAGGAAGGTAACGTACATGCTAGCTGGAAGGTAGCCAACATCAATATGTTGTTGGATTCAGAGTTTTGTTTACTTACACTGTGATCTGATAGTTCATTATTTAAAACAAAATGTTGCTCATTTTAGGCTGTATTTTACGTTGGTAAATTTCTTGTCCAACCGCTGACATTTGAGAACATTGGCCTCTTTTGAATGAAATGTGGGGTTTTGTAGAAATGTTATAATTTTCATATTGGTACCAAAAATCAGGTATTATATTTGATCAAAAATTAATTTCATTCAACATCTTGCCTTAGTAATATACCAATGTATGTGCGTTCCCCTGCAGAGAAACCGTCCCTACAGAGCAGGCACTCCCTGGACAGCGCGAGGGTCCAGGAGAAGGAGGCTGGGCCCTTATGGATCACGCTGGCCCTGCAGAAGCAGAAGGGCTTCAGGGAGCAGCAGCAGAATCGAGAGGATCGACGTAGCCAAAGAGAGGCCAAACTGGCTGAGAAACAAGCTCGAGACAGTGTATGTGAAACATGTTTACAATATTTCTTCTGACATTCACACAATCTCGCAGTATTCTTCCTCTCATACGATCACTAATCTGTTTCGCAGGTTATGCTGGTGAGCCCAACGGAGAGCAAAGGAAGCGGGAGCACCAGTCCTTCCTCTAAACCTCAGACACCAGAAGAGCCCAAGAGACCCGACAGCCTCCTGGGACGGCTTGAGCGCAGAGAACACCTGAAAAAAGCCAACACTTTACCCAGCTCTGTCACTGGTAAGAGCCTGCTGGGAGAGGAGTTTGGTCTCAACATAATGAAGCCACATGTTGCTGAAATAGCTAGTAGTGATTTTAATAATCTTGATTACAATTACTGAAATATGAGAATGAGCTGCTCTTCTTTTTGTCATTTGAAAATAGTTTAATAGTTTAATAACAGTTATAATCAAAAAAGGAATTGTCAGATGAATCAGTGTTAGCTGTATTACATCTAGGTCTGAATCTTAAAATATAGAAATAGATATTTCAATCATTTGTTTTTTATTCAAATGATTTTTTTTTATCACAATAGAGTTAAATAATCACTGACTATTTTGATAATCAGTTGGTTTTAAAGTCATTTCTCAACCAGAAACACTGAATATGAGATGATTCCATTCAGGTTCTCAAATATGAGAATTCTTTTTATATTTAATACATTTTACATAATAGTAAATTGAATATTTTGGGCTTTGGGGCTCAAGGAAATACCACCACCACATCTATGGAGACTAATTGATAATAATAGTTAGATCAATCAGTTTCATTAATCTTCATTTTTGCCCTTGATTTGTTGTTACAGTTGAGATTGCAGACTCTACACCGTCGCCACCTGCTGTCAAGGAGGTGTCAAAGCGCTTCCCCTCCAGTGACTCTCCGCAGGTCTCCACAGAGCCGGCCTGGCTGGCCCTGGCCAAGCGGAAGGCCAAAGCCTGGAGCGACTGTCCTCAGATCATCAAATAACACCCCACCGCAGCTTCACACCGCCCGGCCTCGGGCCCACATTCAGACTGCCCACGGACTCCGAAGCGCCTCGAGAGTCGCCGCCGCCCGTCCCCTCCTCTCCCAAAACTCCCTGTGAAAACCCTCCTGACTGTGAATCAAGTAAAGCCCTCCATCACCCCATAACCCCACACACTGGCTGGTACTATTATCATGCTAAAGTGCGCTTCACATTCAAATACTCCAATACAGTCGCACAGATATATGTAAACAATTGTCGGCGCGCATGCACATACTGTATACAAACACAAAAAGTATATGTCTAAAAGGACACAGATAGAAGGAGCACGCCACGGTCCGGGGAGTCCTCAGCAGCCAATCACAACCATGGCTGGCCATCGCAATAGCCAACCCCAATTTTTGGTTTTCATTTTG